>NC_072854.1:28049425-28365987 GCF_028858705.1 Grus americana
GGAATGAAAATGCAAAGCGTGGAAATTGCAAATTTAGGTAATTCTGTCAATTTTTAAGTTAGCTTTTAAAATCTTTTTCTAAGGGTTTTTTTTTTTTTTCTCCCAAAGTCTTTATTCAGCTTTTGGCAGGTGAGCTCTGTGAAAGTATCATTTTCTGTGTTGGGCTTAAGTTGAAGAAACCTTTCACTTTCAGAAAAGTAGATGCAGACAGACAAAATACTAAAAATTAAATGCTATGTGTCAGCCTTCTCTCCAGGTTGTGGTAGCTCCCCATCTTACATCATGCAGTCTAATCGAATATTTTGCCTACTGAGTGTGGAGTTTGGATCAACTTTATCAATTTCATATTTTATAAGCTGACTCTCTTTGTAAGCTATGGTGGCAGTTTTAGTTCTGGTCAACACAGAGTTAATGGGGTGAGGTTTGAGAGAAAATTCTGGCTTGCTATTGCATCTAATCTCGCTTAAATTGTTAATGCGTTTTTCTTTTGGTTTTTGCCTGACCCGTGATGCTTACTAATGTATGTGTCCAGATGCTTAATTGGCCTGGGAGGTTATAGCTGCACCTTCTGGCCTTGGCCATGCGAGGGCACCACAAGAGTGCTGAACGAGGTAAGGCAGGAAAGTTATGCCTGAAATGCAGCCTTTCTGTGTAGCAACGATATTCCCTTAAGGAAGAGATGAAGGCATGGGATTGAATTCTTAATTCTAAAGAAAAATTTATTGTGTTTGGTCTAATGTGGAATGTATGTAAATGAGGTTGATTTTATTCTCTTCATACACACCAAATGCAAATAAGCATTTCACTAAATGTCATTAATTTTTAGTTCTGTGATTAATTTCCCTCTATCTGTTAGTATGAACTGATAAGCAAAAGTTATGAAATGATGAACATTTAAAAATTCTGACGATGTCTTAACAGTAGCCTCATGAATCTGCTTGCATATGTCATTTATGGTTACCAGGCTTTTATGTATTTGTGATATGTCACTGATTCTAGTTTTTAATCTGGTGTAGCAGGTATCTCCTGATGCATTCAAAGTTTTCAGTGTCTGAGGTAATTCTATGTTTTGTCCATGATGTTATGACTATATAGGTTAATTTTTGAGTCGTTAGACTTCATTCCTTAAGATTTAACATCAACTAAACAGAGTATCTGACAGTAAATGAGCAATTATGTTTTTCTCTTAATTATTGTCAAGACTGCTTAGCATTGTTTTTGGTTTGTGGCTTTTTTCCTTTTTTTAATGGGCAATTCCTGTTTTAGTTTTCTCTCCTTAGCATCTTAGTTAATTTTGTTCCTAGTGTCATTGTATGCTTATTAAATGGGCATATTTGAATTCTGCTCATTGTCAGATCTATCTTGTGTTGTGTGTTCCCTGCCTGGCAACAAATCCAATTCTACAGCAAGCTTAAAAAACCCCACAACTCTATTACAGAGGTCTACAATAAAAATAAATAAATGAACCGCACTACCTATTTTTGGTAGAGCCACAGCCCTAAAAAAAAACCAAACAAAAAAATTACACTTAGGTGGTTAACTGTGCAGCTTACTGCAGAGATAACAGAATTAGGTACATGTGGCTCTGTTACCATCAGCTCCATTTCTGCGCTATGTCATGCTGTGACTGATAACTCTGAGAAGTAGATGAAAGTAGTAACAGATGCAGTTCCATTCTAACATCATGATTTTATTCTTAGAATTTGCGGTGGTATCTCTAGTGAATGTTGTGCGTGTGTAGCACACGTGGAGGCAAGTACATTCTGAACATGCAAGTACATTCTGAACATGCTTCTACATATTATGGCTTTACTGCATGTGAACTTGAATATAGTGCAAATGTAGTTGAGATTTGCTTCTAATTCAGTTCAGGTCTACCTGATTTAAATGGCAGTATAAATTCAGGAATGGGCTGAAACTCTGTTACTGCTGGTGTTCTAGCTGGTAAACCAATGAAGAAGTAGAGACTTAAGTAACAAAATACATCAGTTTGGAATGTGTTTATCTGCTTTTTCAGTTGTCTACTCTTGTGGCAAGATAAAGCAATAAAATAGCCTTGAAAAATATTTGACATATTTTCTGATGTAATTTGTCTGTAAGCAGCACTTCTATAGCTCAGTTTTGCTGTTTTCCTTCTGTAACAAAGTTTTCTCCTGCAGTTTGCAACAGTCTTTCTGAAAGTAATAAAATTAATAAGAGATGTAGTATCACAGAATCATAGAATGGTTTGGGTTGGAAGGGACCTTAAAGACCATCTAGTTCCAACCCCCCTGCTGCGGGCAGGGACACCCTCCACTAGACCACGTTGCCCAAAGCCTCATCCAGCCTGGTCTTAAACGCTTCCAGGGATGGGGTATCCACAACCTAGTACTTCCTCAGTATTAGAGATCTGACTTTATTAATCCTAACCATAAGGTATTAGTGATACCATAGTGATAAAAGTTGACTTCCCTTTGTTTTTCAGTTAGCTACTTGCATTTATAAGCCTTGTTTGTGAAGTTTGAGTCAGAACAGCAGTGTGCTATATGTACTCGTGTACTGTATTGAATTGAAAATATAGTTTAATCAACTCCGTTCTGATCCAGTTATGCAGCATTGGATTAGAAGGCCCCACGGGGGGCATCTGTCTCTAAAAAAACCCCCAGATATCTGAAGATACTCTGAGCACTTGAAAGGATTTTTTTCATACCTCTTACTGACCATAGATCCATGAAACTGCAAGTCTTTCTTGAAGAAGGGCTGTGTCTGGTATAGTTACTTAATTATTTGTTATGAGAAAGATAAATTTTATTTATGTACAAGATGAAGTGAAGGGTCTTTGGCATACAAAGTGATTCTAAACCAACCCTAGAACTGCATGGCATGAGTTAGAGTGAAGATATTCTAAACTTTGCAAGCTAGCCCTAATAAGATATTTTTGTTTGCTTACAAAAAAAAGTTAATCACTACTTTTCGATGTACCCTACAGTGCATTTAAATGCTTGTAATCACTAACTAAGAGTACTATAAATTATATATACTATAAATGTCTATGTTCAGGCATTTTTTTAAGATCTAAAACTTGAATCAAAAGAATATGTGAATTTAAGAAAATGAAACAGACCTGTCAATGTAGTCACTGAATTTACTATTAATTAAATTAAAGTTGAGGATATGTATCACTGCTGTGGTCAGACAGTCATTGTGGAGGAGGGTGATTCATTTCATATTTGAATGGTGAAGTTCTGAATGTGTCATTTCTAAAACAAGGTTTGCCTCACTAATGAACAAAGTGAATGGTGAGAATGGTTTAAATTTCTTTTTGCTTATTACACCTTTTCAAGTTACCTATCAGTCCTGAGTACTTTCCTCGAAGAGGTGACGACTTAGTCTTCTTTATATCAACTAAGTCATTAAAATTCTCTGGAACACATAAGGAAGATTAAAAACACAGACAGAATATTTCAACTTAAAGTTCATTGGTTTTTAATAGAGATTACAGTTTCTTTTTAGCATAATAGGCTGTCATGTAAAGTGCTTTTTTTTTTTGTTTTGGGTGGGTGTTTTTTTTTCTTCTTTGGGGATTTTGGGGGGGATTTTTTGTTTAAGTGTACTTGGTTAACCATTCGGACTATGTAAAAAACAGTTACATTTTTATTGAAAATAGATGTGAGAAATAGCAGATTCTTGTCTCTGATCATTTGGTAATATGCAAAAATTAAACATGCTATTTTTAAACATCTTTGATGTATTTTAATTTAAAAAGACCCTGAGTTGCCTTACCTGATCACTTACTAGTTTTTGAAATGTAATATTTGGGTTAAACAATGATGTTTTATGAGGAATATCTTGGGTTTTTCTTAATTTCCTTGTCCTTAGACTTGACTAATTAGCTTGTATAACTTGTGTTTTATCACCAGTCTGTTTCTACCCAGCAGCCCTGATGGAATTTTATGACTTTCCTTGCATGTTCTGTTGCTTTTGATCTCTCTGTTGTTTAGTGCAAAGTTTGCATGTCTTACTATCCAGTTGTATTACCACAGCGACATTGTTCTTGAAAGATCTTGATCCAGCATGAGATTAGTTCACTCTGTTCAAAAGTGCTTTAGAGGTTGCCAACTCAACAGCGACGCAAATGCTCCTACCTCACTTTGTGCCAAACATAAAAGGGGACTGGTTTCTAACCCTGGACTTGTGGAACTGAGCTTTCACAACTTAAATTTAGGAAGATGATCTGGTCTGTTTTTCTGCCAGTGGTTCAGGAAAGGAGGTGCATTTATACCGCCCACAGGATGCATACTTTCACATTGTTTGCTCTGCTATGATCTCCTAAACGTGGTGGGTGAAGACTTATCCTTGTCTTTATCCAAATTTCAAACTGTCTTTGACAAACTAAGTTACTAGTAACCTGTGTTCAGGTATACAGTCCATGTGTACATTATCTTCTTCATCTGGAGTACTTTATAGATGTGATGTTCATTGAAGAACAACTGAAATGGCAGTGGATGGCAGGGATAGAGCTGGTGTGCCCCTTCCTGAAAAGAAAGGGCACTGGGCCTCATATGACAGGAAATGACCTCTTGCTAGATGATACAAAAGAGCTCCCCATTTTGAATAATGCTACTTCACTGGTAGTGAGGGTTTTGTACTTTGTGTTTATATATGATTATTTCATTGAATAATAAGGTAAAAGATAAAGTAATTGGTAACATTGTAAAAAAACCCAAGCCCCCACCCCACATGACAACATGCCATTCATATGGCTTTTTGAGCACATAGTTAAAAACATTACAATTTCGAAAATAAAACACTGCACACTGATTTTTATTTACTTTCTTCGTTCCCCATCTATCCTGCAGCACTTGGCAATGTTGGATAAAGAATTTGGGAATACAGGAGTGAAGTGGAGCCTGGGAAGAAGCGGGGGGGAACATGTTGTTTTGTTTTTTGTCTTTGTTTTTCACCATCCAGATCTATTTTAATTGTTCAATACATGAAATTACTTTTGCCCAAGTTGAGTAATTGGTAATTGGTATGTGACCCATGAGTTTTTCCGTCTATTTTCTCCCACCCTCCTGTTGAGGTGGGGGGAGTATGTGAATGGCTGTGTGGGAGTTTGGCCCTTAGCCAAGGTCCATCCACCAAACTGGTTTGGGGTTCCTATTTTATGACCCACTCACGCATTCTGTGAAGGAGAGAGTCGCATCAAACAAGTCAATCTCCTCCTCTTGTCGAGCTGTGACCAGTGCCATGGACTCTGAACAGGGCACTCCAGCTGGTCAAGGGGTTCAGGTCTTGGCTGGTGGCCTGGCTTCCATGCATAGTGCTTCCCCCTTGGCCTCAGGCTTTTGCAGTGTTGGATGTTCATGGATATCTCACCTCCTCCTAAACAGGGCTATTATTTTTCACTTTATTTATTGTTTTCTAATTTAGACACTTGGCATAATTTGTCAATGGCCTGGTTGGTGATGTTATCTCTTTGATCTTCTCCATGTCTTAAATCCACTTTCTGCTGTTACCTGAGGTGCTACCAGCTTTTGGCTTTGTGACCCAAATGTGTTGTAAGAACGTAGAGCTGTTACAAGTTCATCCATGCTTTTGTCCTGTGCATACCTAAACCATTAGAGCAAGGCAAATGTAGTCTTTAGGGCAAGCTTATCCCCATAAAACTTATCTGTGCTTTCCTTATTTTCCAAGTGGGTACTAGAATCATCTGATGAGTTAGAGCTGGACAAATGTAGTCAAAGTCTTATTTTCTGAGTGATACTTCCAAAGCAGGCTTGGACAATACACAGTTGTTTTCATGTCTCACTTATTAAAGGCATTAGGTGCAGAAAGTTTGAAATAAAAAAAAGTGGTTTGTTGCATGTGCCCTTCCATTTTGACTTATTGAACTGACCTTAAAGAGCAGAGATAATCTTTTAGACAAATAATTTCCCATTAATCCTTACTTTGTAAAGCAATGTCATATATGGGCTGTGAGGTGACTGTGATTGCTCTGGCATTTTATCAGAGCTGTTTTCTGCTTTCTCCTAATCTCTTCCATTGTCTTTTGTACATATTTGAAAACAGTTTTATTTTCCGAACCTCAGTAACCTTATTGCCCTTGTCCCAGGTAATTTTTCTCTTGCTTGACTATTTTTGGTACCGGATTAGTCTTGGTGAGGTCACAAGTCAGTGTGAAAAGAAGCTAGTTGTCTTATGCAAAATGGAGAGTGGCATTTCACATGATTTTGAGTAACCATTAGAGAAAATGTTGTCAAAAGCAAAATTAAAGTTTAAGAACTGTGCAGATTTGGAGTTTGGGTTTTTATGGTCATAGGGATGATGGAATATATGGAGTGCTATAGGAGGTATGCTTAGTAGGACTTGTCATCAGTGTGTTTCAGGAGATAAGTATTTAATGAATATTTTAAAAAAAAGTGTCACTCAACACATCTGGTCACAGTTTAGTGAGAAGATCACTGGAGCCTTTTTGGTGTCCAAGTGTTACGCCAAACCAATCTGCAAAGAATTAGTAAGTTAACTTTTATGGACAAGTGATTATTTGTTATTATTTATTATTGCTGTGTTGATAAACTATCCAGAACAAGACTAATCCATATTTGCGTCTAGTCACTTCTATATAGACCTTTTTTTTATACTATATTTGACAATGGCTTTGCTGAACTATGTAGAAAGTAGCTTTTTATGTACTGTGTGTAGTCTTCTACACAGGTTATTTTCTGTCATGTGAGCATGCTACAAGTGGTTGTGAGCAGCTTAGATCCTTTAGGGCTTTACAGTTACGCAGCTGCCATGGCAAAACAGATTTGATGGTAGCAGCAAAAGTTCTTTGGCCAATATAAATACTTGAACTAGTAATTGCAGCCTCTGATCCTCTGCCAATAGTAATTACATCCTCTATTCCTCTGCCCCAAGGGTGGTGAACTGCTGTAATTCAGGAGGAACCAAACTTCTGCTGTCTGTTGCCATCAGACACTTCCCAATACCTGTTGTATATTTTCACATCTCCCAGTGGATCGTAAGCTGTGATTTGAAGAATGCTACAATATTACAAAGGATATTTACTCACAGGTTTTGCCTTAAAACATGTTGGTCTTGCTTTAGAAAATGGATACTGGATGTCTTCAAAGACTAATGCTTGGGGAGCGCGTTCTTGATAAAAACTTTTTTTAATGCCCCCTTTATTTGAGGACATTACTGTAAAGTAGCTTCTCTTGTGACTTCAAACAGCCACTTATATCTTTCAATCCTGTACGCTCTTGGTTGCTGGACTCCATAGTCTTTTTCAACCCTTGTGCTGCAGTCATTATATGCAGTTATTTGTTCAGTGTCTAATTATTTCATTAGTGATCTCACAGTAAGTCAGATGCATTAGCGAATAGGAGCAGCTTTCAGACTTTCTTCCAGATGAGCAGTAGTCAGAAAAAAATACAAGCTGGTGGGAGTCATGGTCCTAATAGTGCCCTCTAATATTTCGCTAGCGTTCTGTTCTTAATCTGCCCTTGAAAAGCAGTAGAAGCACTTCAGTTACTAGTCATAATTATACTATATTTGGCTGGTAATCTTTTAAATTACTTTATCTGAGCAGGGGCCTAGTTTCCTGTGATTATTTTGTTGTTTGGATACTTCAGAGTTTAACAAACTGAAAACTCTGAAAAGTCTCTTGTAGTTGACACACAACACATTTTCCTTGTAGTGTCTCTGCTGTTCTGTACTACGTTCTTTTTTTGTAGTGTTTTGATTTCTGAGAGATAATAGTGTCTCTCACCTAATATTTTTCCATGAAACTTGTTAGGACTTAGTGTCTTTCAGATTCTTTTCTCTGTCAAACGTGGTGACATTGGCTAAGATGGGCAAAAGTTAATTCTAACACTTAGAGATGAGTGTAGATAGCAGGATTACTCTAGCCTCATTTTCTCTGGGAAAAATGTGCAAAATAGTTATCATTATATTTACTTACCTTTTGATTTTCTAGACCTATGTTGGAGGAAAATGAGTCTCTTTGTCAGTGAAGCTGTATTAGTTATTGTCTAGAGAGGGACATGGAGACTGAAAGATACAGTGTCTCGATGATATTAAATGTAGTGTTTTTCATAGGATTCATCTTTAGGAAAGGGTTGAATTGCCTTTATATTCTAGTTAGGAATGGATTTGCTAGCCTGTGTGTAAGATTCAGTTAAGGCAGGTCATTCTGTATGCTTTGTGCAATTGCCCTTTTTCTTGAAGAGTCATTGGCTTTCAGGTCCAGGGTGTTTTCTGTTAAATACGTATTTGAATCTAGTAGGAGGCTTACTAAGAAGAATATAGGTACGAGGATATCATGTTGGAGAACTTAAAATAGTTCACATTCATTTTTGTCCTTTACTAAAGCTAGACAAAATCGAGTATTAGCAATGTGTCCTTGTGGCAAAGAGTGCCAGTAAGACTTGCATTGGGAGGAGTGTTGCCAGCAGGTCAAGGGAGGTGATCCTTCCCCTCTACTCAGCACTGGCGAGGCCATACCTGGAGTACCATGTCCAGTTCTGGGCTCTCCAGTACAAGAGAGATATGGACAGACTGGAGAAAGTCCAGCAAAGGGCCGCTAAAATGAAGGGACTGGAGCATCTCTCCTGTGAGGAGAGGCTGAGGGAGTTGGGACTGTTCAGCCTGGAGAAGGCATGGCTCAGAGGGATCTTACCAATGTATATAAATACCTGAGGGTGACCGAGCACTGGCAGAGGTTGCCCAGAAAAGTTGTGGAGTTTCCCACCTTGGAGATACTCAAAAGCCAGCTGGACACGGACCTAAGCAACTGGCTCTAGGTGGCCCTGCTTGAGCATGGGGATCGGACCAGATGACTTCTGGAGAAGGTCACTCACATCACCTCCGGAGATGTCCCTTCTAACCTCAACAGTTCTGTGATAAGGTAGAAAAGCAGTAGGAGGAGGTGGCAGAGCCAGTCCATATGAGGGACTAAACCTGCCATTACTATTACAGCTCGTAACTTAGTGGTTATTTTTACTTTCTCAGCTTCTCTGCCATGACTCTAGTGATTCAGGCAGTCTTTAGCAAGTGTGTATGGAGTACAATATTTGCCCCTTTACAGCATCCTTGTTTGTGTACAAGATCTCTCTTCTATACCAAATGTATTCAGGAAAGACATTTTGGTGGGATAGCTTTTTTTCATGAGTATTCCCTATGTTCTACATCTCATTACAATACCATTGCATGCAGGACTAATTAAACAAGCCAGGAGAAGTTAATGTTCACAACTTGTGCTTTTCCAATGTTCCTGTCTTGCAGTATGCATGCTTTAAGATCCAAGATCTTGCCAAACTGCGTGGTGAAGCATTCTGGGTTTGTGTCCTGATGCTTCAAGAGCTATAACTGGGATTTTGTATCAATCTGAACTGAGCTGTGGTTTCTTTTTACTGTTCTCTCCTTTACCTCATCCATAAATGGTCATTGTTTTTACTGGTTCTGTAAAACATAGTGCTATTGCCATTGTTATTGGTTAACATCAAGGGGTAAACCACATCTAATTGTTGAACACGGGAAGTAGTCTTACGTTCCACATATCCTTCCACAAGCATATTTGGTTAATGGCTGTTCAGCATGAAAAACTAGGACAAAAGAGAGGACAAATAATAAATTAAAAACTCAGATACACAAACTCTGCAGAATGAGAGATAATTAAGAAGATATGGAAGACCAAAACTATCAGACTGGTGGTTGATGGGCCATTGAAGGAGCAGCACAAAGCCTTGAGGGAAACTAGATTATCATGTCTCAACGCGAAGAGCAAACTTATTATGAGATATTTGAGGAGTCTTGTGGGATTGTGTAAAAGTTATTATGGATTGTGTATGGGAAGGTCCAAAGGCAGGAAAAGGGAGCATAAGAAATCTGCTGATTGTTAGGCTTGTGTCCAGGGCCTTATCACTGCAGTAATAACTTAAAAAGAAAATCTATCTTATTAAACACTATTCATAATTATTTTCGCGGTATAAGGGTTCTCTCTGTTCTGTGTGTGTGGTGCTAGTGAACTTCTGTCCAGTGTAGCTGGCGGATAGCTTCAGAGGTCTGAGAGGCCGATCTGGGGGCAGGATACGGGAGAGAGCAGAGGGCTTGGGAGTCAGTGGCTGGAGGGACTGATGTCCAAGCCAACTTCCAGAGGGAGTGAGTCAGGGCTTTGAGGGACGGCCTCTGGGGAGCCCACAGTTTGCGGCCAGCTACGAGAGGCTCGTGTGCATGAGATCAGCCAACATGTATGAACAGATCAGACCATTTGTGTAGTTTGTTTATCATCTGCTGTTTGTGCGTGTGTGGTGCCTGTTCTTGTGTTTGTGGTGGTGTTCTGGTGGCCAGTGGTGTCTGTACACTGTGTGTGTGTATGTCTGAGGGGTACGTGGCCAGCATTACTACTGGCAGAGGCTAGGGTTAGGGGGTGGCAGCAGTCTGCCTGTGGTGGGCTAGGAAGGAGAACATCACCGGACCTTGAAGCCCACCAGCTTCAGCTTCACTTGAGCAGCTTGCTGTGTGCACTGCTGCTTATGCCTAAAAGTACCAAGCAACACGCCTCAATAGGAGGAGGTCAAATAGAGGTCCTACTGTCATCATTAAGTTCTAAGGCAACAATATTATGTTTTATAATTAAGTAGTTTTTTTGAAGGCTTGGTTTTCTGCTTCATGAACTTGAGTCCTGGGGGAAATGTTTTTATGTCAGAGTGTATTTTTATTCAGAAGTAAAATATTTGTAATAATTACAAATGTAAATAATCAACATTTTAAAAGGAATAAAAAAAAATTGCATGTTGTTGGAGTTGCTAGTAGTTTTCTTTAATGCAAATGTCCCTTTCTGTTTTGGAAAGAAAATATTTAAACATTAACTCTTACTCATATTTGGGAAATGTCATTGCTGTTGCTGGCAATTGAGAGTTGAGATTAAATAAAATGTTTGAAAATGATGATAAGTAGGCTCAGATTAATGCTGGTTTTTAGCAGCATGAAATTTGAGTGCCTGTCATGTTTTTAGCTCTATTCACTAAAGATAAGAAGGTAATCACTGGTACTTGAACATACGGGAAGCTGGGGCTTAAAACTCTTTCAAAGGTTGGCAAGATTTGATTTTACTTCTTAAAAAACCCCCACAACAATATTGTAAAATATGCATAACTGAGCAAAGTATTCCAAATACCTTTTTACTTTCAGAAGATGGGTATATTCTAAGTCTTAGCAACAAAACAATTATTTCCGAGCAGTACCACGTGTTGAGAGAATAAAACACTGACATTCAAATGCCACCTTCTGAGGTTTGAAAGGAAGAGGTTGGCGTCACACAGACTGTTGTAATAAAATCCTTTCTATGTTTGTTGTTACTAAACATCAAGTGTGGAATTCTTAAGGATTATTTAAATGAATTTGAAGTGTTAGAGTAACTTTCTCAAGAAAAAAAGTGAATATCTTAAACAGAGAAAATGCTTTGCAATAGGATCCTTTTTCCTTAGATGTTAATGTCTTTACCCTAGTGTTTAAAGACTGCATAGGAACATAGCCTTGGTCAGCATTGACTGTGGTAAATAATCATGGTCCCTAACAACAAGTGTATTTTAAGATTTTTGTTAATTATTTTTCTCTGAAAGCAATCTATGAGTAAAATGATCTCATTTCTAAACAACCACTTCACTTCATCCTTATAACTCCCGAAAAAGGATTTAACAATCTTGTTAGAATTTGTGTCTAATAGCTAATCGCTAGTAATTTTGAAAATTTTACTACATTGCCAATGAAAATGTGGACTTTTGAAGATGCTTAGAGAATGGAAATTCTTGTATGGAAAACAGGAATGCTAGTAGTTGTTCAGAAATATTAGGTATTGGAGGTCTGTACTATGTATTGTATATTTTGGTTTTAAACAACCATGATTCTTTTTGACCATCTTTGATACTTGAGCAGTTGAGATTAGAAGATTGGCAGAACTTGTCTGATCTCCTGTGGTTTTTCACGGAATCACAGAATGGCTGAGGTTGGAAGGTATCTCTGGAGATCACCTGGTCCAACCCTCCAGATCAAGCAGGGTCATCTAGAGCTGGTTGCCCAGGACTGTCCAGGCAGGTTTTGAGTAACTCCAAGGATGGAGACTCTACAACCTCTCTGGGCAACCTCTGCCAGTGCTCAGTCACTCTCACGGTGAAAAGGTGTTTCCTGGTGTTCCAGTGTTTCAGTTTGTGCCCACATTTCCTCTGGTCCTGTCACTGGGCACCACTGAAAAGAACCTGGCTCTGTCGTCTTTGCACCCTCCCTTCAGGTATTTATATGCATTGGTGAGATCCCCCCGAGCCTTCTCTTCTTCAGGCTGAACAGTCCCTGGTGCCTCAGCCTTTCATCATAGGAGAGATGCTCCAGTCCCTTCTTCATTTTAGTGGTCTCTCTCCAGTATATCCATCTCTCTCTTGTAATGGGCAGCCCAGAACTGGACTAAGTAATTGATTCCCAGTCGTTAAATCCTGTTAAGAAAATTAAATATCTCCTCTGAAGTTCTGTAATAAAACTGATATATAATAATTGATTTTTATACACTTGCAGATGTATTTATTTCCTGTAGTGCCTTCTGAATGGCATAGGGCATTAGTAATGAGGTTTGTCAAGATTAATAACTACATAACAGCTTTTTAACTCAAGATTTTTATGATGGTCTACATTGTAGGACAATAGATGAATCCCCATAGTAGTAATGATGATTATGGAAAATGAGATGTTATGAGTGGATTGGATGGGTATATATAGATGCTTGTTACTTCTCTTTTTGACTGCATACTGTCTTCAGTATTGGATAAGTTTTGTTAGCGTGGTTATGGTTGTTCTTAGAGCAGTTTTGGAACACATAATTAGTGCTAGACTGATGATGTTTGTGATAGAAAAAACCTACCATGGTTTCTGACAGTGATTTTGAGTGTACTTAATGAAGTAATAATGAATCTTTTGTGCTTTCTAGCTGATCGCTTCTTGTGTGATGTTGGCTAGTAACTTCTACCAAATGATGCAGAGTTGTTGGTTTTCTTAATTTTCTTCTCATGAATGAAGGGAAAGGGGCGGGGGGGAAACCTTCAAAATCATAGCAGTGATTTCCCCAAGATTTTAATGTTTTCTGAGTGACCTTCTCCCCCTCCAATAACTCTCTGTTGATGCAAGTTAATTAAAGCAACAATCTGAAGAACAGATTCCAGGTTACCTTGGAATACTGGAATCAATATTTAGTCTGTGAACCTGGGAGAATGACAGCAAAACATAGAAGCTTCTGTTCATAAATAATGCCATAAAAAGAAACAAAAGATCTGTATGCAAAGAACAGTAACCAGTATTGAAGAGATGAAGAAATATGTGCATGTATCAGAAGTTGGTAGAGAAATAAATTATTTCATTTTCTAGGCTTTCTCTGAAGACAAGTGTTCCAGTACACAAACTACTTAGTTTTAAAATTACTAGGTATCTGGAACTAGATACAAAAAAGACTGAGGACTAAATTAAAAGTTGAGAAAGCTACCAGTAAAGGGCAAGTCAGTGGTGAAACAGTTGATAAAATCACGGAAGAACCTTTACAATTATGGGAAGCAGTATTATTTAACAGAAGATTTGGGTTTTGCTGACAAGGTAGCTTTCTAAGTGGCTACTTCAATCTACATATAATTAAAGCCTGAAAGACACTATGCACTATTGTAAGAAAGATGGAATTAATAATCTGTTTTGGGAGAAAAATATCTAATGAGCATCTTGGTAACTGTCAACTTCAGCTTTGTGTTAGAATGCAAAACTACAAGAGATGAGTTAATTTACATACTTTCACCCTAACATGCAAGTGAAATGAGTATATGCACAAATAATAATGATGCAAAAACCAGCAACAGTTCACTTACCAATTAAACAAGGTTTAATTATTGAAAATTTTTGCTTTAAAGATTAAATATTAATCTTCAACCCAGATGTTATTTATATCTCAATGTGAATATGAAACCTAGACATTTCCAAATGGAAAAAAGAAATCAATTATTTTCAGAAGCAAATGCCTCAGGAAAACATTAATTATTATTCTGAATGCATTTGACAAATGCTGAGCTGAAAGTAGTGAAATTTGGTTTCTTCAAAGTTCTTAAAGTATTAGGTAAATATCCAGGGCATGCTAGCAACGAAGTTCTTCACAACTATTAATTTGTTTCTTCTGCCATGGAAGATTTGTCCTTTGGCAGCTTGAATTAACTGACTAAATATAAAAAGACATTAGTGATATATGTAATATTTATAATTTAGAATATATGTTTTAGAATACAATTTTTATATAGCTTTTAAATTGTTAGATATAACATTTAAGCAACATTGATAATAATTTGTGCCCTCCACTTAAGAGTCAAAAAAAAAAAAAATTACAGTGCTAAGAATATAGGTTGAATTCCATTTTTTTAGAAATAAGTTAGCTGTTGCCTTTGATTTGCTTTCCTTAAAACACAGAAGGCCACTTTGCATTCACCATGATTTTCTTTGGGCTGGTTTGTGTTATTGTGAAGGTTGTGTGTGTGAGAGAAGAGATTGGTGGGGAGTTTTATTTAATTAAAAAACCCCAACCAAAACCAATAAACAAACCCACAAAAACAATTTCAGCCTTATATTGATACCTATGTCAATCACTAGAGATTCATGAGGGAAACTTTTTCCTGTCCTGTGAAAATGTCACTGAGTTGTTACATTTGTACCAAGAGCCCAGTAATGCCAATCTGTATTATTTATTTCCTTCCATACCTTTGGTGGTGCTATATGAAAATAGTCTAAATGCTTTATGCATTAAAATTTATATTGGCCTATTACCAATTTCTTTTTGCAATGTTGAAAATATGTTCGCTTAAATGGTTTTGTTAGTTTTGAAAAATGTTATCTCCTGTCATACAGATAGGGTGTGAACAATTCATGTGGAATACATGTGATATTAATTGTTTGCTTTAGTTTTTATTGAGCATATTTCAGTGTAAGTGCTGCTGAAATAACTTTTAATAGCTGAAAAAGCCTTGGCAAAAATTACTTATTAATTTTGCACAACACTTGAGATTTGTAAAATGCTGTGAAAGGTTAAACTCCAACTTTTTTTTCAAAAGACAATTGATCAGTGCTAAAATGTCAACTGTCTAGGTACAGCAGCATACCAGCATGCAAACACTCTTCTCTTCAGTATCCCCAGCTGCATAGCATCTGCATTGTGACATTTTGTTACAACATTAGCAAGACAGCTGATGTTTCAAAATCAATCAGTTTTTATTGGTATGAGGCAGCCTGCAACTTAGTCAGATGTTGAAGGTGTTTCTCTGAAATGTAATTAAATTGAATTCTTGGGTTCTGGCAATATCTGCGTCTCATGACTTCTTAGTGGTGGCTGCAAAATTGTACAGTTTGAAAGACCATGTAAGGTTATAGTTCTGAAACATTTAAAAAAAAAAAAAGGGCAAAAGAAAGCAATATTAAGATTTTCTCAGAAGTACAAAACTTTTCTAGATATTATATTTTAAATTTAATTTAAGGCAAGTGTTTTGGTGCCTGGTGTATTACAATGCAAGATAGAAAAATAGGCTACCTTACTGGAGAGTTCATATCCTTTAAAACTACTTTTTAGGGAATTGCTAGCTAAAATTCAGGTTTTGGTGAAAATGAAGTTGTTTTAAAGTTTTAGAATTCCTATTCATCAACAATGCTTCTAATCAGAGAGAAATGTATTAACAAACCTTTTGTGACTATTACTTCCCCCATTTAGGCTGTATTCTGGAATAAAAGGTACATCAAAACTCGTGTTCGTCATCAAAGACAATCGGATTGCAGTGGGAAAAAGATTTTACCTGAGTAATTTATGTTTGAAATAAGATGTCATATAGTAGCATCTCCCTGTTTAAATAAGAACATGGTCTTGATTGTATGCATTGAGAAACATTTGTAGTTGGACTCAGTATAAGAGGAGCCAAGACTTAAAGACCTGTTATTTACTGTAATCATGCTGGGTATGCGCGTGGTTCATGTTGATCCTAAATACTATAAATATGTAAAGAGTACTTTCATGTGTGTAGTGTATCTTTAATAATACAGTGAATGTTATGACACAGTCCTTAAGTAGAACTAAGATGTTTCTACAGCATTATTTTCAGCCTGTTTTGTACCTTAAAATGCGGCGAGGGGAGGAAAGCCTCCCAAATGCTTTTGTAGCATCTCCTGGAGATTGTTTTTCCTTGTGATCATGCAGAGACTCCAGAAGGATAGCTAATCTAGATAGACTAGGGATGAGGAGAAAAATCCTGAATTAAGGTAAAAAAAACTTTCACAGAAAACATCTTACTGCCCTCTCTCATTTTTTGGATATCCCTGGTGAGGGAGGGAAAGCTGGAATCTGTATTTTGAACTCTCAGATATGTCGTGGCTTCTGTGCTGTCAATAAAAAAATATGCAGGTCTGGTTTTGGTTGTATAAGAGCCAATACTCTCTAAGAGTGGTTACATCTGGAAAACAAAACATTGCTGACCAAACATGTCTTTGAATAAAGCTTGTCTAGTATTAAGGAGTAAGTTGGAACAAGTGTAGTGCCTAGTAATGTTAAATAGGTATCTCTAAATGTAGTCTCTCTTTAAAAAATTCAAGAGAAAGATGTGAATAGGTAAAGTAGTGTTGGATTACCAGACTAAAACATAATTTTATTTCATTCCACAAAAGATAATTTCTAATGGAATACAGTTACTTTGTATGTGTTATTGCTGCAGGTACTACTACAATGTTACATGTTACTCATATCTTTGTTGCCACTTATCTTTTACCTTATCTCCCTGTTGCACTTCACTACTGTGCAGGCCGGTACTCAGCTAGGTGACGCAAATAAACCATAGTCAGAGGTATAAGAAGGAAGACTTTCTGTTTCTAATAGACGCGCAGCATAATGATTTTTAATCATTATCTAAGAATTGAATGGTTTGAGGAGCAATGCAGTTTGATATCACCTCTGTTTGCTGCCACAGTTTGTTTGCTAGATAAAAAGATTTTAAATTCCTGGAAAATAGGCTTGTTATTTAGCCTTTGATGGAGATGAATTGTTCATATCAGGATGTTGAACAGCAGGTCTGAGGAACTTCAGGAAAAGCTGTGGTTTGTGTGTGTACCACAGGTGAAAGGAGTTTCCTGTTTCTTTGTCTTACTGGTCACCAGGTCAGATCCTGCTGTAGCTCAAATTAAGCTAAGTTTGTTTCTGACTGATCACAGAAACATTCCTGTGAAAAGTCGCTGTTTCATTAAAACTTCCAGGAGGATGTAACACTGATTCAGCTGTGGTATAATTGCTATTGCCTACACAAACAAAGTTGTTAAGTTTATATTAGCATCAAGTTTTCCACTTTATTTATTTTGTTTTGCAGATCTCTTGGCGAAAATCCAGTAGAGTTGTAAGTTACTGGTATGTTTAAGCCTGCCAGATAATAGTTGTTTGGGTTTTTTTTATTTTTTAAAATATCTTTTACAGGCTGTTTAGAAATAACCCACAAGTTTAGTATCTTTTTCCCTGTCTGCTCCAACCTCGGTCAAAAAAACCCTCTCTTGTATAACTTTGACAATAAGTTTGTAATGCTACAGTTCATACTAACCAAAACCAGTTCTAGCAAACAATCTAAACTTTCATGCCTTTGTTTTCCTTTTAGACAACACACCGGGCCACTGTAACCCTTCGGGCTAATAACTAAGGCTTTTCTGAACCATCACATATGTATTGTGTCCTTGTCAGAGCAGACAGGAAAGAATTATCTAACTAAATGTTTCAGGGCAACAGTGAATAGGAAACTTTTTTAAGATGAACTAACAAAAAGCAAAGATCACAATTAAGACAATTTAACAAGAAGGGCACATTCTGTGAAGTGGCATATTACAAAACAAATGAAAGAGAAAACAGGTAAGTTACAACTTATTCCTTAGGCAGCAATGAGAGACTGAACTAGATTCTCTGTTTAAAAGTTTAAAGTCCTAACTGTAATAATTTAATGTCTGACCAAAGTTGTTGGTTTTTTGTTTAAAATCCATACAGCATTATTAAGGAAGCATTTTAGTGATGTGTTCACTCTGAATATGTTGAATTGTTGACGTTACACAGACAATGTTTCTTTCCTCTCTTCATAAAAATATTTGTTAAATTGCATTAAAGCAATAAAGAACCATCTAAAGCTTTCACTTGGAAGGCTGAAATTGAAGTTCTGATGTCCAAACTCATTTTGGTTTTCTTTATGCTCTCTCCTTATTGTAACAACTGGAAAGCAGAAATGGAGGAAGGAGTTGCCTGTAGCACTAAAGGCATTGAAGCGCATCATGAGAACAAATAGTGGTTGGTGGGAGAACAGACTAAAGAGTATAAAATACAGTAAAAGAATACACTAATCCATGATTTGTTTCTTTGCTTTCTAAATATAAATTTTCTCTCTATACTTAACCATTTAGTTACCTAATCCTTCATTTTTCTGTTCATCAATACATATAATGGGAAGACGCAAAAGCCTTCACAGTGTAGATTTAATCCTTGTAAAACTGTTGTCTGTAACCTGTAGTGTAAAATTCAAAACATGTAGGGTTTTGTTTCCCTTCTAATACTCTTATTTCTAATTTCTGTGGTTCTATTACTTGCTAAAATTTGCTTCCTAGTTATCTATTTGAAATCTAACAAAAGCCTAACAACTGTAGTTATTCTATGCTGCATCAAAATCGCTGTGAAAGAAATTTGTTCTAGGTGGTTTTTCACTAATGCATTAATGACATTTAGTTGAAGAGTTAGAGCATGGAATATAGGAGTGTTATTTCTAAATTCTTAAAATCAGCATACAATACACTTGTTATAGATGTTTTGACATAGATTAATCTATTGGTTTTGTTACTGCTGTTACAAAGGTGGAAAGATTTGGAATTGGACAATAAAATTTTATAAGGTAAACACTTTCCATACTCGTCTGCTTTTCTTTTCATCTCTGAGCTTTGTCTCAGTGTGCTGTTATTTCTTGATACTGTTAATAGTATAATAGCTTCAAGTCTATTTTTTTTTTTTGTTTGTTTGTTTTTAAATTTCTGTGGGTGGAGAACAGGTCTTACAGACCTTTGATTTTCACCAAGGCTTAGAAACTGTTATACTAATGCTATAAAACATTTTTGGTTAATATTAAAGACCATATGATTATCTTGTCAATGTTTTCCCCAGTAGCATTTAAAACTAGTTTTGTTTCCAATTTGTTTAATTAGAGCAATTAAAATGGAAAAGCAACTAACCTGGATATGAACTGTCCAACTTGAAAGTTGGAGCCCAGTAATGGAGTAGTGAAGTGTTAAAATGGTTGTACAGGAAAATCGTAGGGGAAAGTGAGCTAATGTGTCATACTGCATATTGTAAGCACAAAGTCTTCCTGCTTTTTTCTTTGACCTTTTTGGGAGAGTATCAAAAATGTGCTCTAAATTAGTATATTAAATTTGATAATTAAAAAATAGTATAATTTGTTAGTTCCATTTCTAATGGATATGGTGACTATATTTGTTACTTTTGGAGGTGGCTTCTTTAGGTCAGGTCTCTAGATTACTGGGGAAACAAGAGTAGGGTTTGAAGTTCAATTTTTTTCTGTCTAGATGGGATCAACTTTTTTTTTTAAAAAAGGGATATAAAAGACTTCATTTTTAGTGGATTTTGACTTTTTGTATTGTAGTTTCTAGTTAAACACATGTAGTCTCTTTTTATTTTTTGTTTTGTTTTCCCAAGTCTGGAATATAATTTTTCATTTATTTTTTAATTTACCTCTGTTGATAGGAAAGACTTGCTGTTGAGTGTATAAAGGTAAAAGTAGGTGGTGTAGAACCACCTTCAGTAGATTTTGTACAAACCAGTAGTAGCTCTTTTTGGATTCCTCTAAGATAGACAACCAAGCTTTCAAAATACTGTGAAATCTATGCTTAAGATGAAATTTATCAGTTTCTTATTAGTGTGAAATGAGTTTATATATGTATGTGGTGGATTGATCCTGGCTGGCAGGAAAGCCAGCCCCCCACCCCCCATCTTTCCCTGAGGGATGGGGGAGAGATTCAGGAAGGGTAAAAATGAGAAAACTCATGGACTGAGGTAAAGACGAAGGTGGGGGAGGGGGAAAGGAAAAAACCCACAAGTGATGTTCACCACCAGCAGACCAGTGCCCAGCCAGGCCCTGAGCAATGGCTACTTCAGAAAACTTGCCCCTCAGTTTTATTGCTGAGCATGATGTTTTATGGTCACAGGTGATGGTAGACTTTGGCAGATGGCAAAGGTAACTGTTTTTTTTCTGGTTGTTAGTTTTGGATGGTTTTGTTAAAGCCTTTCCTTTGCTTTTATGGCTGCCCTGACCAATCCCTACTTTAACCTTATTTCATCTTTGCATTTGGATTAGAGCCATTCCTTCACACCCATTGTTAGTGGTGTAACTATCATAGCAGAAGTACACAGAGAAAAACATTCTAGGAACATCTTTTCATCTGTGATGCAGAAGGCTCCCAAACCTACGCCTGGTTGTAATTCAGACCTTGTTACAGTGAGCAGTGGAGCACGTATGGGGGTGATGTTTGTTCTGGAACTGCCAGTGGAGATAAAAGTTTAGGCAGCTGCTCTAGAGAAGTGCATGTGTTGTCAAGAACTGCAGAGTGGCTGCTGGCAACTGTGGGCTCACCTTTAAAAGTGCTATGTATTTCAGAGGTGCATTTAGCACTTGATAGAGTAGTCCTCCGTTCAAAGTCTCTGCAAGCTTCCTTCAAGTAAATTTTGTTATAAAGCTTGGAGTTGTGAAGGAAGAATTTCTTGGGGGGAAAAAGCAAGGTAACTTTCCAGAGACTGAGCATTCTTTGAGATACTCTGTCCCTAGACATAGTTGCAGTGCAGTCACTCTTCCTAATAAATACAAGTCCTGTATGATGTAATCCTGCTTGTCTGGGTTTTAAAAGAACTGAGGAGGCAAAAGGATGCTAAGCCTGCTTGTACGGTGTTTGTTAACGCATGAAAGAAATAGCATGAATAGCCAGCACAGGTAGTTCCTGGAGAATTAAAAAAAGGGGGGCTTGGCAAATTGTGTAGAGGCAGATCACAGGCTGTGGATGTGCATGTGGACAGCATGCCATCAGACACTCCTTGTTGTTCTAGGACTGCTTAGCAGTCGATAAGGAAATAACTCTTCGTAATAATTTACATTTTAGGTTCTCTAATGCACCCTGCTAAAGGAACTTTCTTTTTCTGGTAAATTGTAGAAAGACTCAGGAGTAATTCAGTAGCCTGCCTCAGCTAAAAAGTAACCTTTGCCACAAAACTCTTCTTCCTGTGCTTTCCTCCTAAGCCTTCCATGCCATTTTTCTCAATGACATCCAACTTAATGTGATGGGTGGGGTTTTTTGATGTATTCATCAAATGGTCTGGCAGCATATTAAAATTTCCTTGTGCAATACAGCTAATTAGGGCATCTCATTTAGAAAGTAAACTCTGTGAAAATAAAAATTTTCTTATCTTTTTTGCACAGAAAACCACTTAGCAAATAACTCTCACATGGTAACCTCAAAATCAAGAAATTCAGGCACTCCTAAAAACTTGAGACAAGTTAATTGAGCCATGAAAATCTTGTTCTTAATTGCCATGTGTAAAAATGTCATTGCCTTCCTGATACCATGTGGAGCTGCTACTTAATTTCAGGCTTTGTGTCCAGTTAACTTTCTTCTAAGGTTTATAGTAAATCTTCTATACCTTGCAATTTCATGTGCTGGTCTCATGTTTCAAAAGTGGAGGGGAAGAAAAACGGACCAATTCTTAGACATCAACCTATAAGTTGTCATCCTTTTGCCTTCATTATTACTTGAAGTACCACTGCCAAATCTTAAATAATTCTAATATTCATGTAGTTTTCCAACCATCACATGGTTTCTGTATTCTCAAATCATTACCTTCTTCATGCTGTATGAAAATGTCCTGTTTATTTGCCACAAATGCAGCATAGTGCACACTAGAAATGTGTTGCGTAGAGCTCAGTAGAAAAGACAAATTCAGCTTCTTGTTCTTCTACAAGATTGCATAAAAGTGTTACTGAATTTTGTCAAAACTTTAGAAAATTTGCTTTTGGAAATAGTGGTTACTTCAAATGTGTGAAGATTCTGATTTGGTTTTTCCCTCCAATGGTCATGCTTTTGTGTTTTGGTGTTTGTTTTGGTTTTTTGTTGTTGTGTTTTGGGTTTTGTTTTGTGGGGTTTTTTCTTACTGTTGGCAATCTGAATTGTAGCAAAGACAGCTGGTGACTCTGGTACTGAAGCTGGCATGAAATTGGACCAAAGTTGTTGTCTAGCGTTAATTTACTTCCACATTTGTAAAAGCAAATTTTATTTACAGAGTGGCTCACTTGAAATACAGTTAAGAGGAAAGAATTTATACATCAAAAATTTACCTTTTATTTTTATAATCCAGGTAAGTTAAAGGAAAATGTGATCTTTCAATTAAAATTGTTCAAATATTTTGATGGGCTCTCGTCAACTGTGTTGAGGTCTCCTTAGTTTTAGATAGAAGAGTGGCACGAGGATCCCACATCTTTCTGAAAACAAGCATTTGAACTAACATAACAGACTGAGAGTTGAAAGATGTATGATCTTATTTTCACAAGAGCATATTCTGTAGAGAACTTTATCCTGTCCTTCCAATCAATGTAATGGAGGAAAATGGGGATTCATTTTGCTCCTAAAATTTGCAGGTTCCATAATTGTTGGTGAAACACTAAGACAGTAAGAAGAAAAATTAAGAGCAGCATTGGTGATGTGGATTCTCCTGTGATTTCAAGGGATTATGTTGGGGTTTTTCCCCTTTAATGGTGGTTCCCAAAACAGCCACTTCTTCCATATTCTTTCATTGCAACATCAAGAAAAAACTCAGTTAAACACGGAGATCACTAGTTCTTGGTTCTACCTCAATTCCTACAAGTGTCCCAAATTAGTTTTAAAACAGTATTTCTGTTCATTGATAATGTTTACATAACAATGTATTTTATTGTGTATATAACTTTGACAATAATATAAATACTTCTGCAGGTTTTGAATTTTACTGTTTTTTACTTCGTACACCGCTGTCCAGTTTGACATTCATAAACATCATTTTGTCATAAAATGCATTGTTTTTAATGAGAATTTTTTTCTGGTTAAATGTAATATTTAAAGTATTGTATAGAAAAAAATACTATATGCTTGTCCTTTAAAAATATATGTTTGTATGTGAGCATGCACACAAATAGTGTTTTCTATATCAGTTAAGTTATTAATAGAAAGGGAAGCAGATGGTATTTCAGGTAATTCAGGCTCTGTTCTGATTTTAGCCAAGTGGAATAACTTGGCTGGTATTTAGAGGGCTTCCAAGTTGTCTTCAGAAATAATTTCTGGTTTTCTGATTGTGTTTAAAACAAAATTAGAGGGTTACTTTATAGAGGTCGCGAATATAGAACAATACAAGTATTGGCCTTTAATACTCATTGGTAAGAAAATTAGTTTTTATCAAAAGAAACTTCTGAATAAATACAGAGCTTAATGAATTTTTTACATCTCAATCTATCTCCATAAAATAAGGAGAATGTGGATAATGCTTTAATTGCCAAGATACCCATCTTTTTTTAAAGAAGGATGAATGGATTGCTGAGTCTGCCTGACTTACCTGTACTGCAGCAGTCAAATCGGCTGAGTACACTTGGCTTACCTGGGACTGAGAAGAGCTGTGTTTTGAAGCTGTGATTGCTGCAGGCCAGGGCTCGCTTAAAAGCTGAAATGCCCCGTTCCTCCTTCCCTCCTGTCCTTGTGTTCAGTACCTTCAACTTTCACTTAACAGACTAGCTGTTTTGAACCTCCTGTCATTTAGCTGGTGGTTGGTATTGCTAGCTTGAGGCGCGAGTTTAAAATTTGGCCCCAGTCTGACTTCTGCCTAGCAGCAAAGGTTATGAAATGGATGTGATGAATGGGTGATCTTTCTGAAAATACTAAACACCTCCTCCATATTTATACAATCCACCTATGAGCCAGTGGAGTTTGGCATGGAGTTTCTTACAGTTACAAATAAACCCCCTGTACCCAAACACTGATCGCAACTTGTTCTGGGGTATATTTATTTATGGGTTATAAATAGAAGTTGCAGTGTGCTAGTTAGTCCTACTTCAGTGCTTGTGTTTACTTGTGTGTTGGAGCCAGCAAAGTGAAGCTACACTGTTGGTGCTAAAAGGGTTTTGTTGTTGTTTTTTTAATGAGATTTTTAAAGAATATGTATAACTGGATGCATGCTATTTCAAGTTACCTGCAAAATACTTACAAACTTGATGGTGATTTATACAATGTGAAATATGTTGAAATTTTAAATTTGTATGAAGGTAGTTTTCAAAATACAGCCTAACTTGGCAGCAATAGAATCATGAAATGTATGTTATATCAAATATTTTATATTAGATGTATGTCAGCAGTATCAGAACTGCTGTGCTTGTAACTTTTATAGGTGAAGGTAGACACCTGTATACTGATATTAAGCAAATTTAATACATATATTTTCCCAATTATTTTAGTTAATACACCAATTAACTAGTATTCTGTGGTAGTGTGACATATACTTGTTGATGTATTGACTACTAGCTTTATTTTTTTCAGAAAAAGTTTCATGTTTTAACTAGTCGTAGGAAACAGCTACAAGAAAGAAGTATGTATTTAGTTTAGAACAGTAAAATTACAAAATACAGGTTACGCCCATTTAAAAAAAGTATACACAGAGGCATGTGTACCTAAAGTCATATAGTGCTAAATATGTAAATTTTTCTATACAAATGTAAATTGTATATAATATGGCCTAATGGACTGTATTTACATTATGTGGTTGCTAGAAGGCTGTCTAGGTAGAATACAACTTATAGTTCAAATATGTTTGGAAAAAGTATACTACTTTCAACAATGTTTTGCTATTTAATTCAAATAACATTGTAATTTTAGCAAAATTATTTTTCACTGTTTAACTTGGTTAACTTGTAAAGATTTCTGCTAACTTCAGATTCTGGAAGGTTGTGCTTAGTTATTTTTAATAGGAGAAAGTATATCTTATCCAGTGTTGAGTAAAGTTGTAGCAATGCCGGGTGATTTCTTACATCATTCCTACTTTGTACTATCAAAGCTTTGAAGCTAATATTGTATTAATTGAACCTCTGTTTTCTTCTAGCTGACAGCACGATCACTGCCTTCCATACAGTCTGATGAGAGACTACAACCTCTGCTTAGTCATCTCAGGTAGCATAAACTGAAAGCATGAATGTATTCTTTCATACAGATTAAAATAATTATACTAGTAGAACGGTTTAGCTACAGGGTTGTTTTTTTTTTTTTTTTTTCCCAGACACCTCATCTATGCAATTTGCTTTGACTGGAAAAAAAGCCCTGAAAGTATGTCTTCCAACAAATGCTTCATAATTCACATGAAACATAATTTAGCGAGCTGGTGTTGCTTCTAAGTAACAAAAAAATATTTGTAGCTTTTGTAAAAACTTTTTTTATAGTAAGTGCAAAGTTGTTAAGTTTTTTTTATGAACAAAACAGATTGCAAATTACACTGCTCAGAGTATAGGCCTTCCTTGTTGCAAATATTTTATGCTTTATGATCTTTTTGGAAGATTTCTCCATCACTGTCATTGATGAATGGAGTCCTATTTTCTTCTTTTAATGGACCTAAGGAGAGTGCTGAAAACATGAACCATTAAGAGTGCTCTACAACACAGTTGATACAGCCTGCCTCTCTTAGTGGTATACAGTATATAGAAGCTCGCTACTTTCTTTGAATGTGTTTGGGGATGAAGAGTAAGAAAAAATACTTTTCTGATGTTCTTCAGGTTAAGCATAGATCTGGTGTCTTCCGTACACACACGATTGCTTTTTAGTGCTTGATATTGTTTGAGAGAGTTATCTTACTACAGTAGTATGCAGGAGAACAAAGACTGTACAATTAGAAGGAGATGCATTGGTTCAGAATCATTGAATAGTTTAGCTTGGAGTGAACCTCTGGTGATCATTTAATCTAGCCCCTGCTCAATGCAGATCCGGTTAGATTGGATTGCTCAGGTATTTATTCAGTTGAATTTTTAATATCTCCAAGGGTAGAAATTTACTTAAATATTGAATGTCAGTAATGAAAGCTTTGTTTTTGAACACATACAGCTTTGCATTAAGATCACTGAAATTATGTGGGATGAATTAGAAATGGAAGCAGTGAGGCGCCATCATGACAGCACTGCACCAGAATTAGGATGCAGAGTTAGCATGATCTTTATTTCCTGTGGTGCTCTACTGCTTGACATATCTGTACCCAAAACCTGACATTTTATTTTGATTTAACAAAAAAAAAAAATCTCATAATTGTTTAGGAACAGTTTTATATTTTGTTGCTTTTAGTGTAAATCAGAATAGGAAAAATAGCTTTCATTATATTTCTGCTTCTTTATATATGATTGAACTTTTGTTCAAGAGCAATGAATGAAAAGAATATTGCAGTGTAACTGTTATGTAGCTGCTATGGGGATACTTCTGAATGCCAATAACCTTCTATGTTTTTATTACCATACATCTTACTGGGATTTAAAAAAATATGCCTCAGTGGCATACCTTTCTCCATTTGAAGCTAAAGAGCAATTAGGCTAGCTTTTTATAAATCGTGCTCTCTAGGAGTAATTGCTGAGAAATTTGAAATTTCTTTTCATATATGCTATGCATCTATGTAAGTGGAACAGCCTTCAGTATCACAGCAATCACAGTCTTCTCTGTGGTTTTTTAAAAAATAGGGGAAAAGGAAAGGTTGCAAAAAAGTTAGTTTAACATCAGCTCCTTTAACAGGGATACTATATCCTACATTTATGCAAAAGGTAATTTTTGCACATTCTTATGTTATCTTGAGTATGTATGTTGAACAACTAATGAGTTACTTCCATTTTGCTTTTGTGAAAATGGAGGGGCTGTTCCCAGTACATTTTGTCACCAGTTGGAAAAACTACACAAATGCTTCCGAGTTGCATTTTTGGAAGTTCCTTTAAAACGGACAAAATACATCACACCTTGCAACTTGAAAAACAAGCTCTGGCAGTGAACAGACAGATGACCAAATAGGTCTTCTCTCTTACTTATTTCTGTGAATCTGTGATTCATTTTTGCTTCATCTTGCTCGTAAGAAAGGAGAGTATTAGCTAGTTGCAGGCTTTCCTGTACCTTCATTGTGTAATTCTTACAGCAGTATTTTATTTTTGGCATATGTCAATAGAGCTTTATCAGGGGAGCAAAAGCTTAGGTAGAAGTGTGTGAAAGAGCATACAATTGAAGGTTACAGAGCATTGTTTGGTTGTTAATGCCCCACACATTTTTTGGCAGCTATTCATATCTGCTTGTGACTTTTAAATTAGCTAGTCCTCACAAAGGGTCATTTTACTGTGGATTATGTCTGCAGAGATTTTTTTAATCCTTACCCATTTTTTTAAATGACCATAACATGTATTTTGTAATTGGACTGTTCTGGACTAAATATGTATTTTATCTGTGACTTAGGTCCTCTTTCTGTCCTATTCTGCTTGCTAATATTAATTGTACTAGACCAAAAAAGAGAACGTTTTTAGTTAAAGTGTTAAAATGTTTGATGCAAGAACATGCTTAGGGATTTTGCATGCTCACAGTAAGCTACAAGGAGATTGAAATTGCTAAAACTTTAGCAATTTAATAGAAATGGAAACTTTATGTCTAAATGCATGAGAAGAACCCTTCTGCAACTCCTACTTTCAAAGGAGTTTATATGGGTTTTGTGATGAAATTACAGGGTTGTAACGCTCTGTTACACTGTTTAAAACAGTTGTAAACACTGTTTAAAATCTTCAGCAGGAATAACTTCAAAGATAGACAAAAACTGTCATATGTAATCCCATCAAACTACTATAGGACTGTACCTGTATATGAATTATAAGGAGAAGCTGAGTTGACTTTGTTTAGTCTGATGAAGAGGAGGCTTAGGGATGATCAAATAGCGGCCTACGATTGTTTGAAGGAGAAACATCACAGTATTGGAATTCTTAATGGTGCCAGAGGATATAACAAATGACAGTGGTCACATGTAGCAGCTTTGGAGGTTTAGATCGGATGTTAGGAAAAATGTCTGTGCTAGAACGATAGTGCAGCACATTGCCCAGAGATGTGGAATCATGGTTTGTGGAGATTTTTAGGATTCAGCTAGAAAAAGCCATGGCTCACCTGACTAGCGTTGGCAGTAGTCCCAATCAAAGTGGGGCGTGGGACTTGCTGGTCTTCTAACATCCTTTACAACCAACATTTATATGATTCTGTTAATTCTGTCTTCAAATGATAGTTCAGTTCACAAGGTTGATACAGAAAGGAAGTGTTTTTCAAGACTGGATTTTTTTTTAACGGATAGCACAATATTCATGCAGACATTCACCCTCCTTCTCACTTATGCTCATTTCACAAGCAGGTAAAGAGGAATGCACACCTTCATAGACTGGTGTCATTTACTATCCTCAACATCTACAAAGTGCCCTTCCTATGCTTACTAAATCTCATGATATACTAACAGATCTGTGAATGATACAGTATTTATCAGAGTGGTCCTACAGCTGATTATTTGAAAGAACTAGATCCCATTCTTGGTAACATGGATGTAGTGGAGGTTTCTTCTTGGTCAACAGTGGTGCAAATGTATGTATTGATCTTTAGTTGCAAGATATGTTTAGAAAACTTTCAGTAACTAAGATTTTTGGATTTTAGAAAAACAGGTTTTGTGTGATTGAGTCAGGCTGAATGGAGTGAGACAGGAGTTTATATTTGGAGGTAAAATAAAAGTGGTTTTTAAGTAAAAAGTGAAGACATAGCTGCTTGCATTCCAGTAAACCACAAAAAGAAATTATGAAGAACTATAGGTATTTCTGGGTGGGTAAGAAGCTTGATCAGGAAGTAACCTCAGGAGCTATGTGGAATAAAAGAAGGGATGAGTCCAAAACAAGAGCTAAAACTGTAAGTAAAAAATAGGAGAAGGCGGCAAGGGTGATCACAAGCCTGGTTGGTTTGTGTTGTAATCAGTTTTCAAACCAGCAGTAGGAAGCTGTTTGGCAACGTTTAATGACATGGAAAAATGAGGACCATTGTTCATAGAACATAGGATAGTCTTAATTTTTTTTCTTTTTTTTGGTGCAAGATTGTTGAGAGTGTTTAATAGAAATGTAGAGAAAATTGCAGTCTGTGGAGAAAGCAGTGTGGTGTTTTCTTGTGATGAAATCAAGGGACCTTGGGAATCTCTACTGTAGAAAATCGGAAGACCTGGCACCTAAAATTGCAAACTCAAAAGCTCTAGTCCCTTGAGCTCCTTGGGACAGGAATCCAGCAGCTTAGCTGCCAAAGGCTGCGTGACTAGTGCTGGCTTCTTTATGCCCAGCTCCAATCTACCACATGTTCTGGATGGGTAAAGCGTACTCTTTTTCAGAGCCTTTGAAAGCAGTTTGTAGAGTTCAGCTTTTGGTGAGTGGTGTCAGGTATCAAGAAACTTTTGACCTTGCAAAGGTCATATGCTACTTTTTAATGTAAAAATAAGAAAATGTTTATGAAAAACTTCTACTATTTGCTTACTGTGTGGAGAGTATTTGAGCTTTTGAGAGTCTGAAAAGTAGAATTTTTTCTTCTTTTTTCCCCTCCCTCCCCACTCCTAACATTGGATTTTCTGTCCTTGCAGTAAAGTTTTCTACCAAGTCCAGATGTAGAGGTAAGCAAGATTGAGAGAGTATGTCCTCTTTCTAGCAGTTACTTCTGAAGTCTTATTTTGTTCACTTACTGTACAGGAGAACTTTTCTCTTTGGGCCTCCCCTTCCCAGGCCAATCCTTTCTACAGATGCTAGGAAGAAGTAGTTTTCTTTAGCTTAGCAATTTTTTTTTCAGTATCGCTATGATTCTAATAAATACTGCGGGGTACAAACAGATAATCTAAAGTGCTTATGGTAGAGCAGCTTAGGAAGTTAACCAGCACTCATCCTGGGATATAACAACTGACTGGTCATTTTCCTAAACGGTTGTTTTACCAAACCATTTCCTAATTGGTTGTTTACAAAAAAAAAAAAGTCACCTAAGTCACAGCTGCTTTCTGTTGTTCTATGCTTCTGGTTTAGGCTGGAGAAAAGGAGGCTGAGGGGAGACCTTATCACTCTCTGTAACTATTTGAAAGGAGGTTGTAACTCCATGTGGGTGGGTGGTGTCTTCTCCCAAGTAACAAGTGATAGGACAAGAGGAAATGGCCTCCAGTTGTGCCAGGGCAGGTTTAGATTGGATATTAGGAAAAATTTCTGCACCGAAAGGGTTGTTAAGTAGTGGAACAGGCTGCCCAGGGAAGTGGTTGAGTCACCATCCCTGGAGGGATTTAAAAGATGCATAGGTGTGGCACTTAAGGACATGACTTAGTGGTGGACTTGGTAGTACTAGGTTAATGGTTGGACTTGATGATTTTAAAGGTCTATTCCAACCTAAATGATTCTATAATTCTATGACTTTTGGATTATAATTCTTGTTTTGTTTGTAGTTTGCCTAAGTAAAGTGGTACAGATCTGGTTCTACAAGGAAATTTAGATACCTCTTTAGTAGAATGAGTAGTAATAGACATACACAGCTCAAATACTTTTAATTATTTATCCGTTGTTGGGTAATGAAAAAATCTATTAAGTACAGTAAGCTTACCTAGTGCTCCAGTGCGTGTCAGAAATAAGACTAAAGAATGAATGCATGTATAATTAAACAAATTATTTGTACTGTAGTAAAACCAACTCTTAGCTATATATTTTTCACTCTTTACAATATTGAAATGTCACAAAATAATCTGTAGCACTTAGTATCACCATTTAGCTAAATCCCTTTTTTTCTGGAGTTAGCCTCTATATGCCTTGAGAAGATTTAAGAAATTATCTGTGTAAGTTACTTGAAAAATCCCTCTTGCACAAATAAATTTTTTTCTTACCCAGACTTTGCAACCTGATTTTTGGATGAATATGCTGTATCCAAAGCCCCTGTTTGCTTTATTGCCTGCCGTACTATCAACTCCTGAGTTTGGTTGGGTTCTGCTGTAACCATTTCTCTTGGCCTATTCTGCAGCCCTGCATATATCCTCATTCAGGAAGTCTATATATTTAAAAGCCAGGCATTAGATGCTTGTGTTTGTTTTGAAATTACTTTGGTGACAATGTCTACATGAGTGTCTCTGCCCTAGTTTAAGGTTACCTGAACTTGGCTCAGGTATCAGAAGTAGCTTTTGCTAGTGTAGGAATGAAAGATGAGGCAGCACATGCAAAGTCCTGTGCTATTTTGGCTAGACACTTACTGTTAGGAATTAACATGTGTTTCTATGTCTGTACAATTTAGTATATACAGCAAGTAAGGTGTTACATGACACAACTCTGAGAACAGCTCTATGAACCAACTGGGTGGATGATGGGAGAGCAGTAGATGTTGTCTGCCTTGACTTTAGCAAGGCTTTTGATACTGTCTCTCATAACATCCTTGTTAGCAAGCTTAGGAAGCGTGGGTTGAATGAGTGGTCAGTGAGGTGGGTAGAGAACTGGCTGAATGGCAGAGCCCAGAGGGTTGTGATAAGTGGTGCTGAGTCTAGTTGGAGGCCTGTAGCTAGTGGTATGCCCCAAGGGTCAGTACTGGGTCTGGTCTTATTCAACATATTCATCAATGACCTGGACAAGGGGACAGAGTGTACCCTTAGCAAATTCGCTGATGATACTAAGCTGGGAGGAGTGGCTGACACACCAGAAGGCTGCTCTGCCAGTCAGTGAGACCTGGACAGTCTGGAGAGCTGGGCAGAGAGGAACCTAATGAAATTCAACAAGGGCAAGTGTGGGGTCCTGCACCTAGGGAGGAGTAACTCCAAGCACCAGTACAGGTTAGGGGTTGACCTGCTGGGAAGCAGTGCTGCAGGGAAGGGCCTGGGAGTCCTGGTGGACAACAAGTTCTCCATGGGCCAGCAATGTGCCTTTGTGGCCAAGGCGGCCAATGGTGTCCTGGGGTGCATTAAGAAGAGTGTGGCCAGCAGGTCAAGGGAGGTTATCCTCCTGCTCTGCTCTGCCCTGGCTAGGCCACGTCTAGAGTTCTGTGTCTAGTTCTGGGCTCCCCAGTTCAAGAAAGACAGGGAACTACTGGAGAGAGTCCAGCGAAGGGCTACGAGGATGATTAGGGGACTGGAGCATCTCTCGTACAAGGAAAGGCTGAGAGAGCTGGGTCTGTTTAGTCTGGAGAGGAGAAGACTGAGAGGGGATCTGATCAACACTTATAAATATCTAAAGGGTGGATGTCTAGAGGAAGAGACCAGATTCTTCTCTATGGTGCCCAGCGACAGGACAAGGGGCAACAGGCACAGACTGGAGCACAGGCAGTTCCATCTCAATATGAGGAAAAACTTCTTCACTTGGAGGGTGACCGAGCACTGGCACAGGCTGCCCAGAGAGGTTGTGCAGTCTCCTTCTCTGGAGATATTCAAAACCCACCTGGACGCCATCCTGTGCAACCTGCTTTAAGTGATTCTGCTCTAGTAGGGAGGTTGGACTAGATGATCTGTAGAGGTCCCTTCCAACCCCTACCAATCTGTGAGTCTGTGAACAAATAAAACAACATTGTGACCATTGTGACAACAATGTGATGATTAAACTAATATAATGAATGCTTATAACAATTTTTTTTTAACATGCTCTGGTCAGATCTGTTGTTATCTCAAACCTTTGTGCCAGCTTCCCCAGTTGTATCTGGAGTGTGGTGTTCTATACTAGGGAATATCCCTTTGGCCAGTCTGGGTCATCTGTCCTGGCTGTGCTCTCCCAGCTTCTTGTGCACCTGGCAGGGCGTGGGAAGCTGGAATGTCCTTGACTTAGTGTAGACACAACAACTACCTAGCAAAGAACTAAAAACATCAGTGTGTTATCAACATTATTCTCTACTAGAAAAAAAACCCAACTCTATCTCAGCTGAAACCAGGACAATGTCCTAGGTGATGGGACAGAGTGCACACTCAGCAAGTCTCAGATGATGTACAAAACTGGGAGGAATGGTTTAGACCAGATGAGTGTGTTGCCTTTCAGATGAACTTGGACAGTCCATCTCTTTGGATGGAGAAATGGGTTTATGGGAACCCTACGAAGTTCAACAAAAGGGAATACCAAGTCCTGCATCTGGGGAGGAATAACCCCATGTACCACTACAGGCTGAAGAAGAACACTCTTTGCTGCTTGAGGGATGTGACCCTTCCTCTTTACTCAGCACTGGTGAGGCTACATCTGGAGGGTTGTGTCCGGTCCTGGGCTACCCAGTACACATGAAGAGAGGTTGAGAGAGCTGAGATTGTTCAGCCAGGAGGAGATAAATTTCAGGAGGGATGTGTGTGTGAGTCTTATCAGTACATACTGATAGGTGTCTGATAAGGGGTGAGTAAAGAAGACAGTGAGACTCTTCTCAGTGGTACCCAGTGATAGGCTGGGGGCAATGGGCACAAACTGAGATATAGGAAATTCCACTTAAACATAAGAAAACACTTTTTTACTGTGAGGGTGATCAAGCACTGGAACAGCTTGGGTCAGAAGGCTATGGAGTCTTTGTCCTTGGAGATGCTCAAAACCCAGCTGTATGAGATGCTGAGCAACCTGCTGTAGTTAACTCTGTTTTGAGTGGGAGGTTGGACTAGATGATCTTCAGAGGTGTCTCAGCCTCAACAGCAGCATGATCCTGTGATCTGAATTCTGAATGACCCCTCACCACTCCTTTCAGATACAGGGACGGAGGGTTTCTTTACCATGTTGACTCTAATGTTAGTTTTATAAATCTTACATAATTGTCAAATACTGTTTTCTTGGTTTTGTCTGATAACAAAATATTTGCAACCCTTAATTGGTAAAATAATTTTTTTCTAAATTTGTAAACTAAAAATATTTTTTGAACAGTTTTAAGTGATGCTGTACTGTTTGCTTTGTTTTTCAGCCATTCTTACGTTGGCCCAGATTACAGCGTGCAAAAGAACACTGGAAAAATTTCTCTAGAACAGATCGATGCTGTAAGTCCTCTGTTTATTGAGTTGTATTTTGATATGTAACTTTTCAAATTCAAGTACTCTATGTAAAGACAACATATAAAACCTTTATCTTTTTTTGATTCATATTTGCTTTGTAGCTCCTGAGAACTACTTGAATGAAATTGAGATAAAGTTTAAAATGGAGCAGAATTTACTGAAAATTCATCTAATCAGGATTTAGACTGGAACTATAATGAGTTGCTTAATTTGCTGCTTAATTTTGTGTACTTTCACAAATACCTAACATAATTAAAACCATAGTTTCACAAAATTTTCGTATTTAATAATTTTGCAACCCATGATGTTTAGTTTATGATTATTGCATTGCAATATTAGTCTTTTCACTGCTCTTCTTTGGGCTTCTGACTTCAGAAGGGTTTTTCAAACAAGGAAGTAAATAAAATGGATTGTAAAACCACATCAGTGGTGCAGAGACAATTAAAAACACATTGTAACTCCTTTATCTGAACTTGAGAAATCATTTGTGCTTGCAGTGTCCATCTTAACCATGACAGTGTTTCTTTGGTAGTGAATTCCATGGCAAGACTCAGATATTAAAAATAAAAATGCAAAGCCCAAGTAAACTTGAATGTTATGGTTTTTTTTTTATCTCTGAGATCTTGCTTTATAAGAAATAGTATTCTTCAGGGAAAAAACCTGCAGATTGGTTGCAATGATTTTACTCCTGCTTGCACTTTTTCAAAGATGTTTAAAAAAAAAAAAAAATCCCCTCTCCCAACCCCCAAAAAGTCAAAAGAAGGTCACCTCACCATTCCAGAAGCTAAAATAAGGAAGAAGCTAGAAACATTGTAAGGGAACTGTGGATGTATTTTTCCTGACAGCAATTAAACCTGTGTTACTTTGTAGCTGAAGATAGTCTGAGACTACCACCTGTAGTACTCTGTCCTTTGGATTTTGTTCTTGAGATGATTATTGGATTTGATGGCTTATGGACACACTTGGGTTATCATCAGTCCCAAGGTGCTCTGTACATGCATATCTTTTCTTCCAGCCATTGGCTCCATTAGTGGAGCTAATTAATAATCAAAATGAGCATATATCCGACAAATTTAATGATCGGTATGCCTTAAACACCAATTTTTCTCTCGACAGCTTTCTGTGAAATCATTCCCTCTTTGCATGCGCCAGTTGCACAAAGCCCTACGTGATAACCATCACCTCCGTCATGGAGGCCGTATGCAATATGGATTGTTCTTAAAAGGCATCGGCTTGACTCTGGAACAGGCACTGGAATTTTGGAAGAAAGAATTTATTAGAGGAAAAGTTGATGCAGACAAGGTAATTAAAAAAATGAAAAATATCTAAATATGTGAATGTGAGAATGTAGTTAATGTGTACATTGTGCTACATGTTTGGATAGATGCTTGTTAAACTAGATAATTGAGCAAAAGGCAGAGCGATGCCTTTTAAAGGTGGGGTGGGTTTTTGTCCTGTCTTTGCTTATGATTTTACTTATTTTGTTGGTTGGTCTCCTGAAGCATGGGGAAGAAAGGCAAGCCACAAAGAGGCTTTTTATAGATGAGGACTAGAAAAATCTTACTTTACCACTAAATCACTAGGAAACCAATGTCCTTTATGAAGTACAGGTACTATGTGACTAAATTAATTCACCAAGCAGGTAAGTAACCACAAACAGTACCATCTGAGAGGCAAGATTAGCCTTTTTTGTTGGGTAATTAAAAAAAAAAAATTGGATAGCTGTGTGTGAGGTGATTTTGTCTTAGCAAATTTGCAGTCTAAGAATAAAAGAAGAAACTGGAGGTGAATGAAGACAGAAGATTGTGTTCACAGAAATAGTGAGAAAACGCTGTGAGCAATGAGCAGTATTATTGATGTATTAGTCATTGGCCTAACCCTTGCCAAGATTTTTGGGAGTATTGTGAGTGAGGAAAGTGTAACATACGTGTGCTGTCTCTTTGAAAGCATGAAAAATGTATGCTAATTTTTGGAGATTTGTGACCTGCTCCTTACCTTAAACAACCTAGGTAGAATCAAGCAGGCTTCCTCTCTCAACCATCTCTGCCTGGCCTGCGGTATGTGTTAGAGCAGATGTTTCAGACCTTGTATCAGTTTTGTTTGGACTGTGATACTTTGCGTCTAGTATTGTGAGATTTCAGCTTTCCAGAGTACTATGAAGTATTTTGGAGTGTTTGGTAGACAGTCTTTCATTAGCTTAGGTTCTCTGAGACATGGCTATTTATACAAGATATGAGGCAAAAAGTAATGCTGGCTACAATGAATTACGGTAAGTATGTCTCTTTCAAGTCCTGGAAGACAGATCAACTGATCTGCAGATTTTTTTGGGAAGGGGAAAGGGATTTGAAAGTATGCATGAGTACCTAAACCTCTAAATCTAGCTCCTTAACTGGGATGTGATTTAAGAGCAGATAGGTTTTTTTGTTAAAAAAGAAATCCAAAATACATTCCCTTACAAAGACTTCAAGAAAGGATTTGAAAAGAAGTAATAAATTTTGCAGTTGAATGCCTATTAATTACTAGCTGAATTCAGGAAAATACAGACTCTTCAGCTGCAATTTCCTGTACTTAAAGGAAATTGAAAGAATAAAAACAAGCTAACACAAACAATAACAATGTAAATATATTCATTTATTATTTCTATTTTAAAAAAAATAGTGCGAACAAGTCCAATTCCACCTGTCACCGAAATCCGGGAATAAACCTCGTAACACCAATGTAGTGTTAAAAGGCAGGCATTCTTTATTGCAGCGCTGGATGCACGGGGGATAGCTCCACCCAACGTGCATGCCAGGTGATCACCAACACACAGGGTATGTAGGATCAAAACATACATATTCATCGTTTATCTCAGAAAGGGCAGTCCTATGGTAATCATTTCTTAGAATCCATTTCCATATTCTCCTCCCCGTCACGCATGCTCAATGATTTGAGTCGGTGGTCCTCAAGGGTCTCTGGTGGTCATCAGTGGTCTCACACCCGTGTCCGCTGCGTGACCCTCTTCTTGCAGGCATGCACAGTATCCTTGCTGTGGATGCACCTGTCCATAATGACTTACTTCATAAGATTAATATCTCCAAACCTATTGTTCAGTTTGGTAGGGACTGTACATGGAACATAGCAGCATTGTACCTTGCCATGGTCAGTTAGCTTCATTACCTATTACCTTGGTTACAAACTAATTATCTCAACCTGATTCTATAGTTTCTGTTTCACGGCCCCTATTCCACAGTTACACACCTACTTGTGCTTTGACCCTACATACATGTATGCCCATGTATGAAGACGTAAGCACCTTGGATCCTGTTTTCAGTCACAGGGTTATGACTTTCTAGTATAGCATCTCTCTTGATAGACCCTCGAAATAGATGAAGTTTTATGGTCCTGTGTTTAGCTTCAAATTTAGAAAGCACATTGTGAATGAAGCAAGGGGTTGTAGTTACTGCATTTTTCACCAGCAGGCTGCTATTTCCATGTGATTTTCATTCTTCTCAGGTTCTAGATAACTAACTTCAGATTGGAGTAAAAAAAAAAAAAAAAGCTGATTTTTCACAACTGTAACTGAAGTCAGTGGCCTGTGATTTTTCACAGTAAAATATCATATAATGTTTAATGTCCTGAAAAAAATTGAAGATTAATACAATTCTTATTGGTACTTTTGTCTTCTGACATTCTTATTTTCTGACACTCATGCCATTGTTCCTTTCCTGTGGAGTGGAGATAATGATACTGTTTTTGTCTTACTGGAGCGTTTGGATACTTGCTAAAGACTAAGGTTAATTATTCATTACTGACTGGTGTATTGCAGAGAGGGAGTGTCAATTTGCTGCAAATGGTTATGGTTTCAAAATTTTAAGTTCACGGTTATCTTTAATGGCTGCAACATTTACGCCAGTTCTCAATCCTGTGAATTCTTGGCACGCAACTTCAGCAGGAAGGAAGTTACCTTGAACACGTTAGCATAGGCACAAAGAAAATTTGCACCAAAAAGAACCTCTGCTGTGCTCTGAATCGTTGGTGTGGATGTACCCTAGGGCTCACTGATAAAAATACCGTAGAAAAGTTTGTAGGAAACAATATTTTACCTTTAGAGCGGAATCTGTAAAATATATTGTCAATGAAGTGTGAAACCACGTATTCAGTGGAAAAAAAAAAATCAAGTAGCACTGAAACCGGTAGAGACGCTTTGTTGGCAAGGGGACGGGGAATGATCATGTACTGGCATGTTCACAACAGAGACGAATGCAGAGGGCAAAATAAAGCGTTTTTTTTCTTTAGCCACTGTAATTAAAATCACTCTGCAAATTGCTAGGCTAAGAGTGCCTAAATGGTAAATCACTGTTGCTCAGATGATAGGATCAACTGTCAAATGGTGGTACATGTGTTACTTCTGACTGAATGATTATATCAGTTGACTTCATAACCTCAGTGTTATTTTAAGGCTGGCTGTTTTTTTTTCTATAAAATGTAATCTTACTCTAAACAGATATTAATTCCCATACGTTCTTCCACATCCTGTTCTTGTTACTTAAAAAATAACTTCCCCCCCTCAACGAAGAGGGGGGCAACTCTAGTAAGCTTTTACAATACTTGAAACAAGAAAGTAATAAGATGAATCAAAGCAAATTAATAATTACAGTACAGTTGTAAAAATGCTCCGATGCTTGAAAATAAAATCCTCTTATAGTGCCGTTACTTGGCTGTTACTATTTTCAGATCTATTTGTATGATTAGTCTGTGAATGTGAAACCAGAGACTTGAAAGATGATGCAGTGTTTAGAACAAAGGAAAGAATGAAAGCTGGATCAGTTTCTTAAGGCATTATTCAGTTACTTCCTTAGCTAATAGCCTGGAATCAAGGTTTTGATACAGATGGATGACTGAGGCAACCCATCACTTTGTGCTTTCCTTTGCTACAGATATGCTTGTTATATATATTCTTTTTAGCAGTATTTGGTGCATGGTAGTACGAAATGCTCTCTTCTAGTACTCTGCTTATCTTTTTACAGAACAGTTGCTGGTTGTGCACTTCTGTGTTGAAAAGTAATTGCTTTGAAATTACGATTTGATACTGCACTGATTTTTCTTATTTTTGTGTATTCTGCTGAAGTGCATCTGAAAATTGCGCAAGAGTTTTCTTGTTTAATTTATTTATTTAATAAATCTCCAAAACTTAAGCATTGCTATCTTTACAAAATTATCCTGATGACAGAACAGCTTTCTGGTCCTTGTGACTTCTTACTGAGAATGAGACATGGCTTTTTAGCCCCTGTGTTCTAGGACTCTTTCCTGGGGGATGTGGTGGCATTCAGGCTACTGAAGCCTCTTATTCTTCCTGACTTAATTTTCCAGATTATTTTACTGCAGTTTCGTATGGCTTGTTGTTTTCTGTAGCAGTTGATCACAAGTGGCAATGAACAGGTGGTTTTCTAGTTATCAGAGATTCCTGTCTGAGGTATAACTCTTCATCCCTTCCCACTAGTGAAGGTCCTCATGACAGACATTTTCCTGGAAGAAGGAAGAGGAAAGTTTGCTCAGACTTAACCTTGCTCAAGGTCTGTGACAGGTAAAGAAACAAACCCTTGACAATAAAGCTTTTGAGCTTCAATTGATTATTAATATATTCTAGATGTTTCTTCCACGCAAGATGATCATGTATGAAACCAAGGACAGACAACTTCCCAGCTATATACTGCATCAATATGCAAAGGAATACGTCTCCTAATCTGTTAAGAAGCAATGAAACTTTGGGATGAAGATACAGCCCAATGAGATAGTTCCAGTGATTTGATTTTCCTGGCTCTTCCATTTCTTTTCCAGATGATCTTAGGAGGTCCTTGAATCTGGATTCAGGAGTGAGGCTTTACCTTAATTGCAAACAGCTGCTGGTGTATGTTTCTAACAGGGCCAAGCAGAAATTCCATGACGGGGAGCTTAGACTAGAGACCTCCTGAGGTCCTTTCCAGCCTGAATTATCCCGTGATTCTGCATACAGGTCTGAATACAGGTAAAAGTACGTTGTGAGGGCTAACCACTAGAGGGAGACAAGATCATAAGGAATAAACAAATATAGCATATAGATGTATATTAGACGTGCTTATACTATAATGCTTTGTAGGTCTATACAATTACATTACAAAACGTGCGCCTCCCCCTCCCCCCTGGTGTATTTAAATGAAAATAGAAGTAAGTACTTGAAATTCTGCAGGGCAGTGCATTTAAGCACACACAACTATCCACAATGCAATTTGTAACGCGTGAATGATGTGGTGGTTCTTTAAAACAACCTCCACCTTCTTAAATCCCCAGAAATATTTTCTTTATCAGTCAGTTGGTTACATTTGGTTTTGATATTTTATTTTCTCATTTGTTTGAGATTTTGGGGGTTGATTTGCAGCTAGATTTTTTTTTTTTTTTAACTTGCCCCCTTTGTACTGGGTAATGGTGCCTACTATTTTGGGAACGTATTTTGATTCATATATCAGAAAAGTATCTTTACTCTGTCACATGTTTAATTATAATTCTATAATTGATTGTATTTTGCTACTTTTATTCTTGAATTACTAAAACTTTACAAATCTGCAGCCTAGAGTGACATGTTGAACAAGCCACAATTTTTAAACATCTAAGTGATAAAGATATAAGTATAATTGAAATTCTTCTATATAGATTAAAATGTGATCTTTTTTTAATTGCACATCAGTAGTACTGTAATGGAAAGAGATGGCTAGGCTTGAATTCTCCTGAGATATATAAAGGCTACTACAGAACTTTAAGAAAATGTTTACTGTCTTCTAGGATATATTAAAAAAAAAAGTAATAAAAGAGCAGCATATATTACCTGTAAAATCTTATCCTCTGAAATCTGTGGAAGTGGAAGAGTATATCATGGTAACAAAGCATTAATACAGTTAAGCGTATTGTCCTTGCTTTCATTGGCTAGCAGGGGACTAAATAGTCAAGTTCTTGATTAAATTGTATTTTTGCATTAAACTTATCATAAAATGAAATAGAATTTTTTTTCCTTCCATGAATGACTGTAAAAATTAGTTTTGGTAGAACCACTTACTATCTGTATTTCTATTTCATTATTTGGAAATTATCCTTTCATAGTCTAGTAGCAGTGGGATAAAACAAGTGCATTTTAAAGATTTTGAGTGAATCATTTTTATTCTGTATTGGCAAAATGACATTCTATTCATAACATTATTGTATGTTGAATGGCTATGCTAACCTAGTATATCTGAGCATAAAGAAAGTCAAAATACTTTTGTGATATGTTTCCAAATGTTTTTTGTATTCTACAAACAACGCTAGCTCTTGAAATTACTTTAATAGCAGGCTAAAAGTGATTTGAGAAGAAATATGAAAATGCATTTTCATTTACATGACTCATTTTGATTCCCAATCTTACTATTGAATTTACATTAAACGTTTTCTTCAAATGCAAGTTTGAAGAAAAAAAACCACCAGTAATGTGCAATTGTTATGGGGATTTCAAGACGGTAGGTGATCCAAGTGCATGCTAGGCTTGAATAAAAATTAATACTTGATTTGAATTTCAACTCCAAAGGATAAAGGAAAGGACTTTCAAATTTCACTGAGTTCTTTTGTGTGGTTTTGGTTTGGGGTTTCATTGTGGGTTTGGAGTTTTTCTTGTGTTGTCCTTTGTGGCATTCCTCTGAACAGCCAGGTCTATGAAATCAGAGTATTTGTGCAAAACTGTCAAGTGACTCGACCAAGATGCCGGTTGTGATACACTGAACACTGAGTTCAAAATGTCCATAGTCTGAACTCCATAGTCATGTTAGTTTCCAGAAATCGGCTTGATGGCAGTGAATCAGTCATCAGGAGTTCTACTCCGTTCATACAGCTTCCTTGATGGGTTTTTTTGCATATAGATTGAAGCCTGGAGGTTAACAGGTGCATTGTTCCAGTGGTACAGAACTGCTGTTGAAGGTGATACTTATGTGAAGAGAGATGGCTGCTGAGATTGATTTGGAGGCGTGTTCTTGGCTGAAGAGGATAGTCTGGAGTTCGTTTTATATTTTTATTAAACAATATGTAGAAGAGGTATTTTGAGTGAATTTGTTTTATAGTTAAAATTTATACAACTAGGCATGAGAATTAAAAGCATGACTTGAAGCTGTAAGTGCATGGATTGCTGTTGTTGCATCTGAGTCAAGCTGAATTAGTACAGCTTTCTTGTTGGTTGCAGCTAGAAAAAGATTTTGTTTTCTTTCCTTTGGCTGTAGTAATTTGCTAATAAGCAGCAGTGACAAGCTGGACTCAAACAACTGAAAATCCTGAGGACTTATGTTGCGGACAGCTATTATTCTTCTGTATGAATGGTTAGAGCTGAGCCTGAAAACGAGGACTTTCTTGCAAAACCTTTGTGGTCTGGCCGCAGAGTTTAGTCCAAGGAATCATAATATCCTTCTTTAGCTGAACGGAAGGAAGTTTCAATTGCCTTTAAAACTGGAGTTTTTTTGGCAATAAGTGTATCACAGTAAGTATGTTAAGTCTATGCAAGATCCATGCTATCATATATTTGAATTTTTATTTAGAGTTATGTTTTATATGTGGGAATTTGTCCTTTCTGTCCTGTGCGCGTTCATTTATGCTTGCCAGCATTCCCCTTCTTTTGTGGAGCACTTCAGAATTTTGAAACACTCCGATGAGTACTGTTGGCATATTACTGACCTACTGGTCTGCATGGTTTGATTTCTTCAATTTGTTTTGTATACCTGTCGACTGAAGCACTAGGAAAGAGATCTGTAATGGATTCTGGAAGTGAGAGGACTGAGAAAGCATGCTCACAGGGGTTGCATTTGATTATATTGCAAGAAGTAGGATCAAACGTGAATAACTTCTTGCAGAGTCCTGTTGAATTCTGCTAAGTCATAGGAAGGAGCTGAGATAGGATTTGTCACTGACTGTATGAAATGTGAAGAATATTAGCAATGCTTATAAACATATACCCCTGGCCCGTGGCTAGAGGGAAGTCACTGTCAGCGTTGTCAATGTTACTTCTGTTTAGTGTTGTAGACACAATCATTCTGAAAAGACTACAGAAAATTAGCTCATCTAGTTAGAGCTAGAGATAGCTGTTTGCTTCCCGTTTAATTAAGCAGTTGTTTGCATCAGACGGTGATTTTTATTAGGACTTAGTTAAACAGTAGTATGGAATTGCTGTCCTTAAAATAACATGTCACATTGTATTTATGGACATTACTGTATAATGCGATTAATAATACAAATTTTGTAAAGCAGTTGATAATATTTCTACTTTCCTGACAAATTGGAAATCCTGACTTTGCTGCAAAGGGATTTATTTACCAGCAACATCTACGCTATTCACGATACTCACACAAATGTGTGCAAGTGTGTAGGTATTGCTGCTCTGACCTCTTTATTAAATGAAGAATATGTGTGTTCTGTGGCTCTTTCTCTCATAGCCCATTTTACTTCTTTTTCCAAATTAAGCAAGTAAATGAAGCACATCATAGCTCCAGTTGACATATAAGAAGTCAGATGATAAATCATATGTGACTGTAAGATTAGATGTTCTTTGTGATACATAGTAGAAATGTCCTACCACTTACTTCAGCAAAATATGATGAAAGTTATCAGGTTTTCACCATTTCTGCCCATATGCAATGTATGTAATCATCACTGAAAAGGTACTGTTAACTTACAACTTCGTATATATACATATATATATATATATAAATGAATATCTCTATGGAGAGAGAGAGACTGTGTATATAAAGTCTGCACATGATTTAACTGTATTCAGATGTTTTAAAAATTGGATTAAGAATAGTAAATACATGGTAAATGATGCGTAATGTCCTTTTGAATTCAACTAGTTAACTTGGGTGGTATTTAAATTTACAGGTTGAATATTCACTGGTAAAGGGGTTGCCCACCCCTGCACTGAAGTAACGATGCTTTTTAATATCAGTTAAAGGAGTTATTGGTGTTTCCAAAATTAGCCACGTTCACCTCCTCGCCCCGCCCCAGTGGTAGATGCTGCATCAATTCCTTGTACCTTTTGGCGGGGGAATAATCTGCAACTTCACTTGGTATTGTTTTCTTTCAGCATGCGTTAGAATTTTGTTTTGCCAGCCACATCTGGTGTTCTGAGCACTAGAAGGAATAAAACCAAAGCAAAACCTTACTTTTTTACCTTTTTACTTGTAAGAATGTATTTTACATTAAACCAATATTGCCTGACCTTTTAAACCCAAGGTCCTTACTGGTTTATCAGTAAAATTAAGGATACTAAAGAGAAAGTGCCTTTGGGACATAATTACGTAGATTTAAGAGAGTGATGTAGTTTTAATTATGCCCTGTAGCTAATGTAGATGCATATTAAACTCAATCATGCTTCTGTGTATTTCTCTCTGAAACTTTGTTTTTTCAGGCCTTAAATTACTAATCAGCATATCAGTATATCTTAGTTATCTAAGCTTACTGAATATTGACAAGAATCTGTTTCACTATTTGTCATTTTATATTTTAATTATTTTTATAAGACAGTATTTTTGTTACAAAACTTTGTGGGTTTTTTTAAAAAAAACACCCTTAGAATTAAAAACCCCCTAATTTTTGTGTAATGGATTCAAAATCTCAAAGCAATATTTCTTAAATGGAACTGGTATAAAAACATTATTTTTCACTATAATTTTGTTTCATGGGTGTTATTCAAATAGACCACAACTGATGATGATGTATTAGAAAACATAAATAATTTTAGACTATGATATATTTGGAGGTTATTGTGTGGACACCTAAATATTCTAGGAATCACAGTAATAAGTGCTATGGTAAAAATCTGTTCTCTTTCACTCCAAACACAATCACTCTTTCAGTTGCTACCAGATTTCTCAGTTATGTTCTTTTAAAACTGGAATTCCCTGGTCTTTGTTATGAAGCAAGTTACGATGGCATTTTCCTATGATTACTTGCTTTAAAGTACTTAAATTTGTTCATCTTTTTTTTTTTTTTAACCCTGTTAAAAATGTACTTATTTGCCCTTAGTTTTGATTTTCAGTTTTCATCATCTGTCTTACATTATACAGGAAAATTTTGGATGGTCTTTCAGCTTGTAGCATGTCTTACAGAGAAGAGCTTTAGCTGTATAATCTCTCTTCTAAGACATTAATTACAGTGCTGGCATAATTTTAGTGACTTTTTTAGCTGTACAAGCTACCATAAAAAGTAGGATCATAGTTGTTAGATATTAGGCACTGAATTCTGTATTTAGTAATCTAGTGTATGAGCAGGTTAGTGATAAGGTTCTTGCACTGACAAGAATGAAAGCAATAAGTATTTTTCCTGTACTAAAACTAATTTAGATCAGAATCTGGTGTCTTATGGCTTGTTTTATTCCCAGCAACACACATTTACTTTCCATACTGTAGTATCTTTTTAGAATTGTGTGTGTAAAAATGGATGTTAGAGCCAGACCTTTAATTTTTGAAGATTCCTTTTGTAGTCTTGAACCACTTGTCAGACTTGCACTTTATTATCGCTGTAGAAAGACTGTGTACTTGTCAGAAGAGGTTTCTATTTTATTAGCCATCACAGCAGCAGCAAGTCAGTCAGTCCATGACATTTTAAGAAAAATAATAGATGGATTTGTCTACTCGGGTGCCAAATTTCAAAGTTCAGCGATTGTGAAATATCTGAGTGTCACTAAATATGGTCTTTAGCAAGCTCTGTCGAATACCTTCGTAACCATACAGCTCTCTCTTTATAGCCATCTGCTGAAAAATACTTGCTGTACGTTCCCACGCACACCACCAGTAATGTCTTTAAGCTCTTCAGCTATTTACCCCAAGTTCTGAGGCAAGGGATAACTGTTTTTGACGTGCAATTCTATTCATCTGTATCTTTTTATTACCTTGCAGGACAAACTGAATGACATAGCAGGTCTCTTCCAATTGTGTTCCAGTGCTTTTTGAACAAAAAAGTTTTGAAAGAATAGTTTCTTAATCTCGATATAATTGTTTGAAATTAATAAAATAATTTTAAAATATTGTTCAGATTTCCTGTAATCATATAAACTGACTTCCAAATCAAAATCCAGAATCCTGTATACTTTGCCTTCTCTTTTGATAATGTCCATGTAATTGTTGTAACATCATATAGCTGTCAAATTGCATCTGTCTATATTCAGCTAGCAAATCGTGGGTATATTTCATATTCAGTCATCCAGAAAAGCAGCACGTTGTATCAAATGTGCACTCTGCTGATATACCACATAGGCACAATGTAAATAATAATGTATTTTTACTTTCAGAATTGATTTAACATTCTGCTGCATGTCTTTGAAATCTCTTGAATCTCATGAATAAAGACAGGACAGCTCTTTCATACATTATTTGTGCTATGCACAATTTATGCTTCAGAAATTTAATATATTGATTTAGGAAAGTTAAATTACTATGGTAGAGCCTAAGTATTTCAACATTATAAAGGTTGTTACTTCTTGAAAGAAGGTTAGGTTCTGATTTTATATTGTCACGTACACTGCTATTTAGCAGTGAAACTGAATTCTGCATGATGTGGTATGCATATGTGGTCCTTTCTTAAGTCCACTCACACAAGGAGGAAAAACATGTCCATCAAATACCTTTCCCCCTGCCTCCTTCTCCTTTCCGCTGTTGTACATGGGGGAGCAGAAGCTAGTGGTCTTTATGCAAATTTCATTGTTTAAATCCATTTTAAAAAAATATTTTTCTAATTCATCAGCTTAATGGAGTTGGGTTTGGGGCATGAGAACTGGGGCAATACCATTGGGCTCTTTCTTGTATTTTGCTACCAGAGTTATTTCCCTGTTTTTAGAACCTTACAGCAGGCACTAAAAATCATAGAATCATTGAATCATTTTGATTGGAAAAGACCTTTAAGATCTTCAAGCCCAACGCTTAACCTAGCACTGCCAAGTCCACCAGTATACCATGTCCCTAAGCATCACATCTACATGTGTTTTAAATCCCTCCAGGGATGGTGACTCAACCACTTCCCTGGGCAGCCTGTTCCAGTGCTTGACAACCCTTGCGATGAAGAAGTATTTCCTAATATCCAATCTAACCCTCCCCTGGCACAACTTGAGGCCATTTCCTCTTGTCCTATCACTTGTTACTTGTGGGAGAAGAGACCAACACCCACCTGGCTACAACCTCCTTTCAGGTAGTTGTAGAGAGTGATAAGGTCTCCCCTCAGCCTCCTTTTCTCCAGGCTAAACAACCCCAGTTCCCTCATAAGACTTGTGCTCTAGACCCTTCACCAGCTTCGTTACCCTTCTTTGGATGCACTCCAGCACCTCAATGTCTTTCTAGTAGTGAGGGGCCCAAAGCTGAACACAGTACTCAAGGTGCAGCCTCACCAGTGCCGAGTACAGAGGGATGATCCCTTCCCTACTCCTGCTGGCCACACTATTTCTGATACAAGCCAGGATGCTGTTGGTCTTCTTGGCCACCTGGGCACACTACTAGCTCATATTCAGCCAGCTGTTGACCAACCCAGGTTCTTTTCTGCTGGGCAGCTTTCCAGCCACTCTTCCTTAAGCCTCTGTAGCGTTGCGTGGGGTTGTTGTGACTGAAGTGCAGGACCTTGCGCTTAGCCCTGTTGAACCTTGTACAGCTAGCCTTGGCCAGCTTGGGGGATTCTTGGGGATCTTATTAATGCTTATAAATATCTAAAGGGTGGATGTCTAGAGGAAGAGACCAGATTCTTCTCTATGGTGCCCAGTGACAGGACAGGGAGCAATGAGCACAGACTGGTACACAGGAAGTTCCATCTGTGTACGAGGAAAAACTTCTTCACTTTGAGGGTGACAGAGCACTGGAACAGGCTGCCCAGAGAGGTTGTGGAGTCTCCTTCTCTGGAGATATTCAAAACCCGCCTGGATGCCATCCTGTGCAACCTGCTCTAGGTGATTCTGCTCTAGTAGGGAGGTTGGACTAGATGATCTGTAGAGGTCCCTTCCACCCCGTGAATCTGTGATCTCTCTGTAGACCCTTCCTGCCCTCAAGCAGATCAACGCTGGGGTGTATGTTACTTCTGAGACAGTTCAGAGCGATCTGGCAGTAGAGCTGCTGTTTGCGTTCTCCCTGCAGTCAGGTCATCTTTTAATTAATGATGAATTGTCAAAAGTTAAGGAAAACCGGAAAAAAAATTAAAGATGGGAAAATAGCCTTGTGCATTTTAAAACAAGCTTTCTTCTGTCGTTGAAGACAGAAAGACTTGTCATACTTGCAGTATAATTCAAATATGTCTTGATTACAGTGCACTTTGTGCTAAGATAGAATATAAAAGTGTCTTTATATGTAAGCAGTTCTCCTTATTATGTCAGGAAGGGCTAATATCTGTTTTTCAGCACTTCTGTTTCATTTGATGATCATCTTAAAATGTGATTTTATGTTTTGTTGTGCTGTTAATATAAAAAAAAATTTGTTTTTCAGCAGACTTTTTACAGAGAGAATGCCAGTGTTCTTAAGCCAACCTGTGCTTTTTGGAGAGCTCCAATATCAAGTTTACTCTATGTTCAAAAGGGTTGACAAACATCAAATTTCTGTGTACGGTTTTGTGTTTTAATGACTTAGTTTTGCCATTCTTTTATGACTGCATCAAAAAAGTTAAGTCTACATGTTTCAAGAGTAGACATAAGGAAAAATTCCTCAGTCTGAGGAAACTTATTCATTACTCAGGCTCCTTTCCAATCATCAATTTATCAAAATATTTTTTAATCTGCACTTGTACTGGGGCTTTGCTGGTATCTTGAGATATTATGTGATTTGGCCCTTAATATCCTTCTGTTCTGACACAAATCCTTGTCCCAGAGAATTAACCATATCTCAGTAAAAGACAGGTTTTTTGCCACAGTTGTATCACATTTTGGTAACTTCGTCACTTTGATTGTTTGAAGGATATTCTCCAACCCAAGTCACTGGATCTCTTTGAGTGATGCCACCGCTTCTGGAAATCTGAGGCTTAGGATAAAATTGAATCTTTTGGACTTTATTGTATCTCATTACAGATTAGATTGGGTTGGTCATAGATTTCTAATGAATGAGGACTGCTTTGCTAGTGGACTGTCATAACCTGATGGTAATAGCACTTTACTGCTCAATCTCATGATCAACGAAGAAGGCCCACCTTTGTTTTTTTAAACTCACCTGGCTTCTTGTGTGCCTTTTGTCATCTAATGCTGAACTTGGCTTCAGATGTTATTCTGATCAGTGTATAGATTGAGGAATAACAGTCTGTAAAGAATTCCTAATAACATTGCTACACCTCAAAGGTGCTTGCAAGGGGATGCAGTAATAAATTAATGAAGTAATTCAATAATATCTAATCAGTCAAGATGGGGAGCTTACTCAGGTGAACTCCCTATGCAAGGTACATGGTTTTAAAAGGGAAGAACAATTCTGTGGTTTAAGTAGTCCAAAAAGTGTACAAAACCTTCCAGTCTCTGCTTCAAAGATTGCATATTTAGGCAATGCTGCGTAGTTCAACCAGCTTGTAAAATACAAACAATTCAGTGAGCAAATAATGTCTTCCACTGTGTCAGGAGGTGGTTGCTCTTTGGAAATGATGCATAGACAGAGAACTTCAACTGTCGTGGTTAACTTGCTCAGATCTTTTGACACTCTGGCAGATGTACTAAGTAGAACTGGAATATTGGATAATGAGCCAGACTTTCTTGGATTAATTCCAGTATCCTGTAGAGGTCTTTGAAATTGGGAACACCCTAGCAGCCTGTGTCAGCAGCAGAGGTCTTCAAGAGCAGATCAATAGGCACTGTTCCTTTGGACTCATTTCTGGTGCTGTGGTTGAACATGTGTCTGTTGTTTTAATGCCAAGAGTCCTCTTCAAAATGAGGCAGGTCCTGCTCATTTTGGTTGTCTGAAATGGCTAAGACCATTTTTCCCCAGATCTTCTCTCATTTTTGAGTTTCTCTTCTGCTATCCCAGTGACCTCTCATACCCTGCCAAAGTTCCGGTTTGTTGTATAGCTGCTTGGATAGCTTTGCTTTCTGGTATGCTTTTTCTCCTTCCTTAGAAGGAAAATTATTATTACTAGACTGAAGGAGCCTGCCATGTCAGACTGTTGAGTTAAATGGTAACAGTTTTCTGTCTAATATTCACACTGGACTATCTTCCATGAAGCAGAAGATCTCCCAAATATCTAGGGTATGAGCTGGAGCCAAGAGCAGTGTCTCTTCTCTAAATCTCTTCTGAAGCCCATTTGGCTGCCACTTTGGCCTGTTGGAGTCTGGGCTGCTGAATGCCTCTGTCTTCTCATCCACAGCTTTAAGAAGTTGTTATGGGCTAGTGAGAATAAACCCTCTGTCGGCATGCGGTCTAGACCTCATGTCCCAGTCCTGCTTTTTATTGCTGATTTGTCTTATAACCGGAGTCCAATTGGATACATTTCAGGATTCTTCACAAAGTTACAACATATCTCCATGCTCAATCAGTTTTCTTTCCTATTTCTTCCCTGTACGTTTAGGTTTTTATTGTACATGCTGATCTAGGTTATAGTATATGCTACAGTACAATAGATCATGAGCTACATGAGACTGCAAATGCATTACATGTTGACTGTGCTCAAATAAAACTATAGAGCATCACATGAGAGCAGTCTTGTTTAGAGTATTGATAGGGCTTGGATAAACAGTAGAAGTTCAGGTTTTGTACTTTGCATGAGTCCCTGGCTGGTCTTCATCCATCTTCTCTGAAAACCTGTAATTCACGCAGCAGTGGTATACATATAAGTATGGATTTCTCCCAATTCTGATACAGGCTTAATGAATTTCTTTTCTCATTGGTATACATATTCTTTACACTGGGATCCTAAGATGCCATTATGATCAATAGAGATCTAGCCTATACAGTCAATAGTGTCTAGAGAATGATTTATTTAATGAGCCTCTAGGTGCCTACCTTAGGGTAAATTGAATTGCTCCCCAGGCTCCTCTGATTGCATTGACCTCCATTGACAATAATTGGAGACGTCTGGATTTAGATGTCTAGAGCTGAATCTTATTCCTATAGATGCACACAGTTAGTTACTATTCTACTTCCATTTAACTTTTAGTCATTTTTTTATTGTACCGCATGCCAAATTTCTGTTTACTTTGTAATGTTAACACTCTTACATCTCTTTCAGTGATAACGCTTTCTGTGTTCTGCTTTGCCACTAAATGTTTTAGGGACTTTTATTCTCTGTCTACCACTTCTGATGTAATTAACCTCATTAATTTACTGCTTACCTTCTGCTGAAAAATACACTTCCAAGTTACATCAGTTAACTTCTCTGAATATTCAAAAATGTGAGAAACACTAAAAATCATCAGCAGAAAAATCTGAAAGGCCTTGTTGTGCTTGTAATTCATGGAGTACCAGAAGTGCGGTGTGGGGTTTTTCCTCACTGAATGAGATTCCTTGGTTTAGAAATAAATTATTGAATTGTTTTTTCTGTCTCACATTAAGCTTTCTAGAGGAGTGTGTTTTGGAGTAAATATTTAGTATAGTATTCAAGATTGTTCTCTGATATTAGAAAGACTTTTCTTAAGAGTTCCCTAAAACCGTAGAGAATGGTCTGCAGAAATTTGTTGAAAATAAATTTGATTTATTGAGTGTTCATTTGTTATTTGAAGGGAAGTACCAACGTATTTTTATAGATACTTAAGAAAAGCACAGTATCTCTTATGGTGCTGATGAATATTGCCATTCTAATTCTACTGTTTAATTCTTGTTTAAAATAAGATTTAATATTTTCTTCTATTTAAAAACAAAGCAACAGAAATTCTCATCACCTATTCAGTGTTAAATTACCATGTAAAATACTTATTTTCTTGCTATAATTTCCAATTTCCTTATAATTCTTGATTAGAATTCATAAACATGACTATTTCATTGTGTAGTTGTTTCATTTGAAATGACAAGGAATTTACACCTCTATGTTCAGTAACACTCTGAACTGCCAGCATGAAACTTTCAATATTTTCAATAAGATTATGTATTAATTTATTAGTGGAATTCTGATATGGGTGAAATTGTCACCTACAAACTGATTTTTGCCTTAAAATGGCTGTTCTTTCTCTCAGGGTTTTTTTTTTTTTTTTTGGTAGTGTTACTCACTGGAAAATTTTGCAGTAGGTTAAGCAAATATTTAGAAAAATTAATGGTTCTTGGGAATTATCAACACAGTGATATTCATAGATACATAGCATTTTTACCTTTTTCTAAGTTTGTAATTTTTGGAAATGTTAACGATATTTGAGAAAATGACTAATATAATTAGCAGAGTACTATGTGAAGTAGCGTTTACCTTTGTGACCGCCACATGCTGTTATACCCATGGAAATTTTGTTTTAGTAGCAGTCTACAAAAGAACAGTCTTCCCTGTGCCAGTTTCTTGTTCGGAGACTTCAGTTTGTTTGAAAGCAACTCCTTCATTGTTTGCTCCAAATCTGAATTGAAATGTTTATTCTTTGACCATGTGTTTTGAAATGCATCTTCTGAATTTTTTCAATATAATGTACGTGAAACATCAGACAAAAAAAAAAGTATTGATAACTGATACAGAAAGAAAAATTGCAATGTCTTGAAGTAGCTAATAAAATCTTTCATAGATGACCAAGTGTGTGCCTAAGAAAAATCATGTTGTTATGGGAGATGGCTTTACAATGTGTTGTGCTGATAATTTGATGCAGTGTCTTAAGTCAGAAGACAGCCTGCTGTGGGTTATTTTATACTTTTCCTGATTCAAAGTCTTGGTCCATGTACATGTATGGAGAAAATGTGTACGTTATTGTGTATTTCGCTAAGTTACATTAAGGCAAGCTTGGAGTACTGTAAATAAAAGCCTACATTGTCATATTTTTGCATGAGTGGTGTGGGGTAGCCCAAAAACTAGTTCATCAGCCATACAGTTTACACTTATGTGGGTAGTATACAAGGAATCCAACTGATCAAAATTCTGCTGATTTCCTTGTGGTAGATGGAGCCATCTCCAGGGCAAAGCAATTCTTGCCTCATGTGTTTTGAAAACCTGAAATCAGAGGGGAAGAAACTTTTTGTACTTGATGTGAATGGGTCTGTGATGATTGCTGCACGTGTTAGAATTTTCCAGCTCAGTTTTAGCTGATGTCTCTGATCTGTACCTTAAAGCATAGGCATCGTGCCACAGTTGAGAATTTAGGATAAATTGAAACTTTTTGTCGCTGGCAGATGGAGAAGCATTTATTTGTGCTCCTAAATGACAACTGTGCTTGGGAAAAGATAACCTCAAGTTGAGGTTATTTTAAGAGTGAGCTTAAAAAAAAAAAAAGTTGCTTGGCAAAAGATATGCCAACTAAGCAGTGTCAATAGTAATGATTTGAGTGACTGCCTAGGAAATGGATGAAAAAGTGAACCAATTACTTCAGAAGATACACAAGTTTGTGTGATAAATGTATGAATTCAAAGCTGTGATCCATACAGGCTCAACAATTTTAGACAGGAAATTACCCAATGACTTTTAAAAAAAGGTGTTGAACCATTACTACTTTGAATTTTGCAGAGTTGGAACTAATCTGGTGGTCAGCCAAGAAGCTAAACAAAATTACTGTAGTCATTTTGCTTAGCTGTAGACTTTAAATAAATAAATCTCCCAGTACTGTAAGAAATAGATGCATAAAAACCTATACAAGTTCCACTTTAAGTACTTTCATATACATGAAAGTTTTGCGGAAGTGTGGACCTGAGCACGCAGGGCTTGGAAGACCTGTCAGCAAGTTATTTTCCATCCAAATACGCATGATGAATATAATAATTGATAAAATTTATGGAGGACCTAGTTCTACTTCCAGATACTAATCTGCAAATACGACAAGTGATATAAGGAAAGTGACTCTCATTGATGACATGATACTTATTCTGCAGTGGCTGGAATGCCTTGGGAATGTTGTTTGTTAGTGTTCTCTCTTTTGAAAGTCTCTTCAGTTGTATCAGATTGATAATTGTGAGGCACACATGATCCATCCTTCCCTGCTTTGTTCAATGAAAGCTTTTCTTCAAAGGAAAGCATATACCTGCCAAATGGTCCATTTGATGTACATCCTCATTCCATATCCAAAGATCTTTTTGTGCATTATTTGTGATCAGAATTTATTGAAAATAGCATTTCCTTAAATTCCTATCTGGAACATGGCAATCTGGTATTATGCTATACCAGTTGCAAATTTATAACTTGTATATGTATATTTTTTATATACCATTTTATTTATACCTTACTTATACCTTAATTTACAACTTGTATGTCTTCTAGTGAAGGCTGTCTAATATAGTATGTGTCTTAACTAACAGTTACAAGGCAAATTACTCTGCATTAGTCTGATAGGTGAATATACCACATAAAAGCAAAATATAAGTTCCTCGCTACAGTACAATCATTTATACCCAGTGAATTGTCCCCCAGCCTCCTGGATTCTGGCTTTAGACTACTGGTTTAGTCCCACTGATCAGTGCTAAGAGCTTAGTTTCTTATAGGGAGAAGTCATCTAAGAAAGCCTTAGTGTCACTTGTTCTGGGATACCCAGGATCATCATTAGTACATTCGGTACCATACACTGGACACCTCGGTTCATTACGACAAATACTGATGCATAAAAACTCAAAACTACCCACTTGTCATCAGCAGTGCACTTCAGACTAGGCATATCACGTGCATCCTACAGCCATGCCTGGAGCAAAGAGAAGTCTTCAAAAAACTTTATATCTTCAGGGATCAAGTTAAAGCACAGATAGTTGACTTTCAGTCTTTTAAAACAAAAATGCACACTGCTGCTAATCCCAAGATTTGTACATTCCAACATCAGAGTGACAGATTTTGATAGAGATGTTGTTGAGGGGTTGTCTTTGCCTCTGCTTCTTGACTTCAGTGTGAACCAGTTCGTTGCTTAAACAAGACTTACTTCTTGATCCCTTTCTCCCTCACGAAAGCCACAACCCATCCACCCAGCACATAAATTACATGTCTTGCGGATTTTGGAAAGCTCAGAGACCTAAACAGAGGAAAAATAACTGAGATAGTTGAGATGTGGGCCGTACTGTTAAAAAGTTGCAGGGAATTCCTTCTCACAAGTATTACCAGTAGTAGGTGACCCAGTACATGTAGATACACAATAGTGTAATGATGTTGCTTTAACATTGCTGGTTTATTGTAACTTTGACAGTAAGTTTCCACTGATATTTAGCACAGACTATAATGGGATATATGTGAATAGTCATTTCTATGATAATAGAATATTTTTTTGCCTGTGTATTCCTGAATTTCCTTTGTCTCAATGGAAACTGGCAGGAGAATACAAGGTAAATGCACCAACTCGCGCAGCATCTTTATTGTTGAGCAAGTTCATATCAGGCTTCAATAGAAACCTTGTAGGTTCTTATAGGGCCATCACCAAAATGTTTTTTCAAAAAAAGCTGAGTTTTCACCTTTTACAGTGTTTTGCCATAATGACCTTATAGTAGATTGCAGTTAGAATATACTGTAACAGTAGTTTTACAGGTTTTTATACTGTTTATCTGAAATAGTTTAAACCCAAGCAATTTATATCCAACCTGTCCCAAGACCATGTTGTGTTATTATGTAGCTGTTGTTTCTATTTACTGCACGAGCTGCTTCTCAGCATAAAATAGTAACTTAGGTAGTAAAAGTAATTTCTGTGGGCATTGAGACAAGTGATGTGAAAAGTACAGCTCAAGATTTTAGTACACAGAACTGTTAAAAAGGGGCATTCATTCCCTGGCAACCTAAGCAATACATCTTGAAGCACTCAAGATTTGCTTTTTTCTTACAAAAAAAATAATTTCATAGAGTCATAGAATCATTTAAGTTGGAAAAGACCGTTAAGATCATCAAGTCCAACCATTAACCTACCACTGCCAAGTCCAACCAATAAACCATGTCCCTAAGCACCACATCTACACATCTTTTAAGTACCTCCAGGGATGGTGACTCAACCGCTTCCCTGGGCAGCCTGTTCTAGTGCTTGGCAATCCTTTTGGTGCAGAAATTTTTCCTAATGTCCAATCTAAACCTCCCCTGGCACAATTTGAGGCTGTTTCCTCTTGTCCTATCACCTGTTACTTGTGGGAGAAGAGACCAACACCCACCTGGCTACAACCTCCTTTCAGGTAGTTGTAGAGAGTGATAAGGTCTCCCCTCAGCCTCCTTTTCTCCAGGCTCAACAACCCCAGTTTCCTCAGCCACTCGTCATAAGACTTGTGCTCTAGACCCTTCACCAGCTTTATTGCCCCCAGGTCCTTTTCCACTGGGCAGCTTTCCAGCCACTCTTCCCCAGGCCTGTAGTATTGAATGGGATTGTGACCCAAGAGCAGGACCTGGCACTTGGCCTTGTTAAACCTCATACAGTTGGCCTCAGCCGATTGATTTAGCCTGTCCAGATCCCTCTGTAGAGCCTTCCTGCCCTTAAGCAGATGAGCACTCCTGACCAACTTGGTCATCTGCAAACTTACTGAGGGTGTACTCGATCCCCTCATCCAGATCATTGATAAAGACATTAAACATAAGTGGCCCCAGTACTGAGCCCTGGGGAACACTGCTTGTGACCAGCTGCCAAACTAGATTTAACTCCATTCACCACAACTCTTTGGGCCTGGCCATCCAGCCAGTGAAGCGTACGCCCGTCCAAGCCATGAGCAGCCAGTTTCTTCAGGACAATGCTGTGGGAAATGGTGTCAAAGGCTTTGTTAAAGTCCACATAGACAACATCCACAGCCTTTTCTTCATCCACTGAGAGGGTCACCTTGTCAGAGAAGGAGATCAGGTTATTCAAGCAGGACCTGCCTTTCATAAATCCATAATTTAATCTAACTGCTTGTTCACATATCCTTTGTTAAGCAAATGAAATATGCTTTCATTCATCTTTTGCAAAGAAAGAGAAAAGGTTCCATAGCTTCTGGATGGAAGAATAGGTGGCCATAGGATCACAGACTCCCATCTTCAATTTAACAGGTTCACTCAGAGATTAGGAATTAAAATACACATCTTTGTCTCTGATGTTTGCTCTTTTTCAGGAGTAAATATACCATTTGCAGCTCCTGCAGGAGCAGCAGCAGGACCCAGCCAGCAGCTGCTGCTTGCCCTGCAGTGGGGAGGGGTGGTATCCCTGTTCCCTCAGCCCTTCCCAAGTACATGCACACACCTATAGCAGATCCTTATACACTTGTACTCTTCTTTCTAATGAAGAGTTGGTAAGCTCTCTGTTGCGAGCAAAAATAGTTTTCATTTACTATTCAACCAACCAGTTCTTTTATCTCTTGGGCAAAAGGGTAGACTAGATAGGAATATTCCTATGTGCTGGATCCTGCCTGTGGCTATGCTGGAAAACATGATACTATCTTGTTTCTCTCTCTTTTCTTTTTTCCCTCCTTTTTAAAAAAAAAAAAAATTAAAAAATAAAGTCACTTTGTCAAATGTACAGCAATGATTAATTAGTCAATATTTGTTTGAAGCTTTGGTTATCTTAAGCCTTATTTGGAAGGAGTGCTGAATGTTACTCTTCTTGATACATTGACTTGATTATGACCATCATCTTGATAGAGAAGTTTCTTTTTTACCCTTTGAATCAGGTTAAATTTAGGATTTTGTTCTCAAAGGTTGTGTATATTTTTATACACAAAAATATACTTATTGTTCTGTTTTATTTTAGATATATTTTAGCAGGTCAAGGTATTTCATAGGTATCTGAATAGTCTGAATTACTATTTGGATGTCCATAGGCCAAACGGGGCTACTTTTATCTGTAGAAATGAGACTATCCCTGAAGTAGTAGAGTTACCAGTTGTATGATTGAATGATTTCTCTCAGTATATTACATTGTTTTATATTAGTAAAATATTAGAGTAAAAATTATTTTAAAGTGTTTTTTGAGAAGAAAACATAAAGTCTTATGGGAGTTGTTTATATTTAATTCAGACACAACTTTACGTATGGTTAATGCTAAAATTTTGAATTGAGCAAGAGCACAGTTGTTCTTTTATGTACTGTCATAGCATTTTTGAGAAAAGAGACTGAAGATGTGGAATTCTAAATATGATGCTTCATTATTTTATTCTATTTGGGTTTTGTGGAACTAGAAGTATGGTATTTGAACAAATGTTCCTTGATGTCTTATAGCAGCTAATGCACCTTAAGGGAATCTGTATGTTAAATCACCTGATTCTACTACAGATTTTATGTTGCCTGTTGCCACATATAAAATAACATGAAGTCATGTCATTGAATGTTCTCCACAGGACTTAACTAACATGATATATTGATAGCAGTGTCCTCAACTGCCAAGATAAATGTTTGTTTACATCTATATTACTTAAGAAGATTTCATTTTATTGGAGAAGTTGGTAGTCTGTCAGTAGACAAAACAGATTTGCTAAAATCTTTCCCTTTTGTACAAGTTTACTCCAGTTTGGTATCTAATGGAAGTTGAACTTCAGTGCTGGAACAAAGTATATGTCAAGTATTATGCTTTGGGAGAACATGAATGTGAACCCGAGTAAAGAAATCTACATTTCTAGGTTTTGCTCTGATAAAGCAATCAATTTATGGACATTCATGAAAGATTTTAAATTACTATGTTTTCTCCATTTACTAACATCGTGGGGTTCAAAATTTTATCTTTAAATCATCTTATCTTTAAAGTGATTAGTGCATCAGCTGAAAAGACCTTAAATCAATGCAGTTATACACTTCTCTTGTGATGTGTTTGTAAAACATGTATATGTGCGTATCCAAGTCCATGTAATATAAAATCAAAGCTAGCAGCAAGCAACTCAATTTTTATTTTTCTCAGTTTGAACGTTTGGAAGATTTATTTTGATATCTAATATTTCTATTTGCAGAGCAGATAGAATCACTCGCACAGTATGTAAGAATTTATTATTTTGTTTCTATTTAGTTTGATAAAGGATATGCTTACAGCATTCGCCACAGCTATGGGAAAGAAGGAAAGAGGACTGATTATACCCCATACAGCTGCATGAAGATTATCATGTCCAATCCTCCAAGTCAAGGGGATTATCATGGTGAGTTCCTTTAAAAAAAGAAAAAAAAAAAGAAAAAATAAAGGAAACACTTGGGTAGAGAAGTTACTCCCTTCTGTAGTCTCTTAAATTTTGTATTTAATTTCAAAGCCACAGTGGTCTTGCACTTTTCTCTTTAGATTGCACTTGATAGCTTCTGGTTTTATGTACATTGTGTCATGCAGTGCAAGGAGATTTTAAATGTGTAGATGCTTTTGAAAGTGACCAGTTAGAGGTGTTTTGAGATATGAATTCAATCATACAAAAATTCTGAAGTTTGCTAGGGTAATTTAAAACCTCCTACCTCTCTGTGACTAAACATGGCAAACCTGCACTGGGTTCACTGTTGTTATTCCAGTACGAAGTCGTTCATTCAGTTGTGTCTCAAAACTAATTCTGGGACAAAGAAACTTCATTCTTATTTAAGGTGGTCGAGCTTTCTAAGGTATTTCTAAAGTAATATTTTACAAAGGACTATGCTTTAAAGACCAGTTGGCCCTCATTACTTGTCCTTTCCTGGTTTTTTGCACAGCTATTAAATGTACCAGCGTTATCACTGTTAATAAGGAACTAACTAAAACTCTTCCTGTCAGTGAATGAGAACTGTGGCCTGTTTATGTTGGGATATTTTATGTAACTTTTGAGCCTGTGGTGCCCTGATAACCATACAGTGGAGTAATTATTTTAAAAGAAGAAAAAAAAAAAAGCAATTGTACACATGGGCAATTAACTTTCTTATTAATAAGCTGTTAGACAATTAGGAACAGCTTAGCTGGTCTCTTGAGTGCCTTACTGTGCTAACTCCTGGGTAAACAGCCTTGTTTTTTACTGTCAGGGTGCCCATTCCGCCACAGTGATCCTGAGCTATTGAAGCAGAAGCTGCAGTCATACAAGATCCCTCCCAGTGGAATAACTCAGGTAAGGCATATTTTGTTTGATGCTTTCATTAATAAGGCACTGCTTTTCAATTTTACTTTCTATTTGTGTAGGAATGCTATATGCAGTTTATCAGTATGTATTGTGAAATATCTCATCTTATGAAAAGTTTAAACCAGAATCTTGGCTTTCTGATGTGTTGCTTATTGTCATCACCTTTTATTGCTTAATGTTATGAGTTGGTTTATTACTGTAGTGGATACAATGCAGAATTTTAGTTTACTTCGTTTTACTGCACTGTGATAAAAAAGAAAGTTTAAATGAATCTGGCAATATTTTAGAGAATTTATTTTTATTCTTGCAGTGACTTGTGGAAGACTCTACTATGTAGTCAGTAGACATAAGTAATTGTTTTCTGTAATAAACTTCTAAAAACCATACATTCTTAATCATCCGTTGTGCTAACTTCCCCTAAACAGCAAAAGGACATGAAATTCCTAGTGAGATTAAGGAGAGATTTTTAGCAGCTTTTCAAAAGGTAACATTAAATTGAAAACTTATCTTGTATAGCAAGGACAACACAGAAATTGGAACTTTTTGACGTGTATACTGAAGGACTGTGACTCCTATTGCTTGCTCTAGCAAGAGGTTAAGGCTATAAAAGGATGCCATCATCTTCATTGGAGGAAGACGTATGCATTAGAGTTAATCTGAGACAGTTCAGCAAAAAGTTGTGTATATTAACTGCCTGAAATCTGCTTTAGGTTCATAGGAGAAACCTGCTTTAAGTTGTTGTCTTTAGTTCGTGTGGAATGTTACCATTGCTTGTCAGTCATTGAGTGTTGAACTAGATAGAAAAGAATGTGAAAGTTCTACTTAAAGTAGTCTCTTTTGGAAGGAATAATTAAGATACAAATTAAAAGAAAATAGTTTTAAAGTGTATCGTTCATTCATAGTCATTCTTGAAAAATTCTTGAAATACCCATAGTTTTTCCTAGGAATGTTTTATTTCGTTTGGTTTTTGGTTTTGTTTCTTTTTTTTCTTCTTTTCTCCTGGTTCATATAAATAAGCATTTGACTGGCTTCCGTATATGACAGACACTAGAGATACTTTCCTTTGACTTTTTCTTTTTTATATGCATCAAAAATTGATGCCTTTCTGAGATTTTTATCCTGCTAATCATTGGAAAGATTGGGGAGGATTTACTGTTTTAGCTGCCTTGCGGTATGTGGGTAGGATTTAGTAGATGTTATTTCTTCAGTGAATTTGCACAGTGGGGTGGTATCTTTATATTTAACGCAGTTCCTTACTTGATGTGAATTGGGTGCTATCTTATTGTGTATGTGTGGTTTTGTGGTTTGTTTTTTTCTTTCCTTGTAAAGTAGATTGGGATTCAGGAGTCATCTTATATTTTCTTATCAAAAGTGACTAAGAAAAACTCCCCATCAGCATTTTCCCAGCCTGGAAATGAATGCTGTGCTGTCCACGAATTTTGTGGTGTCAGTTTAAGTGCAGTCAGGGTACAGGGCTCTGGAGTGGCCACTCCTAGTGCTAAAACAAAAGAAACCCAAAACAAAGCACCTCTGCCCAAAAACTAAGAAGGAAAAAAACCCCAAAAGTTGGCTGTGGCTGGGTTTTCAGAAACTGATCTTTTACATCATACAGTCTTTCAGTTATTCAGTAGGAGGAGGAGGAAGAGGATTGGTTCGCATCTGTCTCCAAGATCTCGTACAGATCCTATTGCTACCACTCCTCGTTGCTACATTTGCATGGTCCAATAACATGTGCAATGGTGGTGGTAGTTGTTGAATATCAGAAATGTTTTTCCTTTAGCTCAGTGAATGGTTATTAGGGGTGGATGGTTTGTCAGTCTTTCAAAGCCTCTCATGTAATTGCTTTTCCAGTATCTGGGCCTCAAGATTGACATTCACTCAAACTGTACCCATCAAATCTGTTAGACCACCCGTTAACTCCAGATCAATTGAGAGCTTCCTTACAACCTGGCAGATTCCTATTTTTAATGAGTGATTCAGAGCTTGACCTTTCAGTTATGTATTTTAATAAATAGTCTGCCTTTCCTGGGGCTCAGGGCCTTTTACACTTGTTCCTTGCTTTGTTCCAAAATTCTTGTGCTGTCTTCAAATGTGACTTCATTTAGTGACTTCTCTTGATCTATATGCTCTAGACAAGCAGGTTGTCACAAAGTGAAAAATTCCCTTCTATGTTGTCAAAACCAGATCAGTGTATGTACCTAAATGTTTTTTCGGTTCTCTCTGCCTGGTTTATGGTAGAGATAAATGTGCTGTTCTGGACTGAGGGGACACTCAAGTGGCCACGTGCAGAGGACAGCAAACGCAAAAGGAGCAGGCATTTTACATGAGTTTTCCAGCACTCTGAGCTGTCTGCAATGAGTGGAAGTCTCATGTCCACTTAATGAAAGACAGTGTACAAAGTAGGTGAATCATCAACAAATGCGTGCCATGGAGTCACAGGTGAGACAGCAAATGACTGTAGTGGATCTGGATATGGGTTTGAGTTTTTTGGGTTTTTTTTAAGAGTCAAGGATATTAGAACTATACCCCTGCTTGACTGTCTCACACAGTCCCTCTCTTGCTCCCCACCCTGGTGGTGTGTTTACTGAGATCTCAACTTTACTTCCCAGCAAGGGAATCACTGCTAGTCTGGGAGGATGGGACAGAAAATCATGTCAACACCTGCTTTGCAGCTGCTTGCAATTAAAGTCTCAGTGGACTGTGGACTAAGGGCAGTCCCCAGCTTTCATCTCCGTGCATCTCTGATCTCCAGGATCATCCTCAACTTCCCAGGTTCTTCACCCTCATCTTTCTGGGCTCCCAAGCCCCCATTTTTCTTCATCTAAATAGTCTTATCTGCAAAACCTGTGGTCAGGATCCTAACTGGTAGTTCTGTGTCATGTCTCTTTACTAATGGGAAGATCAGAACATGTCACTTCTGTTTAGTCCAAATGTTATCAAAATTCACAACCAGACCATACCACTTGCAGCTAGCTAGCAGGTTCATGCTTGACAGTTTGAAAATTCAGTTTTGGATGTTTTGCAAGCCTCTATATGAAATCTGTGCAAAAGTAACTTGAACCAACCGTTACTTGCTCAACTGCTTCCCAGCTTACTTCCTGATGGGTGATTCTGAGGGAGTTATGAGACTCCCTGCAGTGGTAACAGGTGTCAGATCATGTGAATGGTAGACTTCTGCTTCCCAGGTTATTAGTGGCGATGCATGCTTCTCTCTGCAGCTAAGGACTTGTTTTAAGGAATTCAAATGAAAGCTCAAGACTTGCAGTCCCTGTTGAGTGTAAATTACAGCATTCTGGAAATCACATTGAAAGGTAACACACTGGACCTTCCGTTCTTGAATCAATTCATGCTTTCGGCCCTCCCTGCTTACAGCAGATATTATATCACTACCAAGTTCTGCATAGGCAAAGTAAAATACTACAAGATCTGTGCAAGTAATGCACTGAGCAGTGAAACCAAAAGTATATATGACTACATAGACTTAAATATTTACTGGATTGCAAGCAGTGTGGAATGGTATCTTAGAAATCACTTTTTATGAATGGGGCACTCAAAAATTGAACTGTCAATCTTGGAATCTAACAAGAAGTTCTAGTATTTCTGTTTCTGGGATGGACAGGTTGTGGAACTGCTGTCAGCTTCCCTAATTGGGAAAGCTGTTCTGTGCTTTTCCTCTGATACTTCTCTTCAGCAAGAATGCTCCTACTGCACACAAAAAATCCAAGACAGTTTGGTATCAGGCTACTTCATTCTGGAATCCCAGGATTCAGTCAGGATGCAGAGATCTTCTAGTTCTAGAATCTGGTCAAGTTTACTGTCCAAATCACAAAAAGTTTGACAGAGACTTAGCAGGTGTCTTTATCAGCAGTGCCTGTAGGCTTGCGTTCATAGCTGTCTGTTGAACGCTTACTATCTCCAGTTCATATGCAGTGATCTGGATCAGAACTGTTACTTTTTTGAAGGGGTTTCCTTTCCATTTGTTCACAATATTTTTAAATACTCATCAAGGTCCTGCTCTAATCTTGAAGACTTTTTTTTTCTTTTTTTGCTGATGAGAGTCCTCGGGCTTGTCATAGGAGAATGCTCTTTTAATGTTTTATGTGTTTCTCTTCAATGATCTTTGTGCTGTCTGTCACACAAAAACCATGGCTTATTCCTGAATATATTGTATTCATTAGGGGGGTACAGACTCCTGAGTGTTGGTGGTTTATCTTCCATGAAGTGAATTCACAGTGCTTTAGACCATCAGAAGATTTGGATTTGTAGTACATCAGCAACCACATAAGTGATTTTTTTTCCTAGTTCTCCCATGACTTTCACAGGTTATCTCAGGAGGTCCTTGAATCATGAAATGCAGGCCACTGTCTTAGTTGATCTCAAGTTGATTGGCAGCTGCTTCAGGTGTGTTTGGTTGTTTCAGGAAAAAATTGCAAGCACCAACCCATTGGTGTGTTTCCCTTGCTGTGTTTAGTGTTTATGCCATCTTCTTACCAAATCACCTGTGCTCCACCTTGACTTCAGTTCTGGTTCCAGGTCTTTCCCTGTCTGTCCATTCACAACCCGAGGCCTTTGCCTGTTCCTGCAATTCATTGTTAGGACTATCATCAAGTGCTTCAGTTGTCCTTGAGACACTCTGTTTTCCAGTGTAGATGGTAGTTGGTTCTCTGAGGTAAATTACATTCTTCTCTGGTCAAGTGTTTGGGGGTTTTTTCAACAGCAAGAGTGTATACTTCAATCTGACATGGTCAGAATACATCTACTAATATTCTTTTCAATCTTTTCCAGTGTTTTTATATTGCTTATTTTGGGATATTTCTTGGATTTGAAGAATGTGGAGCTTTTCTTTACTTTCTGAAGAACTTGCCTTCTCTGCTCAAAATTTTTCATTTATCAGACCTGTCCATTTTTATGTGAATGATGCAGTTTTCCAAACGCTTGTTTTGGATTTAGCTACATAGACATGAATTGGTCCCCCACTGGGATTTTAATCTGTTGTTTGAGAGTACTCACACGTCTTCCCTTCAAGCCGTGAACAAGTCCCTTTCTTGTTCATGAAGCTTGTTTCTCATAGCTATTACCTGAACCAGAATGTGGGCTAGTGTCCAGCCCATGTGATTGTGGTTTTACCAAAGATGGTTAGTTTTCCAGTGCTATTCTCAGTCTTCTGTTTCTAGGGCTGTCCTTCATACTCTTGATAAGGAGTACACCTTTTCCTTTCAGGTTCACAAGACCAGGAAGTTTCTGAGGTTTTTTTCATAAAGTATTTGGCAGGTCTGTGGTGGAAACAAACCTCATCCTCACAGTGCTTTTCCAAAGGGCACTCTGTGCATGGGCTAAGTGTGCAACAGAAAGCTGGACCTTGGGATCATGGTGCAGAGCAAATGCTCCCAGACCTCACGTGACTTCAGTACTCAGTCTGAGCGTTGGACTGCTTTCATTGCAGTCATTTTGTAGTACAGTCAGTAGTGAAAAAAGTGATCAAAACATTTGAATATGTGAATCTGCTTTTTGTGAAGTAACTAGATCCAGCCTGCTGTCCCAGTTCAGATTTTCTGAGGTCGTATTCTGTCTGGGATTGTATCTGCTGAAGTCACCTTCTTGAGGTAATATAGCAGATCATTTCCAGGTCTTGCCTAGTTATTATATAGCCTAAAGCAGAAAGAATTAATCCTGATGTTTAATCCAAGAACTGAATTATTTAACTTGTATTACTTCACACTTTCCTTAGGTTAGGCTATTTCTTTATTTGTGATCATAGCTGGTTTTGTTTGTTTTAAAAATACTTCTTGGAGAAGTAATATGGTTAGCTGAGCATCTAATGTGTCAATGTGTGATCGTAGAGCGTTTGAATTTATAGTATATTTCAGATCACATTTCATTTCTGTCTTTGATATACTGCTAATCAGGTAAAATCTTTATGAAACCAGGTTTGACAATGGCTAATCAATTTGAAGAATATGAATATTAAAGCATATGTTAAGATAAATACATCCATTGTGGTGTTGTGCAAAGTGCACTGTAATGTGTTGCTTACATGTCACAAATAGAAAAAATTATATGATAGGCTTTGAATTCAAGTTATTTCAAAATATCTGTTATTTCTTTCTGAAAGCTTTCTTGGAGAAATGGCCTTATTCCCAATTCACTGCTATCACAATAGTCAAAGCAAAAGGTAGTAAAAATTCCTGGTTCTACAGTCAGGAGGAACAGAAGGTCTAGACTAATTCTTTTTGCTTTTGCTCCAATTACTGGTTTCTCTTTAGGGAAAAATGCTTATGTAAATGAGCAGTAGATAACTTGAGAAGAAAGAATGTTCTTTCTAGTAGAATTGTTCTCTTAATTTCAAAAGCTGCTTTTTCCCATAATTGGATTAAATTAAAGATTTTGATTGAGTCATTGAACTTTGGCCAGTGTTCTCTGACAAACGTAGTGTTTTGGGGGATTGGAGAGTCTTCACAGAAATTGAAATAAATATGCCAGTCTGTGCCTAGGCCTCTGATATGGTTATATGTTTTAATGAATAAAAAAACCCCAACCCACCACAGCAGACAAAAAACACCCCACTCTCCCTTCTGATGATCTAATATTAGACATTTTAGACATTTTAGATCATTGCCAAATTGTGGTCATTTTAGATCATTGCAGCTGAAGAACTACTTAAACTCAGATCTTAAGGTACCCTGACACATTTGCTACCAAGAAATTCTAAAAAAGCATTACACCTTTGATCTAGAAATTGTACATTCTTCAGGTTTCTCAAGTGGTGGGTTAAGACTCCTTATTCACTATCCAAAATCTCTCAGGTAGTTACTATCTTTACTACATCAAAACCTCTTAATGCTTTAAAATGATTAAATCTTTCAAAGTGGACAGTGTAAAAGTCTTGAAAGTAAGATTATTCAAGGAAACTTCATAGTGAAAATAAATCTTTGTGGTACTCTGGTGTAGATTTCTGTAAAAGTGAATGCTGAAAGTTTCCATGTATTTTTCTATAGATGGAGAACATTTATCGATAGGTGACAGTGTTCAGCCTTTCCATTATTTAGAGAGTAACAGTTGTGAGTTAGGAGTATGTCTTCCTCATTTTATCTGAGATTATACTTTCTTTGACTGACTCTCTAGACCCTGTATTTTGATGCTACACTTTTATAGTTTCTCTGCTAAAATGTGTGCCTTGTTTAATTGTCTTGTATTTGGGTTATTTTTCAAGTATGAGCATGCTTACTGATTTCAGTAGGACTACTTTTGCACATAAGCTGAACAGATACAAATACAAATGTAATCAGCCAATACTGAGCCTTCTTTTCTGATATTAAAGCTCCCACCTCTTCTGATCACTCTGATATTATGTCTCTTGATCAACTCCAGTGACTCTTTTAGTGTGTGTTTATTGGTGCTGCAGTGTTAATATTACTGACACCATCAGTGAGTAGAATACTGTGGAGTATTAGCATGACGTGGCTTCATATCGTAAGAAAACTTACAACATCTTAACCTGCCATTACTTAAAACTAATTCTTTTAAAAATTTGAGTTACAGTATTTCAGACTACTGAATTTTCCTAATCTTCAGTTTATTGCTGAAAAGTTGAAACAAATGTTAAAAATAAGAAGGTATATCTGGCTATTGTCAGGTGAGATGCTGTATGTGATTAAATAAGCGTGGACTGTTAAAAAAATCTGATATAAGTACTAGTAAAAAAAAGTGTAAATGTTGAACTACTGTACTGATGGGTAGGTGTGTGACAGTAAAACAAAAAAACAGCACAGGAAAAGAAAACTTGAGAGAATGCTGAAAGATGCAGAAACTCGGTGAGAAGCACAGCTAACCTGTTTGATAATAACAGGCTGTAAGAATACAGAAGACTTTTAGAGTATGTGGATGGATTTTATTATACATAGAACACATAAGGTAGATGTTATATTAAATTGGAAGCGATTAAAAGGTGAACTAGAAAATGTATCTCAAAGTTTGGATTTGATATTCTAACCACCAAAAGGACATAATAAAAAGGTATGGTCAGATGCTATTGAGACTGTTCATTATTGAATCACAGAATAGCTGCATTTTGAAGATGCCTCTGGAACTCATCTTGTCCAACCCCTGCTCAAGCAGGGTCATCTAGAGCTGATTGCCCAGGACCGTGTCCATATGGGTTTTGAGTATCTCCAAGGACAGAGACTCCACAGCCTCTCTGGGCATTCCATGCCAGAGTTCGGTCAAATGTGGCTTTTAGAAGAAATAATATGAAAAGTAGAGTTAAAATGCATATTTTCTTCCTGTTGTTAAAGAGATGAATGGCATTAATTCAGTGTATTCAATTAGAAGTATTTAAATTCATTTGTCAAATCTTAGACTTTAGTTCCAGGAGCAGTTAATTAGCCTAAATGGGCCCTGCTGGTGTGGAAGGCACTTCTCTCTGTCCCTGCCTGTTGAGTTTCCATTCCTTTCCTTACTCTGGCCTTATGACTACCTGGTAAAATAGACTAAAAAAAAATTATCCAATGATAGGTTTACCTGGGGAAGGTGAGGAGGAATGAGGTTTGTTTTCAGATGGCGGGAATGGGTGGACAGAATCAGGGGCTGTGTCTTCACACTTCAGCAGCTTCAACTTATGGTGTATTAAACTACTCATGAAATTTTTATTTAGAAGAGAAAGAAGGAAAAAAGAAGCACACAAAAAAGTCAAAGAGATTAAATGCGCAGTTCAGGATGAGAAGACAGGAAAACAACCAAGATGTGAAATAAAAATGTTTCAACTCATAGTTCTTGAAACTGTTATGTTGCAAACTTAGAATGTACATAAAGCAAATATTTCAATTTTATTTATTTTGTAACTTTTAAAATATATTTTGAAGTGTTTCAGATGCTTGCTTTCATACTTCGTAACAGTCCAGGTTTTGACTCAGCATTTCCTTGCAACAGAGGAATGTCGCTTATCTATCATATCTAAAAGCAGACATGACTGTCTTTTAAAATAGATGGCTGTAAACTCACGCAGGATTTGTGAGTTAACTGAAAACGTGTCACTGAAAGATAGCCAAAAGATTTTGTAATCATAAAATGTACATTTTTATAGCGCTATTTTAAAACTATGTGAAATCAGAGAAGTGGAATACTCAGGTGCATTAACCCTTCTTGCCTTTGATGTTCACACCAATGACTGTATAAACCTTTGAAAAGTAGCCCACAACCAAGCAAATAAAGCCAACTAGCATTAGAGCCGTTTCCTTTAAAATGATTAACTCAGTTTAAATTAATGTCTGTCTTCATTTAATAAGCTGCCCAGGAGGTGCTGCAGCAAATATAGGCACATATTGACATATTCTTTTCATTCAGACATTCGCTTACTCTTTTGCTAAGTATTTAATGATTTCCTTACTGACATACATTAAATAAGAACTTCAGGCTAGAAAACCTCTACATTAAAAATGGAGGAAAAAATATAGGTATTTTTAAGAGACATTAATAAAATACCTTCTGGATCATGACTGTTTCTTTCTTTTATACCTTTATAAAGCGTGCTAGAATACAATTAGGTTTTGTTGTTTGACAATTGTGAGGCAAATTGCAGGGGAGGAATTGATCTGTTCTGGTGCCCTAAATATTGCCATGTGCAGTGCTGAGCACTGTGCGATCAAGTACTCTTCGCTGCAAAAAAGACAAAGAATATAAAAGGAACAGGAGCTCTGGCAAAGCTGTAACAATGATTTTCTAGCCTGTGAGTGAGTCCCTGAGGGAAAACAGAGCTTAAATATCAGAAAATTGTCCTATACGTGTATAAATTATAAACATGAAACCTTCAAAATCAGTTTAAAATACAAAGGAAATATCTGAAAGCAGGAAAAAGGAGAGATGCCTGTACTGACCAGGAAGCGAAGGGCACTGGGGATTCTTGGGGCAGGACTTAGTGCTGAGATGGTCACAAACTGACCTGAAATGGATGAAAACTGGGATGTGTTCGGATATGTTCCAGCAGTTGCAACCAGTTGTATCTTCAGTCACCTTTGAAATAAAAAGAAAGTTAGAAACAAGTCATACTTAACTGAATCTATAGTAGAAAGATTTTAATTTTGAAAAGATAATTCTGCAATTTTCTAATAAAACAAACTAACTTTGAATAAGTGAAAATAACAATGGATAATTACAGAGCCCAAACTATCCTGCTATGCAACATCTTAGCTTTGAGTGCCAAGGATCTATAAAGCAGGTGGCTGCATACAACTGCCAAATACCATCTTAACCTCATTAGCAGTCAGTAAAGCAACATCAGAAAAGCAAGTTGCAGATGGCAGCCAAAGAAAAGGCACATAACTAACAAAGAATCCTTAAGTATGTACCTTTACTTGCAAAATAAAGCAATTTAGTATAAATGTCTTAATATCTGTAGAGGCAAAATATTCCTGCTGTGAATGAAGGGAGCTTTGAGTGGAGGTCTGTTTCAGGATAACACTAGTGAAAAACAGCTGCAAGCTTGCTTTCATTATGCGCACAAATGTAGTAGGAAAGATAATATTTATTTTGAATTATAATTCTGTTTTATTTAAATAGAGAATTGTTATTTTCTCTCACACAGAGAACTCCTTTCTAGCTGGACTCCATTCTATTGCAATTTTTAACTTGTTTGTTTGTTTCTTCTCTTAGCAACTTGTTCCCTATTAAAGTCAGTTAATGCACTAAACCTGCTCTTGTTTGGATACGTTTAGTGTACTCCTTTTTTCTCAACTCCATCTTATATGCAGGAAGGAGAAGATAAAAAAAAAAAAAATATGTACACAGTGCCAGATTTCAGACTTCATTGCCTAGTTGGCCTTAGCCTTGATCTTTTACAGAAGTTTTAACAGGAGGTGGCAAGAGGGATATAAATGTAATCAGTTGGGCTATTACAGAGAAACAATGCAGCTAAGTACTTTCTTGGCAGTGTGTTGCTGTTTTTATCCATTCAGCAAATGTAATTTATTTATACATCTGTCAATAAATACAAGGTGGCATCCAATAATGAGTACAGCAAGGACTTAAGCTGGAGTGTATTGCTGTGTTTGACACAAAGGTCAAACTTGGGAAAGGGGCTTGAAATTAACATTTCTTGAAAACTATTTTTCCTTCCACTGAGGCTATCTCTTAATTCCAGCAATTTTCTCTGTTTGATAAGGAGGGAGCATACATTTTGATTATATGAAGGAGGGAGGTAGTGATGAAACTTTAAAAAATTTCAACCGGCATTGCATTCTGGTGATAAGAATGGGACTTTATGCAGCACAGAAGAGATTACCTGAAGTAGAATTGGGAAGCAAATTGTATTTACAAAAGGTGGCGTGATTTTCCTAATAGGTGTTCAAAACAGGCTGTTCACTCACATATTCTGCTGAGCTTGACTAGAAATAACTTCATTTCAAAAAGGACAAATCTGATTGAAGGTAAAAGCATTCCCTTCTCACAGATACTTGTCTAAAGGATTTGCATTAAATTTTCTTGATGGGAGCACAGTAGTATTTTATTCTGCATCTGCATGAACTGGTAATGTGGAAAATAAAAATACAAATCGTGTCCTTGATTGCTTCATGCTTCAGCCACTTGAATTACTAGATTGATGTCTGCAATTATGGAAGAGATGTTGCAATATGATAGTTTGACAATAACTGTCACAATTATATTACCAAAATAGAGCTTCAACTTATTCTTGAAGTTAGGAGTATTGAAATTACATTTTAAGGATCAGGCAGATCTTCCTGTGGTTTTATCTTGGGTTTAATGTAGCCAGGGTATTTTTAAAGAACTACATTATGTCTAAATGTTGTCAGTTATTAGTAGGATACACAGATGTGAAAGATGTCTTGTGCTGCAAAGTTCCATGAGGTATTACACAAGACTTGTGAAATACCTTGTCGTGGTAAGTATAAACAAGATGTACTTGTGCTACTTCTGAAACCTTTACGTTTTTCTCCCTATGTATAGATCCTGGAGTTGGTGAAGGGCATGCATTACCAGCTGGCCTGTCAGAAGTACTTCGAGCTGACGCATGATGTAAGTAGCTGCTAATTTTTGTTGTACTATAATCACTGTCTTTATCTTGAGGAAGCCTTGGAAATCATGCATGAAGTCCAGAGACTATTTGCAGTTTTCACATCCATCATTAGCTGTATTGCCTTGTTAGTTTTAATTTCAATAATTTCAAATACTCTTTTGTAATTTTCTGCATTTGTCTATTGATGTTATTAATACCCTGGACATTACAAGATATAGTAAAAGGTTATGCTTTCTTCCTGAAAACATCAATATTGTTGAATTTTATCTATTTCAAACCGTTTAACTTTTTCAGTATCCTGGTTTTAAACAAGTTTGTGTTTTTTAATCTGTTAAGCAGGTTTGATATTTTGAGATATACCTCAAAAAAATAAACAAAAAGGATCTAAAAAGTGTCATTAAAACTCTAATCTCCCAGCACCTACATAGTTAATATTGTTAATTTTCACTTTTTTTTCCACTTCTTTAGTCAGGTGTTATTAGTTTTTAAATAAAGATGAACATTCTCAGAGCTTTCCCATTTGTGTAGTCATAGGTAAAGAAAAATATTAAATTAAATTCTTCACAAAATTGTTATTAGTGAATGGCCACAGTCCATCTCTGTGTAATTTCTTGATTCAAAGAATCCCCTTTCGCATTGGTTCAAGATTCCTTCTCATCAAGAAAAAACAATGGAGCGCAGCCCTTCTTATATCTTTGTTCTCTCCACAACTCAAAAAATGGAAACATCCGTTTCAAACAGACTATGGAACAACCTTGCTAAAGATATGGATGAGGATGAGAAGACCCACCCAGAGATATCTACCATTGACTTTTTTGTTCTTGCTGGTTTTCACATTTGATTGAAATTGAACTGTTTGTCTCCCCCATATTCCAGCAATCATACGTGTGAATGTATAGCAAAGCTATACTCTGAACCCATATCTAGTGTTGTTTTGGCAGCTGTAATTTGAGAGGTACACTTTGTCTTGCAGTCTTAGAAAATGATAAAATATGTCTAATATTCTGGAAGGAAATTCAAAATTATGTATAATTTGAAAATTAGATACTACTTGCCATGTGTAAGGCTAAGTCAGTAGAAATAATATTTTTCCAAGATGACTATAGACTCCAAGGTCAACGTTCACCAAAGGATAAATCAACACAGTGCTGAAGTTCTGTTGCATTTTAGGAAAGCTCTCTCTCCATTCTTCTATGGCAAATTCCAGAAAAGCATTCTTTTTTTCAATCTTGTGGTAATATAAGTATCTGTCTTTGCTGCTTGCAGTACGAGTCATCTTTCTGCTTTGCTGTTGATAAGTCTCTTAACTTCAGTGAGAGAAAGCAGAAGGCTAGTATGTGCAAAATGTGTCGAATCCAAAAAAAGTCTTGTGTTAGTATCGCCTACTAGATGGAATAAACAGTTCTGTCCAAAGTGACAGGCCTTTTCACTTGGATCAATACATGTTATAACCTTAAATTTTTGACTGCACAGAAAATACATTTTTCTTTGGGCATAGTGAATTCCAGATGGATTTACAGGTGTAAATGGATAAAGCTGTTAGAGAAATCTAGTGTCTCTATTTCTGGTAGTAAATTTCAGGTAACTTACAGCTAAGTTAATGATGCAGCTTTTAAAATTGATGTGTTTTGATCTGTATTGCCTAAAAGCATTGTAAAACTTAGAAAAATTAACATGAGCAGTCTCATATAAAAGAAGCCAGGAAATCTGTGTTTGTTTCACCTCCATTTTTGTGGTCAAATTTCTTGTGTATTTCCAGCCAGAACAGAATATTTTTATTCAGATAACCTTGTTGAAAATTACGCAGAACAGAATTGTTTATGTATCACTAGATCATAAATGAAGGTGATGATGATGAACAAAACTTCCCCTTTCTCTCTTCAGGCTTTCAAAAACAGGTGATAAAATGAACAGGCAGATTTTTTTTTAATTAAAATAGGGTACATTGGGTCATACTACAGTTTTAACTAACAACCTGTAAAGAGCTTTTAGCCAGATACTGTCAATCACCTCTGAAAACATGGTTGTAGGTTCCATTCACTCAATGAGCTGCTTCTATAGCTTATTCCAATTTGTTGGCGAAAGAAGAGTTTAGAACAAAATTAAGAGTTAAAAAGTCTTAAAAAGTTAAAGTGGTCTGAAGAAAACTGAGATTTTAAGGTTAAAAAAATAGAACTAATTAAAAGCTGCTTCTGGGAAAGCCAGCTTTTCACTGTATCACTTCTTTTTAAGCCTTTTTGGTGCAAAGAAGTAGTTTAGTTCCCACATAACGGAGATTGGAGCATGGATGAAAGCTGGCTGGATGAAACTCATGCAGTTAAGACTGAAATGAAATTTAGTGGTGGCTTCAGGTTTCTTTTCTTTTGAGTGCCAAATTAGTGTGCTAGGCCTGTCAGTTATTTTTAAGATTTTTCAAGCAAGGTCACTTACTAGAGTTGATATTGTCTTTTTCATGTCTGAATTAGATTTTGTTATACATGTTGCCGTTTTCTGATGGGGCTAAGCCAGGTGGTGGGAATGCGTTGAATCAGGGAGCCATTTAAAATGCACATTGAATATTTGCTTTATGATTTTTCACAAGTGGCCGAAACTTAAACTGATGGGTTTTGGCAGATTAAATCAGCTACAGTATATGTCCTCATAAGACGCTATGTGTGTGCAAAGTTGCTTGGAATGCTTGAATTGCCCCCACTCTTCTGGGAAAAAAGGGAAGATAGTGGGAGCAGAAAATTACTAGTATATGGCTCTTAGTCTTCCTTGGTTTCTGGTATCCCAGGTTTGGGAAGTTTTCCAATGTTTTTAAGAGCAGTATTTTTCTTAAAACGTTCTTAGTATTCACATGAACTGGCAGGCAGATAAAGGTGCAGATTGCCTGAGCAGGAGGTAGAAGCACCTTTTAAAGTAAGCATTTCCAACTTCTGAGCCCCTGAAAAAAGATACAAAGGTTATAACTGAGATTTAAGGGTATGTCAGAATAGCTTACTTCTAAAACTGAAAGTTTGTTGATTTGAAATATTTGATGAGCATTAATTAAATGTTATTTATCAAATAATTACGGAGCTGGAGGAATGCATCTGCTAAGTAGAAAGGAGCAATAAAAATATGCTGCACCTTATGCTAGTTTTCTGTATTCTTTTACACTGAAGACTAAATGTTCTTTGGTATTGGTTGTGCATCTAGTTTCAGATGCTAATGTTGGTACTGGTGGAGCAGAGATAAGCTGGATCTGTTGGGCTTCTGTCTTAGCCTGCTGCCTTGTAAATATTGCATTTGTGGCTACTGGAGAAAAGAGAGAAAGAAGTGAATCTACCCGTTTCCATTCACAGTTTCACACTGGTACTTATGATCTAGATTTATATTGTGCAGTTGTTACAACTTTTAGTAGTATTCTCTACTGCCATTTGAACTCTAGAGTTGTGTCAGTCCCTCTTTTGGGTAGGAAAATGCTGTTTTAAGGTGTAGGTTCAATTGTACTACATCTGTAAAGGTATGCCATTTTATATGTTTTGAGGTGTTATTTTTCTTTACTACAGCAAAGACAGTGTGAAATACTGTTTGAATATGCCAAAGCAGTTGTTTTATTTCCAACACGAAGGAAGAAATTTTGTGATGAAAGTAAATCTGTGTCATGCTAATATTTACCGGGATAGTATTTACAAACAGATGCCTTTTTCTTCAACAAAATTGGAACTTATTAAATTGCTAATTAATTTGTTCTTGAATGTGAAAAAATAATACTTTTTGAAATAAATATAATAACTCAGTGTTCCTTTCCTTTTATGTGCAGGTTGATGACATTGGGTTTTCTCTGAATCATCCTAATCAGTATTTTACAGAGAGTCAAAGGCTCTTAAGTGGTGGTAGAGAACTGAAGAAGGAACTAAATAATTCGGGAAACTCTCAACAAAAAAGTAATAGTCAGGAAAGCATGAATTCAAATTCAGCTCCCACCTCTTCAAGTACAACAGCTGATGCAGAACTGGAGGGACTGGAGGCATACTTCACTGAAGACTAAGCAGTGTGTTATTTGGTTTTTTGTTTTGTTTGTTTGGGGTTTTTTTCTTTCTTTCTTTCATTCTTTCCCTTCTCTAGCTGGATTTGTCCTTATGCTAAGGAATATACCTCTCGCTACCTGGAAGACACAGACATCTAGTGCTTTGAATAGCCTGAAGAAAAGAAAGATAGGTACTGAAGCTGTAATTACATCCAGTACTTATTTTTGCTGCTTTAGGATACTGTTTCATATGGCATGTTGAAGGACGGGAAATGAAAAGTTCCTTCCCAATTATTAGGTAATTTTTGCCTGACTTGCCTCTTTTGTTTTTCTTCAGATTGTTTAAATATTTTTATCCCATTTTGTGGTCACTTTTATATGTTTCTTCTTAATAAATAAATTGCAGAGCAAAAATTTGTGGTGTTTTCTTTTTAGCCGTATTTGGATGGTAATTAAGTAGGAGTTCTTACTCTCAAAATTACCCTCTGGAGGAGTCTGTCTGTCTCTTTTCTCTATGAGGAGCTGAGGGAAATCAGTTTCCTAAATTGTGTGCCTTGAACTAAATTTAGAGAGCTGGTTTTGGTGCTTGAATTAGAACATTATCAGAGTTTAGACACCAGTATATAAGAAGGTAATCCAAATAGCTGATGCTCTACCAACTGACTCATCTTGAAGAAGCTAAAAACTTATTAGCGTATATTCCTTTAAAAGTTTCCTCAATGTCTGAGCATGGCTGGAGCCTCCTGTGTCCTGCTAAGCTAAACAGCTGTCTGAATGCAGCTTTGGGTCACCTAAATTCCACCCATTCCCCCAGAGCCGAGGTCACCAAACACACGAACTGCATTAAATTGAGCAGCAGCCACTATGTGGTGGGTGGAAGCTCTGAGTAGAGCTGCTATTTTGTATCAGGCTGTTAGAGTATTCCCTGGGGATTTGAAAGGCTTGAATTTTATTTTATCTAAGGAGTTTCAGGACAACATTACACCCTCCCTGGAGAGTGACCTAGCTACTGGTATAGCCCTGTAACCACATAAACACAGTATTGCCATTGCTGGTAACTTGTAGTAACTCTGCCAAGGCCTTAGCATGAAGACTCACTAAGCTTGATTATTCTGGGCTTATCTTGCCTTACCTAAAGCTTTGTTTTAGCCATAATGGCAGCTGTCAAATGAGAGCTTAGCTTTGTACAATTGTGTGGTGTACTGCCTATGTTTATGATGATTTTGATATATTTCTGTAGCTAATGGCTAGTAAGTAATAAGTAGTTATTTTCTGTAGAATGAATTGATCTGCGATCTTAGGTGCCAGAGACCCCATGGGTATAAGCAAGTCATCCATGGCCAAGTGCTGTTCCTTAAAGAAATGCAACCTAAAGAGTTGTGCAAAATGAGTTTTTTAGGGAAAAGAGAAGAAAGAACAAATACGCAACGTGAGTAAACCACACTGTATGTGTAATTATTTGGCTGTAATGTGGAATTGCCAGACCAATAAAGAAAGAACAGCAAGTAAAACATTTTTGGAAATGTGTAATATTACACCAGATGGACTCTAGGGAGAAGAAAGAACAATCCCCACCATCAGCATCCTACTCCTGATGAGCAACGTAGGACTCTTGACAGCGTGCTGTTGATCCCAGGACCCCAAGGTGCAGTGGCAAGATGTGTGCAACACTACAGAAAGGGATAGATAGATACAAGTGTGTGAGTATGTAATGTTTGCTAGTTGTATTATGTTAGAGGTTTTATTTTCTCTACAATAATTGACTGATTTAGACTATTAATATTGTGACTGGACTAAAGACTATTTGATTACTGTTAAGATTTTGGGCTAATTGTAAATCTTTGGCTTCTCATATGTAGAGTGTTCCTTTAAGGGCATGTAACTTGCACAGGGCTAGTGCAACACCAGGCTTTAAAAATAAAACATGTCATTTGTTGTTAGAAGAGGATCTGCCAGGATTCACTGTCCCTTTTCTCTTCCTTGAATTATTCCTTAATTTATTTAGGGACTGTTTTGTGTAAACTACCAAACCTCTTTCTCTTTGGATATCGTATATCCGAAGGAGTTGTAGAAATCCACCCTGGGCAAAGGGTCTGCGTCTGGATCCTGCAGGGTGGTTGTTCAGGGCCCAAGAAACAAGGAATTACAACTGTGGGCTTGGTTTCTCCTGTTGGTTAAGCTCCTGGCAGCACCCTGATGTGTGGAAGTCCAGTGGTTGTATTAGATGGTTAAGAAACTTGACCTTAGGGTTTTGAAGTGTCCTTTCAAGTGCTAACTGAACTCTAATTTTGTGTTACTGAATACCGGAGTTTGAGGTGCTTTAGTGGACATCGTGGATCCTTTTAATAGAAGTGAAACTGTTACAGACCTGCAGTGAGATTTATGTTCCTTAGTGAAACAACTGGGAGAAGAATGAGGTGGTCAAGACGCTGAATGTAGGTGAGGTTGCCCAGCCAAGGGAAACCGCAATTTCTGGTTCAGTAGAAACGTTTCTTTTATACCCGAACCCTACTCATGTCGACCTTGTCACTTGTGTGTGAGTAAAACTCCTAGCGCTTCATTGCTGAGCTTTCCAGGTACTTTGAAATCTGTTATGTTGGGAATGGGTGACTTGTTCACGTATTCTACCTTGCATTGCTACATTAGCAGAATAAAGTTATTTTTAGGAAGTCAAGCATAAAATTTTCAAATAAGTTCTATTACAAGGAAGGGAATATAACATCACAAATCCTCTGAGTGAAAAATCTTTATCTGAAATGCAACAAACGTAACATTATGTGACAAAGCCTTTGTCCTTCATTGCTTTACTTCATTATTGTGAGTTTACCTCTCTTGATTAATAGTACTACAAATTGCTTTAAACTGTTTTTTCTTCCCTGTTTATTACCTGTCAGGTGGACTATAATAAAATATATAGCAGAAAAATGTACAAATTATAGCATACAGTTGCAAGTAACTAGCAAAGGATTTAAATTAATGCTTTTCTTGCTGTTTGAAGAAAATAGCAATTTATTTTTGTATTTCACACATTTTGACCATTTTGCTTTTTCTTTGAAAGCATAATATTTTGAATTTGATAATACAGAAAAATCCAAAATTAGAATCCTCCTTTTGAGCATTTGGACACCAAGGAATTGTTCATCTTCTAGAGCTTTAAACATTTACTGCTTTGTAATTTCAATACAAATCACTTGTTCCTTGATTATAGAGCTGTTAGTGATTTTGCCTTTCCAATCTCAAAGAATATGTAAATCATTCATTTGAAAACATTTCCTGCATTGTAGTAGTGCTATTAAAAAAAAAAAACATACTTAGTCAGAAGGTAAGGATTCTGAAAACCGAGTGACCCTGATATGATTATGCAGTAGTCAGAAATAACAACAAAACCAAACAAAAACCAAATCCCAAACCCTACTCTCACAAGTTGAAAATAAAATGTGTTTCTACAGTAAAGCATTGCAGTTGGGTCTGTTTGCAAGCATCAGCTGTCCTTCCAAATGGTTCTTTCTACTAAACTTTTGTTATATTTTGCAACTTGAAAAAAAAACAAGAGACATACAAACATCTGAAGTTTTAAACTATTCTGGTCCAAGACACCTGTGTGTTCTGGATCATTAAATGAAATATTGAGATAATATTTGGTTGCATTTCTGAGGGGACGCACACAACTGTGCGTGTTGCCAAAAGATAGTCCTGCACAGCCGTGGTGTTCATGTAGGAAGTACTTTTCTTTGCAACAGCTGATCTTAAATGTACCACAGTTAAATTTAGAGGAGGATGTCTCGGAAGGAACGCCAGCCCATCGCTTGTAATCTTTTGAAGTGCTAGCATCAAGGACAATAAAACAGTCTGTGACTTCAGAGCCTTTCAGGATCTAATGAAGAAGAGAACTTTACTATTGGGTCTTCCGCAGGAGGAAGGGTGAGGAGCTCACAAGTTGTGTGTGACTTTCAAAGTGCTCTGCTGAGATGGGGAGTGCAGCCAGTACCATGGCACGACAGGAGCGCATCTGTGGAGCTGAACAGTTGGTGCTGAGCATGTGGCGTTCCTTCTGTGCGTGCTTTGGGAGTTTTACTTTGGACTAATTTTACAATATGGCTGGAGCGGTCATTAGCAGATAGAGGAATGTTGCAGAGTGTGCCTTTTGGGTGAATTTCCTCAAAAAGGAATCCAGTTTGCATGCTCGCAGCCCTGCTCCCCCCCGGAGCAAGTGGGGATGGCTGAGGTTCCCTTGAAGACGGTGAATCAGTCTCAAGCCCGTGTAATTGAAAGATGGCGGCAAGAATACATTTAGAGGATGAGATGGGGGGATGTCTTTGCGATGCAGGTACTCACTCTGTGGTGCTGTTATTTTCACATGGTTGTGAAATTTCTTGTGGTTTCTACTATCAAAATACTTATGGAAGTTTAATATGTCGAAGATTGTACAATTCAAAAGACCTATTTTCCCCACAAATCTGATAATATACAAAATACAATAAAAGTATTCCAGAAACCCAGGGTTAGCTCCCTGGGATTTTTCTTTTTTTTTTTTTTTCCTACAACTAGGGAAGGAAAACACTTAAAACCTTGCACCTACAGCAATAATTTTTTAGTTTTACTTAGACATGTTGGCCTGTCAAGGACATTTATGTTACCTGGGTTGCAATCATCTGGTTTCCCAGCCCAGTTTTGTTGCAAGGGTGTAAAGCTTAAAGAGTTCATTTAAGGCTTTTTGTTTCTTCCTTACGTGTACTTAAGCAGTTAGGGCAGGGCTGACGGAATCCAGAGCTTTTGGGCAAGCTTATCCCAATATAATTACTGATGCTTTCCTTGTTTTCCCAAGTGCGTATCAGAAATACCTAATGAATTACAGCTGGACAGATGTAATCGAGGTCTCAGTATGCGTGGGTAGATTTCACATCATGATATCTAAGTTTTTTATTTTATTTTTTTAAAGCATATATTGTTGTGGCTTAGCCCCAGCCCCAGCTGAGCACCACGCAGCCGCTCGCCCACCCCTCCCCTGGCGGGATGGGGAGGAGAATGGAAAAACAACGGCAAAGCCTCATGGGTTGGGGCAAGGACAGGTTACTGGGATGGCAAAGGGAGAGGGAAATAACAACAACAGTACTTAACGAATATATAAAACTGGTGACACAATGCAGTTTCTCACCCAACGACCGTACAACTCAGACCCATCCTGGAGCCTCACCGCCCCTCCCCAACTAGCCCCCCTTTTATACTGAGCATGATGTCACATAGTCTGGAATAGCCCCTTTGGCTAGTTTGGGTCACCTGTCCTGGCTGTGTCCCCTCCCAACTTCTGGTGCAAATTAACTCTATCCTAGCCAAACCCAGGACAAGCATATTCTAAAATCTGCATCTACTTCAAGTCTCTTAAAAACCCACAAAATAATCACTTTGTCCTTTTAGGTCATTCTATTGGTGTTTTTCTTGCTTGTTTCCTCTCTTTACTACACTGTAGGTCTGCTGAATAACTTAACTAACTTCTGCTGTTCAGTCTCTTTATTTTACCATCTGGTGTATTCCTCCTTATCTACTACATAATAGATTTCACTGATGATGGTTTTTAGAACTTATATGAAGTCCACTACTTTGTTCACATCAGCAGGGTAACACATCCTTGCTGCCATGCTTGCTAATCGCTGCCTTTCATGTTTTATTTTCCCCTCTATGTTTGTTACTCTGGCAGATGGTACAGAACGTTGCCATCCTTCACTGGCCTGTCTGAATCAGACACCTAGTTCATGTCAGTGGATCCCTAATTTTAACAAATCCTTTTGAGACAACAAACCTTTCTTTCCACTTTGATCTGTACTCTTAATACCTTTACCAAAAGTACTTTATCTCAACATCAAAACTTCTACCTTTAGTATCTAGTTCCCAAAATGAAAAACAAAGACTTTCACCCTTTAGCTCACTTATTTGCAAAGATTTGATTAAATCCCTCAAATGCTGAAGGATCTAAGGCATTCGAGTTGGACAAAGGTTATGATCAATGGGTGCAATTCAATCCCCCAAGGAACCTGAAGCATTTATGTACGTAAATTGAGTGGAAAACAGGTATAAAAATGGTTGGAATAATGTCAAGAGTGAATTGTAGCTGGGAAACATATAGGAACAGATTCCTAAATAATAGGAATAAATAAACAACGGAGGAAGCACTGGAAGACTTCAGAAGTGGGTTTAGGGTAGACGAAAAGTAGATCAATGGCTGGAGAGAGGCAGGTGATATTGATGTAGATCTGTCAAGGGAGAGCAGGACTCGGTGATTAGACTGCAAACAGCAGGAAGGTGTATGAACTCTCAATATCTCTTAAAAATGATAACCACAATGAAAGCATCGCAAGATGCTATGTTTCTAGCTGAAATGCAAGTTCTCAGCCAAGTTGAAGATGTTTTATCATATAATCATAAACCTTGATTAAGATGGTTCATGAACATGGGATAATGAAAAGGACCTTAGTATAGCAGAAGCAGATATGACATAACGTTAATATTTATTTTTTAGAAGAACGTTATGTTCTACTCAGGATCATAGTTGTATCATGGGAGGTGTTACACAAACAGCAAGTCTCTGCCATGCTTAATGGTAGCAGTTATAATGTGAATTTCAGTAAAAATCAAGTTAGACCAGAAGAAGTGTCTCTGCTCAACCTGAACTAGTCAAATTGATGCATGAACTACTGGATGAAATGTAATGGTCCATGTTGTACGGTTTAAAGAAGATCATCCGACTGGCCCTTTTGGCCATTAAAGTCTATGACACTAGGATTTATTTTTAAGTTTGATAAGAACCTAATCCTCCAAGCTGCGTAGTGTCCTTGGTTCAGACAGCTGCTCTAGTGCTTTTGGGTAGAATATAGAGGCAATCTGAGTAGACAGACCTAAGAGTCAGAAACGTGTGATTCAGGTACGCAACGTTCAGGTCTTTGGAGTGTCAGTGTTTTGGCCAGCTACAGTTTTCAGGGAAATGGCTGGCTGTAGAACAATACCAGGAAACCTGCTGAATGACGTTAATTCTATTCTGCTCTCTGGTGTTAGAGCATAATTAAAAATAGGTAAAGTTCTTAACATGTTGTAGGTAAAGAATGGTCGTAATTGCTGCTGCTGCTATGATTCGGAATGATAAAAGGGCGAATCCTTGACACTAGGGCTTAGAAAGGAGTTTAGAGGTTTCTTAGGCCGTCTCTCTGTTAAATCAGGAGGCACTACGGAAGGCAAGTTTTACCTACAGCTGGTCACATTTTTCTCTTTAGTTTATTATGTCCTAAGGGATGATTGTAAAACTGCACTTTTCAGGATCTAGTATTAATAGAAATATAATTTTTGACAGTTGAGGGAATTTGTCAGTTGGATTTAGATATTCACCTAAGGTCTTGCTTCTCACAATTGCTTGGCTGCTACAGCGTATCGAGAATAACAAGTACAAACATCTGAATCAACATACAAGTAAGAAAAGTAAATTGTATTCTTTAAATATATTTTTCAAATCAGTTGTATGTAATAAGAGAGATAATAGTTGAATATATTGGTAGTGTGGCCACAGTAATGTGCTGAGTGTGGGCATATATGAAATAAGTGCAGTACTCTTCCCCCTGCCTATTTCTACTCAGTATGTTTAGAAATGATCCTTGAAAAAATATTTCTCACCTTTTAAACATTCATTTCAAGAATATTAGAATTTTGTTTTGTAAAAATTTCGAATGTATTATGCAGTGGAAAAATACATTTGAATGCTCTGTTTAATTTAATCACTGATATTTGTGGACTTTATCGCCTGTATATTTTGACTTAAACTGATTTTTACGAGATATGTAAGGCCTTACCTTGAAACCTCAGGATTTTGCAACTTTGGATTAAAGAATGCCACTTCATTCTTTTTCTCTTCAAGCATCAGCTAGAAAAAAATCCCTACACAATAAAAATTGTAAAGACCTTCATAGGCCATATGAAATTAACTCCTCCCTTTGCCCTTCTAAAGTTCCCACCAAATGAAATAGTGAATGCATGTAGATAAAAAAAAAAAAAAATCCGAGTAAATTTTCTTCTAAACACATTTAACCAACTTTCTGTAAAAGTTTCCCTGTGACACCCAGGAGGCCTCATGAAAATATATTTATGCCAGTTCTAAATGCAGTGTTTTTCTTTTGATCTCTAAATTGTTTTGGAGCATATGTTAATGGCACTTTGTGTCTGAGGGAAAACCAAACCACCCTCGCTATCCTTCTCAGAAATAAAAATAGCAGAATATTCAGCCTGCTTAACTGCTTCCAAACTGAAGGCCAAAGCTAATCTGAAGCACAGCCACCACGCTGGCATATCCAAATCAATTAGCAAGCAGATTTGATGAGATATTCACTCTTTTTAACTGCAGTGTGGGCTCCCAGCACGTATCAAGTTCGATGGCAGAGGAGAGGAGAGAAGAGCCTCTTGTTTCCTGTAGGTAGCTGAAAACTATTTTAAAGAACTTTACCTGTGCGACACTTAGTTAAGGTGCTTAAATACAGATACGGGAGGGGAAAAACATCTCTCTATACCGTATACCTGTATAACTGGTTCTGCTAAAGTGCTTTCGATAAATGTTTTTTATGTCTGGAAAAACAATAGCTGTAGTGATAACAGACCTCTCATATTTTTGCAAGCAATGTTCTTGCCACACGACTATTCCATTACATTATAGGTTCAATATTTATTAAATTGTCTGTTGTGCAGACTTTAAAACACAGTAAGCCCAGTTTTCCGGGAATGCTGCTCACAGCTCTGCAGTAACCCCAGCCACCAACACTCTGGGTTCTCAGTTCAGACCCAGTTTCTCAAAAGGCTAGTTAGTAGTTGGTCTTATTTTTGAACATGTAGCAAACTCTAGAAATGCTTTTTTCCTTATTAGAATTTAGTGCCCTTCCAAAAATTTTCCTTCCACCCTTCAGATTTAGCTACGCACTATTTCTGGGTAATGTTAAAAAGAAAAGGATTTTTTAAAAAGCTTTTAATCACATTTAAACTGGAAAAATGCTGCATTATTAAATTACGGTCTCTTATTAAAGTTTCTTAAAGTCAGCCAGTGATGAAGTTTGTTCCCAATAAGTTACTTTTTCTTCCTTCATGTAAGTAGACCTACACTATTCTTCCTTATTAAGAATGGCTGCAAGCACCATTTTCTCTAAAAAAAAATTGCCTGCGGAGTGTTTCTGTAGCCTGGAAGAACAATATCTTAAAGCAGAAAAGAGAGTAGTACTCCTATATCTAGTGTTATTTGTTCAGTTGTCACCTTCTTAATCATCATAACTATAGAGAACACTTAATTACTAAGACCTGATGTTGTTCATAATTCTGGAAGAAATGTCCAAATGAGTTCATCCCAAGCTTTAGTAAAGACCATTTTTAACAGACATTGTTAAACTGACATTATAAAGGAGTGAATAGACCCTTTCTACTTCACTGGGCAAGATTTATGCTGCAATTGGTATCAACTGATGTCTTAACAGAGCTGCGATTCGTAGTAGCAGACTGAAGTGTTTGTGATTTTTTTCAGCTGAGGATTATGAACTGGGCTCTGCCAGGCAGGTGGCCTGTGCAGGGTACCTTGACCAGCTGCTTAGAAAACCCCGAGATCTTCCATGAAGTTGAATGCTCAGTGTATACCTACGCAAGGAGGTAATCAAGTTGATTGGGACTAATGTTTTTAATTGTGTGAACTAAGATTAAGTGGTAGGAATATACTAGAAGTATCTTATTTCCTCGCTCTACCAGCAAGTTGAAAGTTGTTGGCATTCCCTTCAATTCCAGATATCTAAATATTTTAATTAAAACCAAACAAACATCACCACCACATGCTATTCCAGGGTACTTTTGAAGAGTTTTAATTTTCAACTGTTGCTGAATGATTGTTTTGGGAATGAAAAGTTGGCTCTTCTCTGTCCTCTAAATAAATAAATAAATGCATTCGGCATAATTTTTCAATGTATCATGGTGTTAATGTCTTCATGGTTCGCTGTGGTGAGGTCCTTGCAGGCAAATCCTTGAATGATGCTTAACCTAAATCTACTCTCTGGAAGTCATTTTTGGTTTTTTTATTTTGGCTTGTGTGGATAATTTGCAGTGCTTCGCTGAGCAGAATCTACAGCATGAATTAGCTGTATGGCCGAATTGTGCCTGCGGAGGGAAAATGATGAAAGGTGTGGGTTACTCTGCATCTGTTTGTTCTGCCAGGTGGAAGACTGAAGTCTAATAAATGTAATACTTCTAAACTAGTTTCTGTGGAACGTTTGTAAGTGATGGGTAAAGCCTTAACTTCCCAGGGGTGAAGAAAGGAGCGTGAGGTTTCTGTTGGCAGTCACTCCTGCTGTTGCTCACCGTTCACAGCAGTTGTTAGTACTGAGAGGAGCCTGGCCTGCTCCTTGGGGTGACAGGATGGCTTTGGAATAGGGAAAGGAGGGATAAAAGCATCAATATGTTTACTTTCTGTGTGGATGAATTGGTTGTGGCATAGTGAGTTAAGTATGTTGGCTGCATGTGTCAAAGAGAGCCAGCAGATCCCTAGAAAAACAGGAGGTCTTATGGGTGACATCTGAGGGACTTTGTTTATAACTCATGGTTATTAGAAAACAAATATCTCAAAAAAAAAAAAAATTCCTGTATAGATTTTCATTTCTATAAATGCACAGAATCACGCTATCAAAAGAATTGTGACATTAAACCTGGTTGTTTAGCGTAAAAAATAAAAAATCAAGAACACCCTTACCCATAAGCAAAGTAGTATGAAGTGATCATTGCAGGGTATAGTATTCACGATCACAAGCTGCTGTTACTATTCACAGCTAGTAACGGATGGGTGATTCAACCCCAAGAACTTTTTTCTTTGGCAGGCAGCAGGCCTTTCCGTTTCTGCGTGCTTCCTCTGAGCAGGGATTGAGTGGAAAACACTCCCTACATGTCTTTTGGTATTAGGTTTGCTCTTCTAAATAGGTTTGGCTGAATGGAAACATTCAGATGAACTTCATGTTGTCTTCATCTTGTTTCATATGTTCTGTGTTCAGGAAATTGGGAAGAGGGAAAATACTCACCAGGAACATGTGGAGACCCATCTGCTTCCTTCATCAGTCTCTAGGAAGCCGAAGGTTGCTTAAATGACAACTGCTCACCAGAGTTGCAGTATTTTGGTCAATAGATGTTGTGTGAAAGATTGTTTTTTTTTTTTCCAAAAAGAACAATACAATTTCCATTTCTGATCTCCAGTGCTATACTGAGATGCCATGTGCTGCGGATTGCTATCCTGTGACTTTGGAGCATTGACAGACTGGAGCATGACAAAAACAAAGCGTCTTTCCCTGAAGGACAAAACCTGTCTGGATTCATTTAGTCTGCTGCTGCTACAACACGCTTTTCTCTATGGAAGATGCATGCTGTAAGGAGCACACGGTGCAAAGTGCACAGAGGTGCAGCACTTGGCATCTTATTCACGTTTGAATGCAAATCAGACAGCAGCTTCCACTGCTCTGCTTAAAAAAATACAGGAAAAAAATAAATTTTGAAATGACAAGAAAATGGTTGGAAGCTTATAATAATATTATTATGTGTATTAATTTCCAGAGGAGCTATTGTGGCAGGGTCTCATTGTTCGTGGTCTCGTTGCACAAGAACAGAGCAAGACAGAATATTTTTTGTCCTCAGCAGCTTACAATTTAAATTATGAGATGTTGTGATGATTGAATGTAACAAATATGAGGGGCAGATGTTAAAAAAAATGGAAAGGACTGTGACCAGAAGGTGTTTTTACATAGATGCATCACTGCATAAATTGAAGGTTTGAGGTGGGTTGTTAAAATAGACACGATAATTATGTCCATAGTCTCAGCTGGCCACTTGCCTATCCAATATGAGCTGGCGATTTACCATAGCTATTGTGGCAGAAATGGGTACTGAGGAAGGATTTGAAATCAATGAATACAAAGCAGGAAAACACATTAAATCAAATTACATGCTAAGTAACCCTGAGCTGAAGTCTGTGCCTCCCTTATTATCAGAGTTCTCTTGCTGTCCACAAACTTTTCAGGATCTTTGACGATGCAGAAGCTCTTGTGTGAATAGGGGCCCTCACGTTCTGGTACTTTGTTTTGCGTTATTGATGTGGGATTGCAGCGATAACAAAAGGCACAGGAATCCTAGGCACTCCTTGACACCAGCTGGGTGCTTCTGAATTATAGGTAGGCGTGCGGGCTGAATTGCAAACTGTTTGCAGCTTTCCAGCTGGTGACGTCAACCTTAAGGACGTTCATTTTAAGGTTTCACCAATGCACATAAATTATAATAAATCCACCGGCTTGGGTCTGTCGTGCACAGTATTGTTCCACAGGCTTGATTTCAACTAGCGATGCGCAAGCAGTGGCTGAAGGAGAGGAACTGTTGTCCCTCTGCCTGATCCGGTCACTCACTGTGTCGAACGCCGAAGTGAGTGACAGCAGCTCAAAACCCACTGCCCGGGAATGCTGTACGAACATTTCTGCATCTGCAAAAACAATGCAGAATCAGTGACACCTGCTTGAAGAAAGGAGAAAGGAGGAGTTTAAGATGGTTAGCTGAGAAGGAGGTTCAGCCAGCAGCAAATATTGACTGCTGATGGAACAAAAGGTAGAACCAGGTGAGAATTATTATTTTTTTTTCCCCAAGGATCATTTCCATACATACTAGTCCACATGCTGCACTTCTGTTTAACATACACCTACATGAGAAGGACGCTTTGGCGTCTGACAAGACCTCCATTCGTGATGTTGCTCTTCTCAGAGTCCAGAAAGCTCTACCGGTTCCCTTGTCAGGGACTTTTGGAGAAAGAACAGCCCAGATCTTTGTTTTGTTGTCGTCCAAGTGTCCTTCATTCAGCGTCGTAATCTTTTTGTTAGCTTTATACAAGACCTTTGTATTAGCCTTTATGTTTTGTTTTCCAAAGACACACTTCTGTCCTGTGAGCATTTTGACACCAGCAGCCCCGCTGCCATGTCCAGCACTAATGGTCCATGCAGATAGATGGTTTATGGCTTGCTCCATAAGAAGTGCTCTGGAGTCACGCTTCTCTCTGCAGAGCTTTCAGCTCTACCCTGTTCAAAGAAAAAAAATCCACGATAGCTGGCAATTCTAATTTGATGTGAGTAAAAATACATTGGCTTTGAGTGACACTGGGCTAATGCACCTCGTGAGATGACATTTCTAATTTATCATTTCAGCTATGTTAGCTCGTAGGTGTCAGTTCATAATTATTTATAAAGACTATTTTAATGTATTGGGGTTTGGTGCACAAAATTGCATTTATGAGCGATCGCAAGGGCATCTAGGGCCTGGATTTCTTTGTTTCTTTCAGTCCAAATAAAAATAAGTAAATATTATGCACACAAACTAGGCCTGATTCCTTCTGTTTTGAAAGACCTTCTGTTTGAAAGAAGCTCTGTAATTCAGGTGAGAAATACTGGAGCTGCTTGCAATCTCTCAATCCCAGCTCTAATTCTTGTAGCATAGAATGGCAATAACCAGCTTGATACATACTTGTGGCCTATTCAGTGTATTATTTATTCTGATGGGAAAATCTTAAAATTTCATTGCTGTTGCTGCTGCTTTGAACTCCCTGAGCATTTTGAATTGAGATGAGTGCTTTCTACCTAATGAAACTGAGTGAGTCCTATCGCTTCCTAGTCCGTATCTCATCCCTGGCAGCTGTAACCGGCCAGATGCTCAGGAAAAGGACAAGTGGGCAGTGATCCTTCTCTGTACAGTCCATGAATTTTTAAAACAGTTTTTGAAGTAATTTATTTTTTTTTTTAACCTTCTCATGCTTGTGTAACAATAGTTCCCATGATGTGATTATGTGAAAAAACACTTCCTTTTCATTATTTTAAGCTTGGTGCCTGATCGTATCATTATGTTGTATGATAAGAAACAGCACCTAAGCGCTGCTTTTACCTTCTCAATATGACAGGTCCTAGCTGTTCCCTTCCTCAGTTATTGCTTTCCTAAACTGGAGAGTCCTCCTGCGTTTAATATTTCTGCACATGGATGTTCTTCTATGCCTCTGATATTTCTTCTTCCTATGGCTTTTTTGTATGTGGTTTATCTCTACCCCAGACTTCAAGTCGTGTTTTCAGTCCCGGTGCTCCAGAGACTTGCTCGGTCACTGTTGCAATGCGGCTAATGAGTCTCATTACGCATCCAGAGGCATGAGTTCACATCTCGCGTCGAACCTGCGTGGAGGCTGCTGCCAGCTAACTCGGCTGTAATTGGGTCCCAGGTAATTTTGGCTGGGGGTAACCAGAGGTGGCTGGACACGATGCGGAGAAAATGACTCTCTTGTGTTTTCTTTGCTCCAGAAACGGAGATGCCTCAAACACATCTGCCTGATAAGGATCTGTACTTGAGACTGACCTGCGTGAATATTTATTAGGGTATATAGATCAATGAATTATCTAGGCAAGGCAGCAGAAGCAAGTAATTCTGTAGCTAAGAGTTTGCAACAGCACATATTTTTTCTAATTTAATCTCTCATATTGTTCTAATATTTACCAACGCAGAAAACAAACGTCTTGTAACTAGAATACATATGTAGGAGGAGGTAGTAAATTAAACAGATATAATAGGAAGGATTTTTCATAATATTGTTTTTCATAACATATCTAAGGCATTTTAAACTTTGTAATACTTCATGATGAATGTTGAGATTAATATAATGACTTCATTTATATGAAGTATAATCTAGGCCACTCCATGGAGCCCAAAGTGCTCTGTTTAAAACACTTCAAATGTCTTCTGCCTCAAGCAAAAGCTTCAGCTGTAGTAAGAAATCTACTATTAAAAAAAGGTAGTCTATTAAAAAAAAAGATGCTTATAAAAAAAAAAGAAAAAAGAGAGGGGTGGATTCTGTCTTCACTTCTAGCTCTCAGAAAAAGGATAAATATAGGGCATCGGAGGTTCTGTAAATTGTTACATCTTTTGTTTTCAGAAAATTGGTTGTAGGTGTGACAAACATGATTTATCATCCCTTTGGACTGCATACAGATGCTTGATTGATTTCAGTGTTGTAAAAGCCAAAGCCAGCCCCATGTTTTATCACCATACTCCTCTATGAGAGATCCTGAAGATGAGATGAAATGCCCCAAATATAAACTATTTTTATGATTACTGATCGACCAAGGAATTGGATTGTGTATACTTTGTAAACACTTTCCCTTGTTCTGGGAATCACAGATCTCATAGCCTCTAAACACAGGTATTTAAGGTTCTTAGATGCCTGTGTATTTGAACGCCATGTTTTGTATTCCAGTCTTGTGTTTTTACAGCTGGAGCGAAACTCTGGCTTCAGCAAATTTCATATGCTAGCTTATGTGCTGCAGCAAATGATTTTGGATTGATGCCATAAAACTGGTCTATTTCATATTTTAATTATTATTTTATAATAATAAGTAACTTTTCACAATTTGTAATATGCAATTGATTACACAGACAAACAAATTACAAAAATATGTTTTGCTTGGCAGATTTGGTTAACTGCGGATTAAGAGAACTCTTGTTCCTGGTAACTTCTCTGTTTAAATGCAACCTAATAATTTATGACAAACAATTTTTGGATGCTTGGATATCCAAAATGGATACTTGATTAATTTTTGGCATGACGATTGAACTATCTTCCCCTCCTCTAGATATTTTCTTTCTAATACGTTGGGGTTAAAGAGACACGTCTGGAGCTAGGCAAGGAGCACATTCCGCCTCCCGTTCAACTCTTCCTAGCCAGAGAAGTTTTTATTTTACAGAGCTGCCAGGTGAATATGTTAAATATATTTCATGAGCGCTGAAAACATGTTCAAAACAGTACTCCAGTCACTTTATTAATTTATTTCAGCCATTCCAGAATTGCTTTAAAGGAGACCTTTTTTTATTTTTTTTTATTTAATAGTACTTTCAGGAACTTTCAGGAGAAGCTTGTTAGAGAAATGGAGTCGCATAAGGAAATTGATGATCTTTGAGCAGGCTCCCAGTAGTTTGGCTTTTACCTTGTGTTTCTGATTTGGAATGGGTGATTGAAGCTTTGCTTTGAGTTTGTCCACAATTAGTTCGGTAAGCAAACGCTTTTGTTCCTGACAAAACACTGGAGAAGAGTAAAAATTCAGTTTCCTGCAGTTGCTTTTTGAGCTTGCAGTTCCAAGGACACAGCATCTAAGAGCCTAAAAAGATACCGAACAAGAAAGTCAAAAAGGCAAAATATTTTTTTGACCTTGCTCCCTTCAAGAATGCCAGAAGTCTACGCTGGAGGGAAGGTGTTTCCCTTATCCAGGTACCCCAGCCTTTGGGGGAGAGGGAGTGTTTCCTCTGCCTGCTGAGCAGCATCCAGGCTGGGGAGCTACCTTGCCTTTGGCTGGGGCTGCTCTCGTATGCAGAGTCAGTCACTTGCTTTGCCTTTTTATAGCAGGCATATATTCTTATAATCTCTTCTGATTTGGAAGAAGTCCATTTTCTATTTTCCAGAACATGTTTTATTTGCTCTCCACTGCTGATTAACATACAAAATACACCGTTCTCTGCCAGATGTTCTGTCTCTTGCCTCGTCCCTTGAATTTTAGTTGTATGCAGGGGTGAACATTTGGGAGCTATTCTATAGTAATTTCTTTTTCTTAAATGACGGGGTAAGAAGCTGTACTAATAAGGATTGCTCGGGAGGTCACCCCACCAGTGGCAGCTGTCAGGTTGCACGGTGAGCCACAGATGGTGGCTGAACACAGTCAGAAATAAATGCTTTGTCACAACAGACTGTGGGCAAATCTTACTACTACTGTGCTCTGACATACATATTTCTCATTAATGCGCCACAAAATGACATACCTTAAGCATAAGTATAGGTAAAAGCAGTCACTAAATGTGATTTTTTTAAATTTGTTTTACTCAGTATTTAAAAAATGAAAATACTCTAGGGCCTGGAGGGAGAAAACAGTTTTATCTACCTCCATTACGAAAGGATATAGAATGGTTTGCAAAGACAATCATGAAAATCTGCGGAGTCACATCTTTAGGCTGCGTAAGCAGGTACAGTATTGAGCTTGCATGATAAAGTATGCTAAAAGGGAGCTAGGTGAGTTAATCCTGCCAGGAAAAGAAGGTTCACGGCCCGTCCAGGGTACGTGGAATAGGGCTTTGCCTTGGTGAACTGGGACATGATGGGAAGACCGTTAAGATATGATGAGAAAAACAATGTCTTGCCTGCTTACCAGAAACTGCCAGAGTTTAACGCCAGCTGTGAGCCTAAGGCCAAATATTTCCAGAATTTTGACCTGATTGCAAACTCTTCCATCCATTCACAGTGACGTTTTGGCAGGGATGAGCCTATATCTAGGCTTCTCTGGTCATGCCTCTAAAATAGTGTGCTCTCCCTGGGAAGTTGTGGAGAAGGGTGCAAATACACAATTTGCTGTCTAAAGCTCTGAAGTGGCTGCAGTAACAGATTTTGCTGTTGACAGTGGTTTTTCCTGCTCCATTAATCTCTTTATCTCTCCATGACGCTTTGAGAAAACACACAGCTCTCTTCTTGATGACCTTGACCGTGGAGGAAGGGCTGCACAACTGCCCACGTCATGCTGGTGGTGGGCAGGGGACAGCTTCTGACACAAGCAATCATGTTTCGCTTTCATTTTCTTCCAAATTTGAATTACATGGTATTTTCTGCATAACAGGAGCAAGCAAAAAATGAAGGCCTCTGATTGCTGGAGCCCGGTGCGAGGCTGAAGAGCTTGTGGCTTTGGTTGTGTATGGAAAGCTGCTGATTTCACAGTGCTTTTGCATATGCCTGGTTTTCATCTGAAGTGACAAGTTTTAGGAAGAGCTTGTCATTATTACAAATAAAGGAGGGTTGCTTGCAGAGCTGTTCGAAGGGAGAGGAAAACACCTTTGTATGAGGTGGGGAATGGGAAGTCACTAATAGAGCCAGGAGCTCCCATGTGCCAGCAGCTGGCAGAGAAGCCCTGGGCTGGGGATATGCTGGAAACGTTGGGACAGGACTGAGGGAAATGCATTCATTTTCCCTTCTTAATAAATGTACCAGATTCATGCTGGCTTAGCAGGCACAACCCTGTTGCTGCTGTTAGTGCTGATGCACTGAACATCACCTTTTTCACCACTCAAAGACCATGCTACAGAGCTCTGGAGGGTTTGTGTTCAATTTGAGATGTGGCCATGAATTGTCCTGGTGATCTGTGGCAAATTGCCTACCTGCCTCACCTGCAAGGCACAGGGAAGCATCCCTCCTTAAACCCAGCTCTGGCTCATTTGTATCAGTCTATACCACGTGTACTGTATCTCCTGCTTTGTGTAGCGCTGAGAGGATTGTCTCAGCTGGAGTCTCCAAGCTTGCCTGCAGTGACAATGAGCAATGATGAAAGTTCTCTTTCCAGGCACTCGATGTGTAAAGGTGTATTTTACTTGAGCAACAATAGATTATAGTAGAAACAAATATTCCAGGTGGCCTCCTCTAGCATTCTGATGCTAAAAAATCTGGACATTTGGGGCACTCCTGGTTGCTAATTCTGTAATGGTTTGGGTTCGACATTGGTCCATGGATGCTAGATTTCCATCTGCCATTCGATATTACCTTCAAACCTCCTGGGCTTCTGGCAGCTCACATAGAGCTGTTCCTACTCCCCTACCACAATGTATCTGCTTCGCTCCTGTCCTGATTCTGGCTAGGATAGAGTTAATTCTCACCAGGAGCCAGGACAGGTGAGCCAAGCTGGCCAGGGGGCTATTCCATAGCATGTGATATCATGCTCCCCATAACAGGGGGCTAGCTGGGGAGGGGTGGGTTCGGCATGGCTCCGGGACAGGCTGTGTGTGGGCTCAGCACCTGGTCGGTCGTTGGATCGGTAAATTGTTCTCTGTTATCACCCATTGTGAATATCTGTTATCAGTACTGTTGTTGATTGTTCCCCTCTCCCGTGCTGTCCCAGTAACCTGTCCTTACCCCAACCCTCGAGGCCTTGCCGTTGTTTTTCCGTTCTCCTCCCCATCCCGCCAGGGGAGGGGTGGGCAAGCGGCTGCGTGGTGCTCAGCTGGGGCTGGGGCTGAACCACGTCAGCTCCTATGGCCCACGTACCGCCTGCGTGGCGGGGCTGCAGCGTGGTGGGCGTAAGGTAGGGAAGGAAAACTTCTGACTGCATGGGTGGTGCAGGCTGCTTTTGCCCTGAGTTCGCTCTTCGGCTCTGTTGTTCGCTTTAACAGTCAGTTCAGATGCAGCCAGGAAAAATCGGCCGTGAACAGCTCCATCCCACTCCTTCAGAGTGTGAAAACCCCTACTTAAGTTATTTGCAGTGTTGTGGGTATCTAATTATTTTGGATTTTCTGTTTATCTGTGCTCGCATTCCCTCCCGGCGCAGCCGGCATGACTGTGCCTGAAGCTCAGGGAAAGAGGATCCCAGCTGGATGCTTTCGACCAGCTCAGCTGTTCTGTTTCTTGCTGTTTCCAACACACAGGCTCTAGCAGTTGGTTAAATACTTTATGAATTTCTTTCCTACCCTAGTGAGATGGTGCAGGGACATGCAGGTCAAAACAAGAGCTAGACTTGGTGAGTGGATGCTGGCTTCTCATAAGACATTTCTTTATACATGTGCAAGGTTTAATTACTTAAACCAAGTTTAGTTTAACTATCTAAACCAACCTACCAGCTAGGTTTGAGGGGATTCACAAGGCAGAAAGAAAGACTGGATTTTTAGGGACTAGAAAAAATTATAGTGAAGAAGGGCCCCAGAAGGAAAAGTGCAATAATCAAGCCAGGACATGACTGCCTCAGAGCAGGAAAAGAAAAATAATAGATCTTCACAGATCTGACTGACACAGGCTGTAAGAGAGGGAAGGGGAACTGGAGATCACCCTTGAGATATGGAGCCAAACATAAAGCGTTGTGGATGTGGCATTTCTAACAAAGGATTGGGAGAGAAGACAGAGAATTAATTAAGGTTTTGATTTTATTTGCACTAAGCTTGGGATGTCAGGGAACCTTTTAGAGGGAGCTGCCAGTGAGACAGCACAACCTGCAAATGTGAAAGGAATTCAGTTTTTTAATGACTGGAAAATTTCTGAGTCTTAATGAGATGGCAGCAAAGTTGTTATTTATGATGTCTCTGGTGCACAGTTCAAAAGACACTGGAACACAACTATGAATTCACTTCACTTAGAGGGAAAGAGGGGGGAAAAAGCTCAAAAAAAAAAAAAAAGCCATATAGCTTCCTAAAATGGTGCCCTGGGGCCTTTTGGTAGAGCTTGTAACTTGTGATCCTGCATTTTACCTGTTTTGTTAGGAAACTTGAGACTGGTTCTCATCTTACAGGTTGCATCATGTACCCAAGCTCAGGTTTGGTCAGCCTTGCTTTCCCCTGCCCATCGAGCACTCGCTACATTTTAGAGGTAGAGGTTTAATTGCGTTTACATTTCTCTTCAGTGGCTTCAAAGCACTGTAGAAATGGCATCAATTTGTCCGTTTTCTCCAGTCCTGCTCAGCATCTGTTCTGCTCAGTGGGACAACAGGAGGATTAAAATGGATTAAAATTGGGTAAAGTGCCAAGGCACCAATAATAAATACAGGAAAGAACAGAACTTTCAAATATAACTCATGAAAAGGTGGGGCGGCGAGGAGGGAAACGCAGCTGTATTTTTGGATGGAGATCCTGACGGGTCTATCAGTCAAGATGAAATCTCACGTTACACGGTGTTTGTAGTCCAGAAATTCCCCTAATTGCTTTGCTGAAATCCTTACAAATTGATTTGCAGATTACATTGAAATCATTTCTCTCTCTACTGAAATGTCATTTTTGCTAATAATGGACATTTTGAAACAGGAAATGAATAATGTGCAATCCGTTTGAAATTTTAAAGGTGGGTTCACGGAGGCAGAATGTAATCTTCCAAGCTGAAGTGAGGTCGTTACCTGCACTCCTCTGATAAATGTCACAGGGTGTCTAGTGACTGTGGGAGGGGAGGTCTATGTGGTGAACTCATCCTTGTGGATTCAAATCGATTTTGAGGTATTTGCACTAGCGTTTGTCTCATTATGTGTTGAAATTCATGGCCTTGAAGTCTTTGGCCAGGCTTTCCTCATCCTTGTCAGGGTTTACTAACATGAGGCTAATTGCTTTCTTGCTGCCAGAATAGGGTGAATGATGGTTTTGGGTGTTTTTTACACAGCTTTCTGGAACAGGACCAGCTGTGCAGGGTCTGGAGGGACCTGCTGCTCTCTGACCTCCACCAAGAGCTCTTCAGAGAAGTCCTACGGTAAGTAAAGATGGTCAGTGATGAATTCTAAAAGGTCCAAACATCCAAATCTTTTTATACAGCACTTGTGGTAAGATATTAGCACCGATTGAAATGTGCTACCTCATAAATGCATTTCAGGAGACCAAACTTTTTTTCACAATTTCCAGTAAATAATTAGAAAACTACCCAAACCACTTAACTAGGCCACAAAATGTTTCAACTTTAACGACAGGGAGGTGTAAAAGCCTCAGATATTGCTTACATTAAAGAGATGGGCTGTTGAGCTTTTCAATAACAGCAGCATCAACAAGATTCAAAATATAAATAATTAGTTGAATTTGCAGACACTTGGCTGAATTGCAAATTTAATATAATTTCATTGATTCTCCCCATAGCTAATACAAATTTATATTTATCTGAGCAGAGAAGGGGGAGACAGCAGAGCTGGGAAGCCCTTACCTCAAAGTAAATCAGATTGATTTTTACTTAACTTTCTCAAGGAATTCTGAATAGTTAAACGGGAATTGTACCCCAGTGATTACGATGAGAAAATAATTGCACTATTAAAAATAATCACCGCCTGGGATTTATATCTGAACGTTTGCCTTACGTGTTCATATAAAATGGTCTGAACAATAGACGTGTAATTATAGGTATTTAAGCGCTGTTATACTGAAGCAATTGCTTAGATGTGAAATCAGATTTTACAATGTTTAAGAAGAATATATATTTATTCTCATAATAATTTATGATAATTCTGATCAGTTGTAATCTCTCACTATACTGAGGCTTTTTTCAATTTTCCAGTTGAGTTGTTGACTCGAAGCTTACAAAACCCAAGGATTTGAAGTGCTTTGTGCAAACTGTGTATATGTGTGTTTATTACAGGTGAATGGAAAGTTTTTGATGTAGGGAAATTCTCATCTGTTGAAACTAAAAGCTTGGGGAAACGCTTCAAGGAGATGTCTGTTACAAAGGCTCCTCAGGTTCCTGCTTTGTGTCTGCAGCAGAGAGGTTGAGGGAGCCCTTGATGGCACTGGCGCTTGCACTGGTTTTATGAGACCGCGGGTCAAGCCTCAGAATTTTGGTGGTTACCACACCTAGTAGCTTGTTTAAAACTTCATTTAGAGAATTTCAGTTTCTAGCAATTTGTGGACACCAAAAAAAGTCCCGACCCAACCCTAGGTAGAGTATAGCAGCTTGCTTTTGTGATCCTCTTTCTTGGATAACTTAAAATCACTCCATGTCCTCCTCAGGGGTCTAGAGGCTGCAAATTGGAAGCCAGTCATTTCATTTATATGGGGAGGGTGGAATATTGATTGCATAGTATCGTGGCTGGGGAACTGCTGGGAAATTGGGCATCTGAAGGAATGGTGATTTAACACTGGATATCCGCAGCAATTATCTCATCTCACCACTGTGGTTTTCTCCTGTCTCTTCCCAAAGCCATGCTCATCCTTACGACTGGCAAAACTCAGTGGTGATACATGAACCATTCTGTTAAACAGAGTTGTTTTTTTCTGTCCAGCCTCATTATGAACGTAAGATGGTGCGTATGATGTGCCCAGTAACAGGTACATAAGAACAGGCAATTGCTCATGAACAGATGTGTATCTTCATGGCATTGCAGTGGGGTGATTAACATGGCTTGTTTTCTGGATGACACCAGGGTCACAATTCTAGCCTAAGGGACATCATTACTTACTTACTGGTTTTTTTTTTTTTTTTTTTTTTTTTTTTTTTTTACTGAAAAGGATTGCAACTTAAGCCCAAAATGACAGATGAAATTTTTGTTTATATATGAAATCGGCCGCATTAGTATCTGGAAATTAGCATGACAGATATGAAACTCCTGCTTGAATTTCAAAAGACAGCTTCCTTTCGCAGCCCCCTGTGGATCACATTTGAGGTCGTTAAGTCATTAGCAGGCAGCAGGGAAATTGTAATTTTGCTTTTCTTCAACCTAACCGTTCCTCTGTGCAGCCCCTTTTCTACTCACGTTGCCACCTCTACTCGAGTTGATTACTAACATGATCTCTGAATAAACCTACTGGTTATACAAGAAAAGATGAGAATCTGAGTAAAGCCGTTAAATCTACATTTATAAAATTATCTCCCTGGACTTAATTATCACTATCCTGCTGGATGCTCTGATTCTACACTTGCTTATCCCTTGACTTCGTTCTCTTGTTTGATAATACAACTTCTCATAATCCATGTAAGCTTTGTGATATATTTCACTCACTTGCTGACATTTCACTTCATTGTTGATATTCATCACTAGGTATCCCAAAAATGCCTGTCAATTAATCAGTCATCAGTCTGCAGAGTGTTGTTAGAGCCAGGGGCTAAGCACCCGGCTTTCAAATGAGGGAGCATTTATCAATTCATGTGACTCTCACTATGAAAAAAGAGAAATAGTATGATGTCCTTGCCAGCAGTCTTCAGGATGGTTATGTACAAGGCAAACTCTGGACCAAATCCTACTGGAGCTCTGGGAGATATTTTTCGACTTCAGTGGGTTTTGGCTCCTTCTAGCCTTATCTGTTGTGATTTGCCGATTATTCTGTCTCATTATTAAAAAAAGTCTGGAATCCAGTGTGACCTTTAAATGCTGTTTTGAAAATTAGAATTTTACAGGAATTTTAAGATTGTGAGCTGGCTGAAGTGACTGCAGAAATATTATAGGTTAACTTTTCTTCAGACTTTGGAAGAAAATAATAACTGAAAAGCCACTTTTTGGTAATCCTTCCCCCACTTTTCCATGCACAATTTCATGCTTTCCATCTGTTCTACACATTCGAATATTTATTTTTTTTAACGGGAGCAGCCTATTTCTGCAAGAACGAGCAGGCTTCTGAAAACCAACAGCAATGATCATCACGGATGGAGTGTGAGCTGCACAGCACAGCGTTACACCTGGGGCAGGGTCCTCCTCCTGATGTTTCCTCCCACCAGACTTAGCTGTGTCACAGGAGAAGCCGGGAAGGGATTTCTCTGTCCTGTGAGAAATATCGATGTGTTCTGCTTAGCAGAGAGCAGCTTCCCAGACAGTAGGTTTTTTTCCAAACCCACTCTCCACTCATCCATTTGCCTTCAAAGCCCCAAGCTCAAGAGTTCTTGAGAAATGATTGGCTTTAACTGAACGAGGTTGTCTATGTGTAGTAAATATGTTTTCGTTAGTCATCTAAACATTGGTGTTCTCTGTCCGTGTTCATGAGCGGTGTCATAATTAGTGCTAATACATTTGCTTCACCAAAATGCATTCCCGACTGCTCCATCCAAGGAGTCTGGTGGCTCTGTGTAACGTGTAGGCAGTTAAAGAAATGCTATGCTGGTCTGTCCAAATGTAACGCAGAATTTAAGGGATACTGACAGTTATATAGGCTCTCAGATTTATGAACCAGGGGAGATTATAGAGCTTTTGCTAGAGCCGGTAGCTTGTGGTGTCTAAAAAGGTGGAGTGACATCTGTGCAAATACTCCATGGACGCTTCCTCGTTGCTGTTCAGCGTACACAGGGCCCGCGTACATGCTGCTGACGTAACAAGTAGGAGAAATATCTCCGGTTTCTCATTAATTACTGTTTCAGCAAAGCTCCCTGGGAGACTTGAGTTCTGCCTGGCCAGTTAGGACGATTGAGTCAATGTAGCCCCAGAGCTGGCTCAGAGCTGCTCCCCACCAGACGTGGTCGATCTGGGGAGGAATTGCCAGATCCTGACTCCATGGAAGGTGCAAATGGCATGGGACGTCAAGGCTTGAGAAAGCCCAAGAGCTTTGTTCTTGTGCAAACAGTTGACTCTGCCTGCACTCAGGGCTGGCTCTGCTTTCAACGAAAGGTTATTTTAAATATATGTGTGTCTAACCTATATGTCAGTTATTATCATTTTCCTCCTTCTCTGGTAGTCAGAGCAGAATTTTTATGTCAGAGGTAAGTTAAAAAGGCTGATGAAGTTTTTTTTTTTTTTTTTACTTATTTATGAAACATGTTTCTCAGAGGGAATGGGTTTTGAAGGGAAGTTCCTGGTCTGAAAGAGGCAGAGGGGGAAATTAATTCCCATCTTTCTCTTTTGGGATACATATTCTGATTGGTATAGTAGTCATTTTTGAGAAATATATGATCTCTAGTTTTTTTTCAAATCCCTTTTCCTCAGGATACAAGGAAAAAAAACAAACCCAAAACCTTTGGCAAATTTTGCAAGACAGGAAAGTCATCCCATCCAGACTCATTTGGCTATTCCATAATTTCCATTGAAGGTCTTTAAGTGATATAATTTTTCAGCCCTTGGTTTTGACAATACAGAACAGTTACTCTCTATGGTATTTGATGAGTAATGATATTCAATGAGTACTCAAGCACTGGTTGCTGTAGAGATGGAAGCTCAGTAAAGAAATCAGGGCAAACAAATGCCAGTCATGAGGTTGTCAGAGTGAGGAAAACAAGATGTATAATTAGTAGAGTTGCAATTCAGATCCTGCAAAATCTTCAGGGCTGAAGTGTCAAATTTATACATGCATATTAACTTTTTATCCTTTTTGTACTTTATCGACCTGGTTTTAGGCAGGCCAGAAATGCAGAGTGAAGGGAGGTGGCAGTGGAGTGACTGTCACCGCTGTCGGGAGCTGCTGGGGACAGCCTGTGTCCCAGAAGCAAAGGCCGTGGCCACGGCTGGAACCGGGACTTGAGAGTCAGGATATGTACATACAGGCACACGTTATCTATACATACCTACACACGTGCACACAGCTTGGTCAGGGGTGATTTATGCTGGAAGCAGTGTCGCTGCAGCAGCTGTGCCGCGTTGCGTGTCTGCTGAGCCCCGCAGTAAAGGTGCCGATACAGGTGCCACTTCTGTTACGCTGTTTCCTCAAACAGCCCAGCTAAGCTGACAAAAGCCTATCTGTACCTACGCAGGGGTTCCCTGGGCTAAGCTAAGATGGCTTTGAGGTATGATTTATATTTATTTATTTATTTAACGTTCATAAGCGACGTAGCTGTCCCAGCAAAGCTTTACAGGGTAGCCTTAACCTTGATGACTGCTGTACTGCTAACCTTTGCACGGTGCCATATTTTAGGCAGGGCTCACTCAATTTTTAATAGGATGTTCAATGTAAAGTAGTACTGCGATCTGTCAAGTCAATAAAAATGCTTTTTCCTCCCCAGCGTACACATGTGCTCACCTGTTACGGTGATACTGAAATGATGCCGGCTGCATCGTGTTTGTAAGCAGTGCCAGACTGGGACTGCATGCTCCGTTCCGTAGGAGCATGTCTGCTGAGGGACGTGGGCATCACTCAATTAACCAGCTCCCTTTGTTTTCCCTGGATATCTCCTTGGCATTTGCTCCTGGGGAGGCAGATCCTGCAGGCAGCTTTATTTGTGGCTCAGGAAAAAGACACAGCGTAATATGCTCATGCCGTATTTATCATCATCTCGCCTGCCTTGAGAAGGAAGCTGCAAACGTTGTGATGGATGGAGGACGACTCAACCAATTTTGCTGTGGTTTCTGTAAGTGGTGTTCTCCATCTTTGGGCAGAGAGACATCGTGTCATTTCTTGTGGCTGTGCCGCACAGCGGAGCTCTGATCTCTCTCTGCAAATGACCGTTGCCTTTTAAAGGAGTTTTGCCTAATCAAGTACTGGAACTGCAATTGTTCAAAAAGTGTTTGGCAATGGCTCAGAAGAGAGCCTGCTCCTCACCCCTCCCACCCCCGGTTCTCTGGGGGTAAAAGTACAGCAGCATCAGGTTGGGGTCACATATAGTATAACACACCCCCCCCAATAATTTAGTTGCAAATTAGACATATGCATTCAGGGAAGAGGATACTAATGACTTCGTGTTAATATAGAGCTTTGTCATTTAAACTGAGCGCTGGTAACAGCTACCCCTTATTTATATTAATATCATTTTGAATTGTTTCCAGTGTATTATCACTAAAGAGACATATTGTTAGATAAGAATATTAATGTGCTCCCTGAAGAACACAGTTCAGTATTGTCTTATTTGTTATCCCAGTTCACTTCTCACCGTGGATTTATTCTGTCCCCATCTGCTTCGCGTTCCTTTTAAACAAAGCTCTAAATAAGCGACTCCAGATAGATGTAATTTTCCTCCGGCTTGTCTGTGCCGACGTTTCCTCTGTGTCTGTGGCGAGGAGGACTTTCTCAGCCCCTTGCTCGCCGTGGGGTCGGTGGGGCTGGCAGTGGCCAGGGCTGGTGGGGGTGACTCTGCACAGGGGGTCACTGTGGAGGCTGGGGGTGCAGCGGTGCAAGGCCATGCCACGCGTCTCCCCGCTTGAAAGGCCGCGCGGAGACTGACGTACCCATACTGAGGGTATGGGCATGATGACTCAGACCGTGGTAATTTGGCTAATCCCCCGCTGAATGCGTGGCACTAGGAAGCGACTTTTTCTCCTTAATCAGATGAATGAATGCAAAATGTGACTGTTCCCTACTGGCTACGTTGTATTAAGTGCTGAACAAAACCCAGAGATTAAATAACAGCTCCAGAAATCAATCTCGCTAGCTACTTACTGGGTTTCCCCCCCCTTCAAATATGCAGCGATGATATAAAAGCCTAAAACTGCAGTAAAACCAGTCAGAAGATGAATACCCTGCTTTCAGACATTGACTTTCATTAGTTTTTTTAGAAGGAGGAGGAGGAAACTTCTGCATGTAATTTAGAGAATTGTGTGTTAGAAAATGACAATGAAGTAACTTCAGCAGTAGTAAAATAACTGGTGTGCATTTTATTTCTTCTCAACTATTCTTGGTTAGGGAATGAATGTTCTCTTTGCACCATGAGGCTCAGCCATAGGTTTTAACAGAAATAATTCGGGATCAGCTCAGAAACAGTGATGTCTGTCTTCTTTCTGTAAAGAAATATCTCCTAATCAAGAGAGAACCATGGAGGAAATCCTGATCTTTCTCAGCTAGTGGCTTTAAAAAACTTGCTTTTCAAGATGTTTGATAAAATAGGTAGGTCTGCACAATTAGCTAAAATTATAGATGTTGGGTCAGAATAGCCTCCAAGATTGGGCTAACCTGCACCAGAACCGGGCAAAGCCTCTGTCTTCCCCAAAGTGGGCTGCAATAGCCAGGCCTTTGGGTATCCTCATGCCCTGGAATGCCACGCGGATCAGGTCTGATGGAGAAAATCCAAGCCAAGCTTTCTCCCATCACTTTTGAAAGGTTACCGCCCCCTCCCCCCAACACTAAACAGGTTGCCAGATGTGACTGGCGGTTGTTAATTAGGAATTATTTTTACTTCCCACCCCCTCAAAAAAAAAAAAATCAACAAAACCCCAGGTTTATCTAAAGAAAAACAGGAAAATGTCAGTCTTATTGTGCAGAGAGTAATGTTGGAGAGATGCACTGCTCAGCTGATTTGTCCCACTGTGTACAGTCGGGCTTGTGGCTACGTGCAGATGCTGGATTCACCCAGGCGGATATACATTAGGTTCATCTGTTTCATGTTGACATAAACTCAAGTGCTCTCAACAGGGGCTTGTTGTGCCGAGACTGTCACCTTGAGTAATGGCTGCTCATGTGATAACTCAATGTAACTATTGGATAGCGAATGACTTACCGAGGCTTTTTGTCAAACCACTGTACAGCACAAATTCGAGTTTTTATAAATGGGGAACGATGCCTGTTATAATAAATCAGAGTATTTGTTGCTCCCTGTACTTCCAGCACATTTAATTTACACCCATAATCAGACAAACCCATTGTGATTATAGACTTACTTTTGCCATTGAAGGTGGTGATGGTATTGCTTTCAAAATTCCTCCCAGCTGTCCCAGGAGAAGCCAGTTGGCCAGCACACTGCAGGGCACGGGCTCAGCGCCGCTGTCCCCAGTAACAACATGCCCACCAGCGTGGAAGGACTGCCATGTTGTCATCCCAGGTAAGGAACGAATCTTGCCTTGCGTGGGTACACCCTTTGCACTACGTAAAGTATTAGGTTACGCTGCTGATTTTGGAACTTTCTCCCTGAGTGATGGCCTTTGGGACCCAAAAAGCAATGAGAAGAGACTTGCAATGAAGAGAGGTGGGAAATGGAGCAGGTTCACGATCACGGAGGGATGGAGCAGGTTTGAGGAGTGACAAGACTGATGTCTCCAAGAAATTCTTTGTCTCTGGTCATAATTTCTGAGGAAGGGTTATTACTCTGGTACAGTCAGCAATATTAAATGAACATTTTGTTGCACAGCTTTTTCTTTTTGGGATGTAATAGAGTACCTTTTTCTAGTTTTACTAATGTAGGCTGGATACATTTCTTCAACAGCAGTCAGGATATATGGGTTGCTTTCTCCCTTCAGTGATGGCCATATTATGGCATTCCCTAATCTCGTCTGGAGGGAATTTGCGCAGGGCATTGTACAAGGCATTCACATAGCGCAGTCTTCTTGTGGTTGTGGCCAGCAAATCCAACTTGCGTGAGGAGTGACAAAATAGCTCTGGTGTCTCTTACGCTGGCGATGGTGGGGTCCCTAAAAATGAGTAAGAAACCTAGGTGCAGATGCCTTGTTTTTTTTCTAGAGTGGGCCAGCATGTAGGCTAATTTGTAGCCTTAGGTATTAATTTTGCCGCAGGGTGTGCTAACAGCAAATGATGGGGTCACCCGTGTTTCTAGGCTAGTGGGATACTAGAATTGGGGATGCTGGGAGAAGCCTCTCACTTGTAACGCTGCGTTTGGGGAGCTCGGTAGCGATTTTTGGGAAAAGAGGCCTGGACAGCCTCATGTGCAGGGCTGCCATAGACTGATGGGATCACGTTTGTGCCCCACGCGCTTGCTCTGACTCCATAGCAATGATCCTGCACACTGGCAACAGAGTGGCTTAGGCAGAAGAGGGGACAAGTGTTTCGTCTTTGAAATTATTCTGTATTTAATGGCTTTTGAAGAGCATTTGCTCCCTCCAGGCTTCTTCTCTTGCTTCACTTGTATTGCAGTGAGGGAAGAAGACTGATATTTTTTTTTATTTTCTTTTCTGATTTACAATGGGAAATAACTTGCTTATAGTTTAGTGTTACTTATATCACAGTGCTTAGCAGAGGAACGCTTACCTCAGCACCCGAATTCCCACCGCACAGTCCACAGACCCCGGATCTGGCAATTTCATCAGCTTTACATGAAATACATTTTCTTCCCACCCACATAGCTTCCTGCAGAAAAACTTCACCCATTTTGCTCCAGTGCATTTACTAGGATGGTTGGTGCTTCACAGGTATAAAGCACCAGTTTTCTTCAGCTTCACCTTGGAAGATTCATTCAGAGAAGGGTTTTTGGTACCCATGCAAAGTACAAAGTCTGCACATAAAGTTCATTGACGTTCCTGAGACTTATTGATGATGGCCTGATTCCCAGCCTTTTGTTTGACACAGGTAATGTAGGGTGAATGACAGGACAAGATACTGTAAACCAGCTTCCATATTTTAATCTGGCTTTTCAACAAGGGGAGGGAGATTGTTTCCTGGCATCCCTCCACAGCTATGCATGGCCTAAAATTAAATTGCTAGAATGTAGCCCTAAGAGATTTTAATTTACATTTCAATAGTCCAAAGTAGCGGTTAGTAAATCTTGTTGCGTTAAGCTTCAGGTTCTGGTTAATCACTGAAGTTTTTGATATTGGGGAGAAATCAGTGTTTAACTTTGAGGGTTAAGGTGTAATATCCTTTGCTGTGGAAGGGTATGAGCACAGGAACTCTGCCCCTCTGTTGGAAGGGTTCAAAAAGTGTCAATCCACGGCTTTTACTGACTGCCAGCTCAACTGAGAAGTGAGGCAGGAGGAAGAGACTTGTGTAAACCAACGCTGCTCAGACTGTGTGCAGACGAGCACCGCAGTCCCTCCTCCTCTCCCATCCCTTTCCCACCCCGTGTGATTTATAAACTCACTGGAGCCAAAAAAAAAAGGGGCCCCCAAAAGGTCAAGAAGTGTAGTTTGATGCATAGACAGAGGAGGCAGGTGCCCAGGCAACCAGGGACACGACTGTGACCTTGCTGCCAAGCTCTGTCCATGGCAGAGCCCTGGAGAGCTGCTGCCGCGGCCCCCGGGCTGTGTGTGAGAGGGGCAGCCCTGGCCGGTCCTTCCTCTCCCTGCGATTCCCTCATCCTCCGTCCTTCCGCTGAGTGCAGAGAAAGCTCTCCAGCGCTGCTGCCCTGTCAGCCCTCCATCCCATCGCCAGTTATCTTCCATCCTCCTGTCCTGTCCCTGGTGAGTCCTCTGTCCTGTAGGACCAGTTCGCTTACGTGGCTGAGAGGCAGCAAGGCAGCTCCCCATGTAAGGTGCTTTTGATGGCTTGGAGATCCTTGAACAGCCTATTTTATTCTCAGATTAGTGCAGGAGAAGATGTAGCAGTTGGCAGGAAATACTGAGATGAGTTTGCAGCATGGGTGGCACGAGGCATCTTGTCCTGCCCACTGCCCGGGCAGCTGCGGGAGGCGGTGCTGCAGTGAGGAAATGGGTCTGTCAGAGTAAAAGAACAAATTACTGTAATGGAGAAGGAAATCTGTTCCTGGCTTACTGATGCTTAAAAGAAGCCGAACTGCTCGTTTCTGCAGATCCTTTTCTCCTTTCATCTTCTTCCCTTTCACAAGGGCAGTGTTCCCTCACTACCCAGACCTCCCTGGCGCAAGGGGGATGCTGTGGGGAGTTACGTTCTGACCTGGCAGTGGCTGTTCCAACCCGGGTCTGCAGTGTGCCGGCCAAGGGAGGGGGAAACATGTAGGTGGCCCTGACAGCAGCTGATGAGAGCACCCTAGGCTGTAGGGCAATGCTTTGGTGCATGAAAACACTGCACCTTTATCTTTAAAAGTCTCCTCCTTGTACATTTGGGACTTGCTCCTGCAAACGGTAGGTGCAATGGGTGCCCGTCCTGTTGCGATGCCGATATCTACGGGTGGACTAAAAGAACCTTAAAAAGAAGGGGAAGGATATCCCAGTACAAAACCCCTTTTAATAAGAAGGATTCTGAAGAATCCCACTGCACAGCCCTTCTGTGGAGTTACTCTCTTTCTACCTTTGGTACTTTTCTTTTGGTAGGAAAATCATATTGCAATTGTGGAAAACCCCCCACACTTTCCAATGAAGTAACTTTAAGCAACTCTCATCTGGCATCAAAATTACTTTTGATACAAGCAGTTGAAATGTTAAAAGTGCATGTTGGATGGGAGAATATTCATCTGAGCATCAGCACAGTTTTGTGGAGCAGAAACAAAAAGGTAAGTTCCAAGCATCTCTCTGACTAGAAGCTAAAAGGGTTTGATTTTACCACTGAGCATGCTGTGGGGTGGACTTCAAGCGTGTTCCCTTTGCCCCCTCCCTTTACCTCCTGTTATACTTTCTTTCTTGTGTTGTCCTTCCTTAAGATGTTTTCTGTGTCTTTTCTGGACAATAAAAGCTCCAGTCTCATTTCCCAGATGCCCATGTGCACCAACTGCTCTGAATCCCATGAGGGGTTTCTACGTGTGTTGGAAAAATCAGCTGACAGATACAGCTGCAGTATGTTTACCTTAAGCCTAAAACCCAAAGTCCCAAACCTAAGAACCTGTTCCCTCAGCAGCACTATTATTCCTTGAGGGTGACCTCCCAGATTATCCTGGGAGCAGCTACAGATGCTGACAGATGCCATAAGTGCTATATGACGTTACAAGAAATGGAGCCAGGTACCACGCGTGGGTTACTGTAAAGAAGTGCCTCGGATGCTTAAAAAAATAATTTTACAGCAAATGAACGTATGAGGCAGTCGGTGACCTCTGATAGTGAGGATCTGACTCACTTAATGCTTGACAAATGGGTTAAGCTCAGTGGCTGGCTTTGGAGGAATGGAGCATGCACTCAGCCCAAGCGTAAGCATTTTTTCCAGAGTAACACAGAAGTTAATGTGCTACAATAATAGCAGCTGCTTTATTTAATGACCCATTTCATCAAGTAATTCTTGTCTTTAGCTATGAAATGCCAGCAGTTTTCAAGAAGGCTGGGAGTGTCCCAGCAATGATGTGCCTGTTATGTTATTTATGAGGGAAGGGAAGAAGCAAATGAGAACTGTAAATGATTTCCCTCGATGATGGAGGTGTCCTCTTCTGACTGGGTCTGGCATAGCAGCCCTCGAGTTGTCTCTCTCATGCCAGGCAGAAACCTCTTCCTTTCCCTGCTCCCTACTGCTCAAAAACATTGTGTGATTACAGGTAAAATGCAAAAACTGTTTTAGAAGAGTTCTGGTGTTGGACTGCAGATTCTGCAGGACGGCGCTGGAGTTTCATGCAATGCAGATGTTCGAGCAATGCTGCTCTGACACTTGCCGCTCCTCTTTTCTTCATCCTCTGCCACTGAGGAAGGAAAATGAGGAGCTCTGCTCTTACTGTCCAGCAGCTAATCTGGTAAATAATAAATGGTGATTATAAATTATGCTTCTTTATGGAATACACTAGAGCAGATGTGGTCGCTTGCCTACAATCACACATGCTCCTTATTTCTCCAGAAAAAGGATATTAAAAGAACGAGATACAATAAAATATAATTATTCAGCAAGCATTACTAACTGGAAGATAATGCAATGCAGTTGTGTCTTTTGTATTTAAAAATGAGAACAGTTCTGCTTGTTCTTATTCAAAGTCATCAAGTGAATTAAGCTTTTAGCATTGCAGAGCAAACATGCTTTCAGGAATGCTTCTAATTTGTGCATAAAGTTATTTTTTCAGTCTTGGGGTGATCAGCACTTCATATACTTCTGTAGCTTGTTCTTCATAGCTGATTCTTTCAGACACTGCTTTATGGTCCTGCCTGGTATGGGCTTGGTTGAAAATGGCCATACCAGAATTCCCGGCAAGTGAGAAAAAAAATGTGAAATGTGCAAAGCTACATAAAAAGCATAAAATCCACAAAGTTAGTTTTAAAACTGTTTCATGCCTAAGCAGTCATTACAGGTCTGGTTGGAAAAAATAATAGGGCAAAAAAAAAATTTAAACAGACTATTGGAAGTAAAGCCCGTGGCCTGTCAGGTAGCTCATCTGGGAGGGTTATTTCAGTCTGGACCATTTTTGTAGTTCCACAAATGTCTGTGGTGCACAGCGGAGGGGCAGGAGCAATGGAGTGAAGGGATGGCCTTCACCCAAGTGTCACGAGGTGCTGTGCTGGGGACCCGTTTGGTGGTGGGAAGTGATCTGCAGCTGATCCTTGGAATCACTGTAGGCGGTCAGACCCGTACTTTTCCCAGGTGAGCATGCTCATAAAGCTATATGATAATATGTGAGATAAGATGAAGGTTGGCTAAAAATGTATAGCCTCTGACCTTGTTAAACATCCACCTTTCTGATCTGATATGCTTTTTACAGTTTAACATTTACTCTGGTAGTTTTTATAATATCCTGTTGTTACACTCTGAGGAATTCAATTTTTTTCTCCATTAATATATTTCTATCAAACAGGCAAATATATTTTTTTCCTGTATGCTTTTCTCCCATGCAATGTCCTCTTTTTTTCTTTGTCTTCCAGCATGCTGCAGTCCCCATGAAAGTCTCTTGTGACGATTGCATTGGATCAAAGTTCAGAGTTGATCTCTTTCCACTAGAGACTCCCCTTGGTCTCTTGTTCATATGCTCACTTGTCTTTGTTAAGTAGGTAAGAACTCTTTTTCTTGAGTTACTGTTTAATCTGTTTCACTGTTTATCAGAGCCTAGGTTACTCTTCTTTTGTAAGTAGCAACGTGTCCTTTTCTGCAGTGACTGGAGGTGGAATAGCCTCAGGATAAAGGAAAACAAAGACACAAAAACTGTTATGGTGACATGACCTTGAAGGGGATCCGCTTTATCACAAACTCTCTCTGCTCCTTGTGCATGGGTAGGGCTGCTAGGGACAGTAGAAGCAGTGTGTTTATTTTCTGAGTTTTTTCTCTGTGTTCAAGGTGAGTAATTGGAATTTCATTCTCTCATTGCTTACCCGTGACATCCAGAGTTCACGTCTTAAGGGACATTTTATCTCCGGAGAGCTAATATATAAAAGTGGCACATTCTTATGGAGCAATTTCATTTCCTGTGTGCATATAGATTTGGATTTAGTTTTGCCCACTGCTGATGAATTTCCTACATTTTTTTTCTGCTTATTTTTCCTCTTGCTCTTGGTCCTGCAAATACACCTGGAAAGAACTGAAATGGATTTTCTTCTGACTTCCCCAACTTAAGACAACCGTTAAATAAGTTCCGCTTTGCGGTGCCGGCTTGAATGCCCCATACATCTATGGAAGGACACTAAAGGCATGGAGTGTAGCATGGGAAAACTTCAGTGATGGTATGGGTCAGGAGTAACACAGAAGGAGCTCTGGATTAGCTGGAGTCAGAAATACCAGTCTCCTTATTTGCAAAATGAACAACTCTCATGTGAAATCATGAAGACATGATAAACTCTTTCATGCTGTTTGTGCAGAATTGGTTGAATTATTTTTGAAACAAGGTTTTGTTAGAGACATACCACTGAGACCCCACCTTGAAGATGAATAAAACTTTCAGGTTTGTGGAGTACACTACTTTGTATATTAATTTGTATATGCTTTTTATTTACAGAAAATCACAGCAATTCATGTATGACAATTTCTTCCGCAGCATGCCATAATGTTTCATTTTCGAAGTTAGGGTCTGTTTTAAATGTTATTTCAATTGTGTTGTGAATAGCATCCATCAGTAAGAGGAAACACAGAGGGCAGCATGTTTCCTCTTGAGTCCAGCTCTCATGGTCACGGGTCCATGGTTTCTGGGTAAGAAAGAGGTGTGAAGCCAAAGACAGTGAATGTTGCTTTGTATACACCAAATACCCTCTTCTTTTATTGGTAAGGTTTAATACCATCCGTATCAATGTAATGCCATTATTCCAACGGGAAAAGATGAGCCTCCATTGCTCTAGTTGCACTCCTACAGGGAATGAAACAGTAAAGCAGCACTATGGCCATAAGTAGACCTTTGGTCTTCACACAAAGTTTGGCGGTGTGCAGGGATCGCTATAGAAAAGGAAGTATTTGGCAAGGTTAGTGAGAAAGGAAATTAAATCTGTGTAAGCCTCTGGAGTTTTGGTTTATTTTGGGTTTTTGAACAGCACAGACTTACTAAGAAGTTCTGTGAGCGTCTAACCCCCTTGGCAAGCAACTGAAGCCACAGCATCAGAAATCAGGTATGCAAAATACCAACAAATGTGGACCTTGTTAGCCAGGAGAGTGTATGTTCAGGCATGTTTAAGGGTACCCTAAACAAATATAAAACATGTTGTTTAAGTTCCCATACAAAATCTTATCCGATTGCAGGTATTGGAACTGAAAAATGGGAAATTATAAACCTTTCCAGGCTTACCTGCAAGCTCTGAAAGCATCCACGACACAAGCAAAACTCCTGTGTTTTTGATAGAGAAATTTACTTATGAAACTTATGAAAACAGTTGATATTAGAAAACTGAAATGCTTGTAGCAGACTCCTGTGCCTGGGGGAAACGCTGGCTTCTCAGGGCCCCCTGGTATTCCAGTAATAAACATCCTCTGCCCAGTGAGGCTGGGCTCACGAATTCAGCTGGGCACAGGGAAGGCTCAGGTGGATTCGCTCAGCTGCCAGCTGCAGCCCAGCAAAGCTGTTTGTCCCTGGTCCCGCTCCAATCCCCCCGCAGACAGGCTGCAGAGCCAGGAGAGCAAGTTACAGAGAAACTGCAGGCCGATCTTATAGCAAAAATGAACTTTTAATAACAGAAAGTGTAGTGGAAACAAGGGAGGAGGGAAGGGGAGAGAGGACTCTGTGCATCCCCTCTCCATCAGGCTGTGCCTCACGTGCGGGGATTTGGGGCTCCCCTGCCTCCCGTCGGGACGGCAGGCACCCGCTCCTCCTCCTGCCACGGGGCACGGGGCGGTTTTGGCTGTGTACTCAATAGCTCTGTTTCTGGCAAGATGTGCTGAACTTCTCTTAACTCTTTCTCAAGAACAGAAAAATCAACCCATGGATTTATTTTCCTCTTCCTGCCCACCCCAAGTTAAACTTGGCAAACCTGTAAGCAAAACATCGCAGCCTTACAGATATTTCCAGGCACAAGTTTTGTGAGGTAAACATAAAGCCCCTCTGAAAATTACAATCTTTCTTCAGCATAACATCTCCTTTAATAACGACTATCCACTCATCAATTTTCATCTATGGAGAACAGAAATAGATAAATCTATATTCATTTGTATTAACTAAAAATTGGCTACAAGGTCAGGTTGCTGCTATAACTTCATTAGAAAAAGATTTTTTTTTTTTGAAAGGTTTAAACAACATGGACATTACCTTGTTGAAAAGAAGTGGTAGATACTCTTCTGGGTGTTCTTGTCCATATGGATATTGTTCACTGTGCTATATGGTAGCATTGCTATAGGTAAGGTTTTCTTGGAGTTTCCTTTCTCATTTGTATTCAGGTACGTTGCACATAGTTAATGATGGCTGACACTTTGCTGCTTCAAAAACAAAATGAGAAGCTAAAATCCCAAATTTCTCATATCTATTTTCAGTGATTGAAATAGCAAGGACAAAAATCCCCCTCATGCTGTGGATGGTGCTTGCATCAAATAAATAAAAAAACTTTTGCTGTATATGTTTATTGGATCTTCTGAAAATGCTTGTTAGTTATAGTGGCACAATAATGATGGATATGACAGATGAAACACCATCACATAAATATATATTTCTCAGAGAGAACTGCAGTGCTAAAGCACAATTCTGAGTTTGGGTTGCTGTTCCACATACTATTGCAAAGCATACATAGGCATGCTGTCAAGCACTAGGTTGTGTAGGGGTTTGAGACCACCAGCTAAGAAAAAGAAAAAAGAAGTAATTTTTTAGTTAAAATGTTGTATATACTCTCTGAAGCAGCTGATCATGATATAACATCACTCACTAAATGCTAAAAGACAGAGCTGTGTGCTGAGTGTCCTGTACCTGTGCTATATTTAGGGGATAATTGTGTTCAATAAAGGTGGGTGCATATACATTCATGATGAGTTGCATAAAGGTGTTACTGGGAGTGGGATTTTTTAAGTCAGTCAGTCTATCCATCAGTGCTTTTTCTAACAGAATATCCCAGCAGAGAGCATTTGCCTGCCCAGAGAGAAACCCATCCCCAGGAGCTAACCACAATTTCAAACAACAGAAGAGCTTCAATACATTACAGAGTGCTGCATATTGGCTGGCTGCTTCTCAAGTTAAAGATTTATAATATATTTAATATGGATGAAAACTGAAACCATGAGTTGTAAACTATTCATGGAAGAGCAGTAGACTTAAGCAATCAGGTAGGGTCACTCGCTATGCACCAGTGGGGAAGAATAGATTCGGTATCATTCAGATCAATGCGCTTCAGTACATTCTCTTAAAACATCCCAATTTCCAGGCAGCCTGTAAACTCTGGCCATTTCCTGAAGCAATTAACAAAGTATAATGCAAAAGCAAAGCAGAGCTGAAAACAAAACTGAAATATCAACTGTAAAACATGGAGTGAACCTGGTGTCACGTCTGGCTTAGTCATAGCTGAGTGCTGTTAATCATCGACTCTTTGTAGCATTGTCAGGTGAATGTCTGAGCCTTGTGTGATTTATATGCCTGTTGTTCACTTTGCAATGCAAATGACTGGAAGTGCGTGGGGTCTGTTGCCAAACGTCAGCTGGGAAGAGGTAACCTGCAGCTTTTTGCACTCTGGGAGTATCTTGAGCTCCTCTTGAGTCATTCCCACAGGACGCATAACCTTTGTCTAATTTGTTCATAAATATCTGCTTGTGTAAGTATCACTGTAGTATCAGAATATCTCATCTTTCCAAATCTTATAGCATAACTCTTTGCACCATAAATATTTACAATAACAAGACCAAGCTCTGTGGTCACGCATCTGGTGGTATTGCTACTGGCACGTATAGACTAAGTGCCTAATGTAAGCACTTTGTACAGCTAAGTTCAAATGTGTTTGTTTTGGAAGGAATAGCTCTAAAAGAAGAATGAAAAGTAGTCCATGACTTTTGTGTGGGCAGACAGGATAATAGACGATACTTCTGAAAAGGGAAAGACAGTTTAAATCCTTTCATTTTTCTTGTACGAGCATTAATTAAATGTGTTGAGACAAATGATTCCCTCCATGACTCTGTCAAGTACAGCAAGTACCCTAAAGATCATCTATCTGTTACAGAAGTATCTATAGCAAAGCTCAAAGCAATGCCTGGGTTGAAATGTAGATGTTTTATGTATGTTCATAAGCTGCTGATTGTTAGATGTAAGTTCAGATTCCATGCTAGTAAAAGGAGCTTGGCCTTCATCCTGCCACGGAGTAGGAAATCCCTGAAGCTGTTGTGCTCAAGCCTCACACTGCAATCATCTGGTGCCACAGAAAGAGCTTTAAAATTATTTTTTTCTTCAAGCAGCTAAAAAGCTGTGTGAATTAAAAAAAAAAAAACAACAACCACCCACAGTGAAACCTTTAAGCTGTTGTTATTCTTTAGGTGTTTTCCCTTGTGTTTACCTTTATGTCTCATGTAGAGAACACTCTCCCCTCCTCCATTTCCACGCTGAACTTGTGTAAAACTCCAGTCCCCTCTCAGTATCTTTAATGTTGATCCAGCTATTTCTGAGTACCTAACGACAAAATTTCTGAAATATCTACTTGTTTCTCACCAGCTTTTTCTAGCATTGTGTTCTCTTTAAGATTAGAATAACCTAGCACTCCCTTAGGTAAGAGACAGTGGTGTATGAAACATTTTGCAGAAGGGAAATCTGTACATCGGTCAGTTGTCTGGTTCAGTCTGGCACTTCACAATATATTGTCTTTTAAGAGAATAATGGATTTTGGCAGTTACTTTAATGGGAGAATGCTGAGCTGCTGTTGGATGGAGGTATGTATTTTATAGAATCATAGAATGGTTTGGGTTGGAAGGGACCTCAAAGACCATCTAGTTCCAACCCCCCTGCCATGGGCAGGGACACCCTCCACTAGACCAGGTTGCCCAAAGCCCCATCCAACCTGGCCTTGAACACTTCCAGGGAGGGGGTCATCCACAACTTCTCTGGGCAACCTGTTCCAGTGCCTCACCACTCTAACAGTAAAGAATTTCTTTCTAGCATCTAATCTAAATCGACCCTCCTTCAGCTTAAACCCATTTCCCCTTGTCCTGTCACTACACTCCCTGATAAACAGTCCCTCACCAGCTTTCCTGTAGGAAATTTTCTGTTCTCTCAGAGTAGTGTTGTCTTGCTGTTGCTATTTAGTTTTTGGGTCACATTAATTTATTTGTTAAAGGCACTACATTCTTTGTTCAGGTGGGATGGGTAGGACTAACAAGCTTTATCTGAAAACAGATGTGATGCTAAGAAATCCAAAATCGATTGCTGTCTGGAACTGTGATGGTCCCCAGAAGATGAGACGTGCTTTAAATATCACCTTTTTACAGTTTGAGTAGAAAAGATATTATCATTTAATTTCAGAAAAATGCATCTTCATGTCCTATCATGCAGCCTGAAAATCTCTGTGTTTTTATGATGATTTCTGACAAATTTCAGCTTACCGTTCTGGATTTTCAATTTTTTAACAACCAGCGTGTACTTGTAAGTCTCTTGTAGTGAGGGTGTCAATGACTTGAGAAGTGTGATTTCCTGGATGCCTGCAGAGTTCTCTATACCTTTTCAGATCTTTTTTCCCCTTTCCAGAAGCTTTGTCAAACCTTTCTTTGTTAATCTGTAATAGTTTTTCTATGTTCTTTAGTGTTTTATAAGCCTATTTAATCAGTCCATTATACAGCAGTATAAAAGTCACTTGAATGATATGTTCTCCAATAGTCATAACTTGGCTCAACACCAACAGAGTAAACAGCTCCATAGATCTTTCTACATCACCACCTACTTATTCTTTTCTCAGACTTGACTTATGGGATAGACTTTATTTATTTCTCTATATCTGAGCAGCGATGCCATGTACCTCTACTCAGTTAACAAGTCTGTGTGACTGCAGAGATCTTCAGTCATCCTTTGATTATGTTTATCTTCAAGTTTTTCACTTCACATTAAAGGTGAATCGAGAGCCCACTGAGGTAACTCTGAGGCTTTGCTTTAGTGAGCCTCATTTCTGCCCGTGGAAACACCCAAACTTACCTGTGACAAAGATAGGTTGGAAATACCTTTGTCTGTTATCTGTTAATTAAATTAATAATTAGCATTTATTATTTAAAATAAAAACATGTTACCCTGACATCTAGTGAATACTGTGTCCTAACAACAGAACCTTTTATTAAGCTGACTCTTGCCATTCAGAAAAGCTGTCTTAAACTTTTAAATTGGTTCTAATTCTCCACGCACCTTCCTGAATGATAGTAACATATTTTATGAAAGTCTGGTTTTTTCACCATTGACTGCTGGGATTCAATGCAGTAACGTTAACCCATCATTGCACATTTCAAAACCTGACAAATTCATGTACCATTTGAAAGGAGACTTTCTCCAGTTCACATATAAAGGAGTTCATATTTGCTCTGCGAGTCATTTCTCACTTCTGAAATTCCTTCCCTGCTATGTGCAAAGGTTGTGTTAGGTTTCTGCATGTGGTTTCAGATTTACGGCTGCAGTGGTATTGCTAATCACAGGAGGTAAGTCTGAGATGGAAAAAGGAGTTAGGAATAGTTGGCAGTTCCCTGAGAAGCTGTATTAAATGTTCAGATATGAATCATTTCAATGAGGAGGAAGAATAGGAAGTATTATAAGAAAAAGTTTAGCTAAAAGCAAATTCTAAGTCTAAAAAGAGCAGAGGTAGAGGTTTGGTCAAGTTACTAAGGATGAATTATAAAGAATTAAATAGGAATGAGAGAAAAAATTTAGAAAAACCAAAGCACACAAAGATAAGCAAACCAAGAAGGTGCAGCATAAACTACATCGTTATGTAAGTACAACAGCAGGAAAAAAACCTTCCACTCAGCGAAGAGGGAAAGTTGTGATCAGATGAAACCTAAAATACGGAAATATTTAAAGCTTTCTTAGCTTCATTTCTCAGATTATCACTTGGCCAACTGCTATTTAGACTGGCAATAAGTGGATGAAAGCTCAGGTTAGACCAGTGGAAAGGCAGATGGGAGGGCACTTAAAGCAGTTTAACAAATTATCTGGATCATGACGTCTGTGCCAGGATATTGGAAGAACTGGCTGAATCAGTCATGTTACTAGGCAGAAGGGGGTTATAAAACAGGTAAAACCAAGAATAATCAGTACTGAAAGCAGGCCAACAAATAAAAGCATCTTTCCAATAAATACGTAGCTAGCATTTTTACCTAGTATAGTGTCTCTGCCTGAGTCTGTAAAATGAACACGGACAGTAAGAATTCACAGTGTGTCAGGAAGGATGAGCCAGTAATACCCTGACCTGCAACTTTCCAAGGGTTGCATTTCTTAAAACGAGAGAAAGCCAGCCAAGTATAACAGGTTGCACAACCATCTCTTCTCTTTCCCCTTTCTTAAACCCTTAATGCATCCTCAGTGCTAGTCAAAACACCCGCTGCGCCATGGAAACTATCTTCAGTGTACGTTCAATCAGACAAATGGTATAATGTCTCCAATTATAGGTGTGTAAAAAAAAAAAAAAAAGAAAAAAAGGAAGGATATTATGCAAATTATGAAGACCCAAGCAGAGTTCTTCAGGCAATCTGTATGCTGTCACCCGTGGGGACACACCTCTGCTACCGCAGGGAGAAAGTAGCAGCAGGCAGGATCTTGGTGCGAGGCGATTGGAGCTCATAGGACCTTCTCTGCTCCTCAGCTTCCTGACCAGGCACAGACATGCACTGTCCATAAGGGCACAATCTCTCTCTCCTTTGCTGATTTTTGCAAAATGATGCAAAACCGGTAGCTATCATCTTTTTTTTTTTTTTCCAATGTATTAATGCTTCAGCACTTTCCAGGAGAGCTATGGATTCCTGTGCAGTCTATTTATTAGTCTGCTTATAACAGAATGCTGGTTTTAGTTACTTTTTGTGGACTAGAAATATGAATTTCCAGGGAGTCTGTATGCCATACGAGGAAAATCACTGCATTAACCGTGCGGTGTAAATGATGACTGCAGAGGACTGTACAATGTCTGCGATTAATAATGGCCCTGGTATTGCGGGAGACCCAGACCAGAAATCATTGTTCGATTCTGCTAATTACGGAATTACCAAATCTTCATGTAAAAGATGGTCTCTTTTCTGGAGGGTTTGTAATCTATGCTTTAAGCCAGTGGAAGGACTTGTCAAGCAGGGGGTGGGCAGCGTAACACAGATGATTATGTGCAATTAACCTGACAGTGGCAGTCGCAGAGCATTCTCTGCCCTCTCAGCTTCTCCTTGGGCATGGGCTATGGCTGCTTTTAACAGTGGGTCTCAGATTTTCTTATCCCTCAGGCTTTCTCCTTTCTTCAGAGGCATCTTCGGAGCCTGTAATTTCCTTTCTGAACCTTTCAATTTCTTCCTAAATCTTCTTCATGCATCCCCACGGCCTTTTTACTATTTTCCTCTGATATTCATATCTGTCTTAGTTTTGGTTTGCAAACTAAAATACCTTACATTTCAAACAGCAGTTATAGGAAATAATCACTAATAAACTTTCATTGTGCCCTCTCTCTTTTTTTGTTTGTAACATGTTTGTTTTCCTTCTCTGCCTGTTATCTCTTTAAGTTTATGATTCTTATGGCAGAGATTGGGATTTTTTGCACCACCTGCTAAAATAGGATTTAAATCTATTGGCACCTAGATGCCTGTTATAGACCTTTGTGAAATGATATTAAAAATAGAAACACTAGAAAGGTTTTGGTTTTGAATACACAAAAATCAAACTGTCTGAAAACTTACTGCAAAAGAATATAGGGTTTGCCTGGGGGGAAGTAAAAGAAACTAATCTTCCTTGATGTTGGATAGAAATTTAGAGAGTTTTTATTGTAAACCATTATGTTATGTTTGACTATGCAAAAAGTTGATAAATAGTTAAATTACAATAGAAAAAATCCTAAGAATGGCCAGGTGCATTCCAGTTTGAATTGCATTGATAAAAGTAGGACCAGCCTGAAACTTTTCTGAATGTTGAATTTAATTCACCTTGAGTGAGTCTTACACAAGCAACACTTAAAGGATTCATGCCATGCAGTTCAGGCAATATATTTTTGGTAAGTGGAAGGTGTATGTATGTGAAATAATAGATATATGAGGGCTTCTTTTTCTCCTTTGGTTTAACTTCTATCTCAGTAACACCTAACTAAAACCAAAAATTATGTCTTAGAAACATCCTTATACATCTGAAAACACTGCTCCAGTTGCACTGGTATTATCATCCAAAAGATCAAACTTTCAGGACAGAAAAAAAATCAGAAAGGGCCTTTGTACAAGTTCTGGTCCGGCTTGCCTGCCTGCCTGCCTGCCTTCCTTCCTTCCTTCCTTCCTTCCTTCCTTCCTTCCTTCCTTCCTTCCTTCTTTCCTTCCTTCCTTCCTTCCTTCCTAGTTTATTATTCACATATTTCTCACTGCAAGCATATTAAATATAACATGGAGATGATCAAAGCAGCTGAAGTTTAGGTACTGCATTTCCTTGCCAACAATTTATAGCAAAGCAGATGTGCATGCAAATCACACCTATCTTAATTCCGGAGATCGCTATCTCAGTCAATTACTTTAAAATAACTTATATCTTTGAAACATAAAATGTGATAAAGAAGCTTTAATCTTGGATAAGGAAGGTGTCAGTAACTACCCAACCAAGGGCAAGACTGAAACATTCAGTCACATTTTCCAGGCTTTATTGACCTCATGGGAGCTCTCAGTAACAAATCAATGACAAGGTCTTCTATGTGTAAGAGTAAGAATTGTGTGCATGTGTGTCACAGGTAATAAGATGTGTGTCTTGTATTACAGATGATTTGCTTTTTAGGCAGATGTGTTCTAAAGAGCATGAAAACCAGTGTTTTCTCTACCTGAAAAAAACAGTGCCATTTTAACTGAAAATGCATCAAAAGAAAAAACCAAAACCCACAACATGCTTCTACACAGAAAAGCACAGAGAATGAAGCATCAAAGTCCATGATACTTTGTACAACTGATTTTTTTCCCCTTTCCTTTGCTTACTTACGCCAATTTTATGGTAGTCCTGTCTCTGTAGAAGCCCCTTGTATTCGTGTATGTCCTGGTTTTGGCAGGAATAGAGTTAATTTTCTTCCTAGCAGCTGGTTTAGTGCTGTGTTTTGGATTTAGGATGAGAATAATGTTGGTAACACTCTGATGTTTTAGTTATTGCTAAGCAGACAAGGACTTTTCAGATTCTCATACAGCCCTGCCAATGAGAAGACGGGGCGCCCAAGAAGCTGCGGGCGGGGACAGCTGACCCAAACTGACCAAAGGGATATTCCATAACATATGACATCATGCTCAGCATATAACTGGGGGTTGGCCGGGAGGCAGTGTGACTCAGGAACTATCTGAGTATCAGCTTTGGGTGGTGAGCAATTGTGTTGGGCATCACTTTTTTTGTATATTCTATTTTTTTTCCCCCATCGTATTAAACTGTTTTTATCTCAGTCCATGAGTTTTACTTTTTTTTTTTCTTTTTTTTTCTTTTTAATTCTTCCCCCCATCCTACTGGAGGGAGGGAGTGAGGGAATGGCTGTGTTGTCGTTTTAGCTGCTGGCCACGTTAAACCATGACACACTTCTGCCTTCTTCAAAAGTTAGTGCAACCTCCATTACTCTCAAGAGTCAGTCTCTCCTAAAGAGTCCTGTCAGAAAAGGCACTCAGCAATTCTGAAAAATAACTGTCAAGACTTTGATTTCACAGTGACATAATGTGTAGTCTTCACCTTTCATTTGGCAAATCTTGTTGCCTAAGCCCTTCTGTCCACAGTTGTCAAGCATGTATATTTAACCCGTGATTCCTCGTGTGGCAGATGGTGTGATTAAAACCAGGTTGAGTACTAGCTACTTTCAGAGGTCCCATAAATGCTTCTAGTCTTCTAATGTCATTTTTACCCTCTTCTTGAGGGACAGAGAAGTTCCTCTGCAGTTAGCACCACTGACTGAGAAGATGTGTTAGGCTATCCCAGAAAAATGACCTTTTCACATACTGAGCAGGAAGAATTCAGCAACAGCAGGATGATTTTGCTGTGGGAACAACTATGTTTCTGTCAGAGCAAGCGTCCTTGCATGGACCTGTATGCTGAGTACTCAGGCTGCTGGTGTAATATTTTTTTTTTTTTAAGTCTCTAGCTTATATGTCCATTTAATTTGGTACCTCTTTTCCCTGTCCTCACCTGTTCTTTGTTATTGTAATTACAGCTGGTTCAACAACAAAATTTTTAACATCTTTCCCTTCTGCTGGACATCAAAAGTATTGATTTAACACGTCCCTTCTGTGCATTTCTTTTCTTGTTCCAGGGTTTATTGGAAAGCAGACTGGTAGTTAAGACACATGGTTTTTTTGTTCTCTGTATGTGAAATCCTGATAGGACACATAAACAACAACCGCTGCTCTGTTTCTACTAAAAATAAAAAAAATCTTGCCAAGTCATACTCCGGTTATCTCTCTACCACGGAGCACAATAACCTATTTGCTCTGAGTAGGAAGCATTTTCCCCCCATAATTTCTTCACATCTTCTCTTTTCATTTCCTGGGTTTCATTTGCAAGCAGTTTGATGGTACTTTCTCCCAAACCCTGGAACATCACGCATACGCTGCTGCTTTTAAACCCCACCAGGTTCTGATGAAAAAAAGATACATTTAGAATCCCAGTCTGGTGTCCACAGTGGATCTTTCCACTGATACATCATCAGCAACAGTTCAACAATGGGCAAAAAGACTCCCAGGAAAAGGTTTTTAAATTGGAAAAATCCTGTGTATATGTCTAATAGAAAACACTTCTGAATAATAAAAATACAGTTCCTGGTGATTTACACATGGCTTATCTCCCTAGAAAAGAGTATGAACAGAATTATTTCTCTATAGCATTAAGCAAACCAGTAAAAAGAACAGTTTTAGTTTGCGATGGTACGTATACATCCTTCTCGTGTACCTGTGCCTCCGCTGTTAATCTTTGATTTTTTTTCTCTCATCCTACTGTTCTCTGGTAAATTTATGCATGTACTCACGCATTGTCATAAGAGCTTTGTCTTACCCACTCTGTTTTGTTCTCACATTTTGTATATTTGAAATGAGTTAAATATAAAAGGAGAGAGAAAACCTCTGTGGTAGATTTTCCTTCACATTATCTCAGAAGAGAGTAGTTCATTGCTATGCTAATGGGGAGCACGTGGCGCAGGGTAATTGTTACAAAATATTCCTTGCAGACATCTATCATCTTTTATTGTCGAACACTAAATATTCTGCTCACCGTAAGGATGTAATTCACTCTGGGCAATAAGACACCAAGCTTCATGCTACTCTAACTGCAACCAGCCTCTGCAGTGTTCAGCCATGGTGGTGCACGAATAGAGTCCACTCTCAATAAACCACTCTGCTGCAGCGTGGGTGCTGGCAATAACATGTACTCACTTGAGGAAGGTCAACTGTGAAATTAATTTATAAGAGAGATTGACAGGTCACAAAATCTCTGATTTGATTCTAACAGGGCTGATTTACTTAGAATGCGTGTATGGCATATGTTTATAGAGTGTATAATGTGTGTAGTAAGGGTACGGATATAATGCTGCTCTACAGAACTGAAAAATTTCCATTTTCCAGGCAGAAAGAACAGCCTTATATTATCCATGAGGTCAGACTAGATGATCATAGTAATTCCTCATGGCCTTAAAATTTATGAGTAAAAGCAGAGTGGTCCACAAAACCTACTACCATCTTAACTAGGCAGAGCTGGTTTTCCTTGCAAACATTTAGATGAAGCAGTAATGGTTGTTATTGAAAAAAAAAACACCAACCAAAAAACCCCCTCTTGAAGCTCCTTTGTAAAATGAGGGAGGCATAATAATCATTCTGAACTACCCAAGGGTATTTTGTGGCTTATTTAGTGCTTTCACTGCACATTGAAGATTCTCCTATAAAAGGCACTGCTATATGTAAGTGCTGAGTATTGCTATTATTAATAAAGGACCATAATGGTTCTAAATTTAGAGTTATGGTTCAATATAGAGTTTAAGCTCTTTGCCTGGGTTACAGCCACGAGGGCCTGCAAGTAAGCAGTCCCCGTCAATTACCGACAATGACATATGTACAATAGTGCCTGCTTGTGTCTCATTATTTTGATTTGAAGACACCGTAGCAGGAACACTCAGAATGCTAAAACCCCAAGAGAAGATGAACGTGCCGATAACAAGAGCATAAAGCTGTCAAAGACAGAAAACCTTGAGTATGTCTCCAAGCAGGGCTTTTGCCAAACCACAAGCTGAACATGCCCTTTGAACACTGTAACATATAGTGTACTCTATATCTCAAATATACATGTGCTAGCAAAAAAAAGCCCAACCTGTAAAAATGTTAAAAATAACACTTTTCTGACATGTTTTTGGTTTTGAACAACCACCTTTTGAAAAATGTAAAGATTACTTATGTTGGCAATCAAGTCTGTCTGGAAGTGTAGGGGCAACGTTAGGAATTTTTGTTATCTTGTAATGGCCTATTAAGTATTTATTAGGCCACACATGATCATTGCTTGTTTGGTCTTAACTCCAGTGCACACAGCCACCTGTACTGGTTTGGCACATTTGGGTGTAGAGAGATGAGAAGACCCTCAAGGAACACGGGCAGCAGGCGGGCAGTGGTGGCACGTGGCCGCTGGTGACTGGGATGGGTGAAAGCAGCAGGAAGGGGGCACAGGCCCCACGTCCACTACCATTGTGTCCAGTGTGGTGGCCCCACTGCTCTCCTTGGTGAGTAGGAAGGATGCCTTCAGGCAAAGTCTGCCCGGTGGGTGTAATTCTGTACTGCGATTCCTGCCCTGCAGGGGTGAGAGCCGGAGGACCTCCCATTTACCACAAGCTGAGGGAGTTGTATTTTCTGCAGATTTACTCTAGAGTAGCTCATCTGGATTTGAAAGGTTAATCAGAGAAATCTTGAAAATGTGGTTAGTGCTGATGGGTTGTCACCAGCGTTCCTCCGGCAAGAACTTTCAAGTCAATCTACCTAAGGGGGAATTAAAACGACCCTTCCATGTGTTTATGAGGAATATTTTGTTTGACAGGGGCTAACATACACCAGATGTAAAACGTACTGCAAGTACAGCTTCTCCTGGGAAAACAGTCAATGAGTCCATGTTTAGTGGTTAAATTCTTTGTGTTGTATCAGCTCTTGTGTAAAGAAGAGATACCTGCTCTTCTATCCTTTAATTTATTAGAGGAAAAGAAAAAAGTATTTGAATAGCACAGATACCCTTCCTTAGTAAAGGTTAGACATGCTGATAACTCAGTCATGTCCTCAAAAATAAGTACGTATATTTGACAACCACTATTTTTCCCCATAAAAGAAACATTTGTGCTTTTATTTTTGGAATTCACACTTTGACTTATTCAATAAAATATAAATAGGCACCAGTGTAGCACACACTCACAGCAAGAACAAAACGCTGTCATGAAAGTGATCTACCACACAGAAGCCTGCTGTTACCATTTCTTTACTCTGCAGGCTCATGCCGCTGAAAAAACTGTGAGTCAAGCCTAACTCTTTGCAATCAGAAAATAAGATGATGATTGAATTATTTAACACACGAGAAACCGAAGTGATATGAATCCAAAAGGCCAGCAAGTAAGACCAAGTACAGTGTTGAGGATTGTCAAGCGTTTCTAGTCTCCAGAGACATTTGTAAATCCTCTACCCACGAAAGTGGTATACTGTTTATCTCGGTCAGGCTGCCAAATAAACTATATATTTATATATCTTCCATTCCAGGCTAAGCTTCATGTCAAAAATGTCATCAGGAAATATGAAGAAACACATGGTGATAGTACCCTTTCGCTTTGTGATTACATTAATTTTCTTCTCATGGCGGTTCATTTTCCGTATCTAGGTATGCCCACTTGCATACCTCGTTTTCAGGCACGTGGAACTGACTCTTCTGAGGTGTGTGGCTGAACTCATGTTCAGTCTGAAGATGCTGAAGTTTTGCTAAAAGACTTTTTCAAGCCAGGTAGCTCTCATTTTCTGGATGCTTCCTGCACTTCCTGATTTCTTCACACTCAGACATCACAAAAACCAGCCCTGGTCAGGGGTCCTGCCTGCAAGGGGGCAGAGAGGAGGGTGTTTCAGGAGGGAATTTCAGGGTGCTAATGGAATTAAATATACATTACATTAAAATGAATGCCTGTAAATGGGGAAGAAAATTGCTTTTTTTTTGTGTAGGACAGGCCAGGGACAGAAAACGACAGTCCTGCCAAGAGATGGACTTCCCTGTTCCTTAAGGAAACTAAGCATGTGATCTTCTGAAGATCTTGACCCCTCTTTTGACAGCCTTGTCTGGCTCCCTGTTTTCTCAGGCTACGATTCAATCAGCTCTCCAGCCTGCTTTTTCTCTGTTAGGATGAAGGTGGTAAACACCTTTGAAATTGCTGTAAACCCTCTGCTGTCCATGCAGAGCAGATTAGCTTTGGCTGTTTGATGGCCCTCCGGAGGTCAGCTGCAGCAGTCCTCAAGCAATCGGGACTGCCTTTGCATGTGATAACGGTGAAGTAGCCTTCATCTTCCACTCTCGTACCTTTGTTATGCACATGCACAGCTTACATCCTAGGGATCATCGAGCTGCAAAATCACCTAAAAATAGGAAATGCCAAACCTGAAGCTGAGACAATTGTAAATTAGGGAAAGGACAAATTCTTACGTGAGGGAATAATACTGCCCCGGAGGGAGAGAGTCTTTCTCAGCCTCTGCCACAAAACTCCTGGCTGTTGCTTGTCTGCTGACTTTTCTCAGATGGCCACTGGCTGTAAAGATAACATTTTTTTAGCACCTGACTGCGTACATACAAGTTGGATGTATCCATTTCAACTGGGTCTCAAGAATTGCTTCCTAAAACTGCCTATTTCCTCTTCATTGCCTTAAAGAGAAAGTAGATGGCCAGCTCTGGAACGGATGCCTACACCAAGTGCATCAAAGCCTCGATGAGTCCCAGCCCCTTGGTGTTTGCTGTTAAACAATATTGCAGCATGCAAGGCCTGGGGCATCACACTGAACAACTGAAACAAAATGTATTCATTGAGGTGAGTACTGTTTATTTTATTCGCTAAATGATGTGGTAGAGCCTATAAAGAACATGATGTCATATGACCTTGTAGTTATTAACTGTCTCACAGTGAATTTGCACAAAGTGATGCTGTCTGCAAAACCTTAGTTCTACCATTTTTAAACTTTTAAATCCTTGACTTTGCAGCCTTCAGAAGAAATGCCTATGTATTCTTGGGTTTTTAGAAGTCATACTGAAAAAAACCTCAGAAATTTTCACTTGAGAAATTGTCGATCGACAGAACTGGAGCCTTCTATCGCACAGATCTTTGTCACTTCAGCAGCAGAATAACTGATAGCAGATTATCATCACTTGTGCTTACCAGAAGTAAGGAACGAAAAGTGCTTTTTCCAAGGTACTTTACAGCCCATGGCTGATATCAGAAGAGTGGTGAGGTTTAAGAAGTTGGAGTTATGCTCTGCATTTTGAAGAGGAAGTTCCTTTGGTGGTCAGAGATCCTTTTTGACTACATCTATTATGGTCTCTTCCTCAGTCCTCTGAGGTCAGTTCTCTCTCAGCTAATCTCAGTCTTACTGGCTTCTCCTGGCTTCTCATCAGGTCTTAGCCATTTCTTGTCTTAACCTAGTCCTTCTATTGTTTCCTCCTTGTTCCCTGTTTTTTTGCATCAGGCAGCAGTCTTCTCTTTGCTGCCTGGGTGCCAGAGCTGGGAGTGTTTCAGACTACTGAAGGCCATGTCCTGAGGTTTTGTTCTTGTGTTTTACAATCTGCAGCTCATAGCTGGGCAGAAGAGTGGTGGGGGAAGGTGCTAGTTTTGGAAAGGATCGCTCTCATCTGCTATGTAAAAATGTGATAGCTGCAGGCAGGCTGCCTGCAGTTGTTCTGGGAAAATCAGCGACTCTCCAAGGAGAGGGAAACCTTCTAGAAGTTGTTCCCAATCTTCAACAAGTGGCTGCTAGGCATTTTTAACCTATGGTTGGTTGTAGGCTCTCTCTGTCATGCTCCCAGAAATAGGAACAAAGTGTGCGAGGGTTGGTGATGGTACGAGGGAAATGCACGGGCATTGCCACCAGCTGGCTTGAGATCAGTCTTGTCAATGGACGGAGGACATGTGAAAGCCTGAATTAGTCTTGAGAAGGCTGGGCTGGGCTATTGCTTAAGGGTGGATTCTGTCCTCTGCCGGAGCGTGGGTCTTTATGGTGATCAAATTATCAGTGGCATAATAAAAGACAAGGCAGAGTCCATGAGGTGATGGCTGAAAGAGTCAAACTTATTTTTGTTTACTATGGTGTTTTCAGGCAAAAAATTCCTTTAGGACTACAGTAGTTCACACAGACTTATCCAGCAGGGTTCTGTGCTTCCCTGACTACAGCTGAATGCACTCTGCCGCCGAGCAGTTAATTTCCCTTGACTGTCTGAGTCACTGTGCATAGTCCCAAACCAAGCCAGCTGTGTTCAGGTGCCCACACACAAATTTAGGTACCTCACTTGTAGCACACTGATTTGAAACTTATTATTACTATTATCACTAGAGCCATGACTTCACAGGGAAAAAAAAATCAGTAAGGTTTTACAAGAAAAGGAAGATACTCTGCTAGTTTTGCATGTGCCTTGCAGCTTGTTAATGCTACCATGGAAGCAGTCTCTGCCCCTTTCCATTGAGCTGCCTCTGTGCAGTCTCTGTAAGGATGGGCCATCAGGCACAGCAGCCAAAGTCTATGAGAAAACATAATATATTTGGGGGCTCATGTCTTCAATGTGTTTAAATGTCAAAGAAATAGAGTCTGTCTGCCCTGCCACTGGTTTTCCTGAGCATCCCAACCTGCTGCAGCACCATGGGAGGAAGGTCAGTGCAGGGAGGGGAAGTGCTCACAGTCCTGTTTCGAAATAAGGCACAGGAAACTTCAGATTGTGCTAGACCACCCCAAAGCAGTAATTCCTGAAAGTTTTGCTTTAAATGTTTCTTGCACTGTGCTGCAAAAAGCAGCTGCCAAACCGTTGGCAGGCTTGGTGTTGAACAGTGAACTTAAGCTGGGAAGGGGCAGATCATTTAGTAGTGACACCACATAATTTGTTGCTACTGAAGTCCATATTTATCCTATTAATAAAGAGTTTGGCATTAACATTTTGTGTAAATGAGGATAATTTATTAAGTGGACAAAAAAGAAACCAAGGGAAACAGATTGCTCCAGAGAGCAAAGAAATATATCACTGCAAACATACATAATGAATGCAATTTATAAACCACTTTTAATTAAAAGTTTCTAACTTGAATGATTTCATTTGGTTGCAAAATGTGAGTATGTTTTAGTAAGCCAAACTTCTCAGTTGATCTTTAGGCCCCTCTTAAGAGAAAACAGCTACTATGTTTATATCTGTCTGTTTGTCTTTAAGAAATTGTTTATTTATAATTTACCAAAGTGGTGTAAGCACAGTGTTTGGGGGCCGTGCTTTTGTTCATCAGTGTTCCCCCTGAATTCATTTCCAGCTACTTAAGCCTTTTAACAATCACAGTTATTCTTTACAGGACTGATGAATAACACTAATACTTGCTTCATGCTTCTTATAACAGACTCGAATAACTATCCCCTACCTTGGGAACACGAACACTTACTGTGTCACTCTTGAAACATACACTATACATTATCATAGGTTTAAATACACACATAGAAAAGATGCATCTGCTACAATGAGGAGCCCGGTGTCTTCAGATGGTTGTTTGCTTTGAGCGTATTAGTGAAGAAGGTTGTCTTACTTCTGTCTCATAAACCTTCTGGTTTTGCACAACAGCTTGCTGCACAGACTGAAGCAAAACTGTGTTCTGAGCTTTTGAAAGCATTGAGCAATCGGAGAGAAAGTTGGGCATGAATGGTAAAGACCAGTGTTTTCTACCTTATGGTCTTCATTGCTACAAACAACACGTATCCACCTGAGATGGAGCAAGGACAGCTCTGGGAATGATCCATCCACTCCGCCTTAATTTTAAGGTTCAGTATCAACAATTCAGGAAAGTCTGGGGCTTGAAATAGAGGTTGGATGTCCAGTCCAAAAATTGACTTGATGTTCCTTTGAGATACTAAGCTTTTATGGAATGTAAAAAAATATTGTACTTAAGCAGAGGTTGACCTACTTATCTGGTTTGGGTTTTTTTGGTTGGCTTTCCCCCCGCCCCCCAGTGTGTGTGCTATGTAGCCTCCCCTTGTTGTTCTTTCTGACCAGTAAAACAGACTTGTTCAGCTGATTTTTGGGTAAAGATGGTATACTTTGTATTTAGTACGCTTGGGAAGTGGTAGGTGAGACATGAACCTGTGACACATCTGACTAATATTCCCTCTTCCTGATTCCAAGCACATTTAGACGTTGATTTATTCCCTGATTACCTTACATTTTGGAGTAGGATCTGTGAGATTTAGCTTTGAACCACGGAAAAATGTTTCTCTCTCCACGTTTAACGGAACTGAAGGTGCTTTTCTATCAAAGCACCACAGTGAGATTTGCCCAGGTGACTCTTCAAAAGGCTGAAGAGCAGGGGGACCAAGTCTGTCCTTGGAGTGTCATTCTGCACTCCCACAGAGTACAGAAATTCACTTGTGAAACTTTTTTTAGTAAATGAGCAGAAGTTATCCTTAAATAACCTTTAAAAATGATTAATAAATAAAGTCATTATAAAAATAAAGGCCTTGCATCTGTGTGAGGAAAAAATGGTGCGAGCCCTTGCTAATACCTGCAAATAGCTCTTTGTTGATGTGTATTAGAAGTTGCATTTGGCCACAAGAAAGTGAAAGAAGCTGTATAAACCAGAAGAAGAAGAGGGCTCTTGAGTACCTTTTCACTGAAGTTTGGGAGTGAGAAATTTAAATTTCTAACCTTCAAACTAGAAGCCCTCTGTGCAGATCCTGAGAATTCACTGTTCAGCTTTCATGAAATGCTGAAGTTTGCAGCTTCTCTCTGAGACATCGAAGTCAGGATTTCTCCCCCATTCATTTTCTCTTTCTTCTTTCTCTTTCTCTTTCTCTTTCTCTTTCCCTTTCCCTTTCCCTTTCCCTTTCCCTTTCTCCTTTCTCTCTCTTTCTCTTTCTCTTTCTTTCTCTTTCTCTTTCTCTTTCTTCTCTTCCTTTTTTTTTTTTTTTTTTAGGTTTAGTTAAAAATGAGAAGGTTTATTTTACCTCTGTTTTAGCACCTTAATCTTTTCCACAGATGTAAACAGGTTTCAGTTTGCCAGCTGGCCTTCCTCCTGGTTACCTGCAGTTCTGTTTGAGTAATCTCACAGCTTGAAAAACTGGCGTAAGTATAATATCATTTCATTTGATATTGCAAGAGTTTCTTTCCTTTTTTTCTCCACGTAAGTTTTGAGAGTCAGGGAACATTTTACGCTCAGTGATTTCCCTCCTACATCATCATTTTGCACTGTCAAGTGTGCAAAGAAAGAGCTAGGAAGCTGTCTTGGTCCTTTTTGTAGTGCTGATAATCAACGTGCTGCCCTTTGCGAGGCCGTCATGTTCAAGTACAGGATCCAACACCGTCTGAAGGAAACTGCCAGCACTTATCTTTGAATTGCTTTTTCTCTGTGCTCCAGGCAAGTGTTGACATTGCTTTTCGGGCTTTTGTAAGGAGACCACAGTCTTGGCTACACTGATCTGAGGAGCAAGCAAAGCATGGATGTACTTGGACTTTCTTACTGCAAAGACTGCTTATACCCATTTCAAAACTTCTCTCAGGCCATTGCACTAAAGTTTCAGAGTGCTTTGATTTTCGGATGACAACATGTGATGTGGGGAGAGCTTTCGGGCTTACTTCACCCTAGTCCTTATGTGTCACGGATGTGGTCTTGGTGTGCTTATGTCTCATCCTGCTCCCTACTATGGTGCCCTGCATTCATTTAAGTCATTGCCTACCCTTGAGACCATCACTCCCAAATAGCAGGGACATATCATCGTACTAAAAGACTATTCTAGGAATTGGAAATGTTATCATCAGTGCATGGACAGCATAATTTTGCTGATCTTCCCATGCAAAGATCAGATTTTTTCTCCCCTGCCGTTCTTTATTTCATAAATATCTGGAGTTAGGCAGCTGCCAGGAGGTGGTGCTGATGTACTCCTCTTGTTCATGAGCTGTGTGATGCCTCTGAGCGCACGGAAGTTTGGCTTTGGCAGGCACACACAAGCTAACAGCATTCAGTTACATTTTCACATCAGTTAAATTTCATGTCACCGAAGCTTCCTGCAAATATTGTGCTGCTGTATTGACTCTGCTGTGAGGGAGAGCTGGACTGTGGTCTGTCTTCTGCTTCTAAAACACATCGCACATCCTTCCAGGTACCAGTTTCCTCATCTGCAGGATGGCAGTATTGATATCTAGAAACTCCCTAAGAAAAGCATCAGAGATTAAGCAACCAATGTTCAGATCAGGCAATAAAGATACAAACTGCAAGTGCGAGTTGCTCATTTTGTAAATGCAAATGGTTTGGGTGAGGGGTTCAGAGTGATGTACATCAGTTTGAATTGCATTGCCTGGGAAAGGTGGTGATATTTCCCTTGTACTTCCCTGCATTGGAGTGTTCCCACGGGACCTGGAAGCTCTGTGAGCCCATTTCACCCAGTGAAGCAGTGTTTCAAGTCGATGTAATCAGACCATCACCTTCAATACTCCAAACACATCCCTGTTACATGGTTGCCCTGGAAGACTTAAAGCCCGTTCTCTCCATGACCATCTCACAACTCCTTGGCCCTCACCGGGCTGCTGCTCCAGGTCCAGCTAGTCTGTCACAGCCCCTTAGTTTGCTGCTGTGGCTTCAGACAATATCTGCCTCACCTCGGACTTCTAGGTGATGACCAGGCCGTTGAAACTCCTCGTTTGTGTTCTGCATACTCAGCATTGCCCAGAGCACTGGGCTCCTGCCCTCACAGCTCCGGCAGGCTCCTGCCTGCCCCACTACCCTGAACATCTTTCCCGCTGCTCAGCTGCTGCTCCCCTCTTTTCTGCCCTTGTCTTTTGTTGATAACTAATATACATGTTATAAACTCCCTCATCTACTTCTAGAGCTTATTCTACAGAAATATGGCTAGCAACCTATGGTCACACTGGCAGGTACGAGCTGAAGAGAACTGATACTAAAGAGCCAGTGACTGCCTAGTATATCAGCTCTTTGGGGTCTCCTCAGATGATGATCAAGTAGACCCAGCTTGCATTTCTTGGTGTGCAATTAAATCATTGCTGTTTCTCCTCATGGCTTTCCTTCTGTCTGTTTTTTAATGTCTAACGTACAACAATTCCTCATCTAAGTATGTTTTCTTGTTCATCTTTCATCTTTTCCTATAGGCAGCACTCATCTTCTCGCTGAAGGTCTGCTTCACAGTCATGCTCTGAGGCTTGTTGTCTGTCTTCAGAATGGCATAATCTGTAACAAATGTACCATGTAAGTAAGTTAAAAATACATTGATCTTTATTCCTGCTCTGTTTGTGAATGCTTGATAGGCAAAGAAATATTCAGGAAGGCAGCGTTATAAAACTCTTGTGAGCACGAAAACTAAACCCATCCTGTTAAGCCAGTGGTATAAAAGCTTTGACTTCATAAGGACAGATAGTTTGAGTATCACATAAATGCCCTCTCTGGGCACTAATGCTCAGATTCACTGCTTCCAAGTACTTCAGAATTTCATGTATGTATTTTTTTCTTTCGCATTGTATTGGGTTTGGCAGAGATGGAGTTAATTTTCCCCACAGCAGCCCTCGTAGTGCTGTGCTGTGTGTTGGTAGCGAGCAAGGTGTTGGTAACACACCAGTGTTTTGGGTGCTGCTGAGCAGCGCTGGCACACATCAAGGCTGTCTCTACAACATCCCCCGCACACCAATAGGCTGGGGGTGGGCAAGATCTTGGGAGGGGACACAGCCAGGACAGCTGACCCCAACTGACCAAAGGAATTTTCCATACCATATGACATCTGCTCAGCAATAAAAAGCTGAGAGAAAGCAAGAGGAAGGAGGGGGCATTCATTATTTACGAAGTTTGTCTTCTGGAGCAACTGCTATGTGTACTGAAGCCCTGCTTCCCGGGAAGTGGCCAGACATCTCCTGCTGATGGGAAGTAGGGAATAAATATATTTTTTTTCCTTTGCTTTTGCTTTATTAAACTGCCTTTATCTTGATCCACAAGTTAGGGGTTTTTTCCATCTTATTTTTCTCCCCTCCCTGTCTTGCTGAGGAGGGGAGTGATAGAGCAGCTTGGTGGACAGCTGGCATCCAATCAAGGTCAACCCATCACACATGTAAAGGTCTGTCTCAGCATGACATCATGGCAGTTACTCCTTCCCTTTGTTGCGAGTCTATACTAAAGTTAACTGTAAATTCAGTCTTGTAACTAAGTTTAACCTGCAGAAGAATACATACTCTTAAGGAAGTTTTTGGCATTTACTGAAGTTCAGTTCTCTCTCAAATGGCCTCATTTAAAATACTGGGCTGTAAGGCAATCTTGAGAAGTGAAACTCATAACCTCTCATGTTTCTGCATGGATGGAAAGAAGCTGATGCTCTGATTGGTTTCCTACACAAGTCTCTGGAGAGATAAATACAGCAAGGGAAATAGCAAAGACCTTACTGTACAATAATCTGTTTCAGTAAAGTCTGCTCTATAAGAAGGATTAAAGAACTGTGACCAGGATCAAGTCAAATGTGAGCATATGATTGCTAGATAGGAGAGGGGCAAAATTGCTATGGTATTCTGCTGAAGTCTAGAAGAATTCACAATATCCTCTGGGCTGCTGTTGCAATGACCAAATAAATGCCTTTGTGGTTTTTGTTTTTAACCCTATGAATTAGTTTAACCTGGTGGTTACCCCCACTGCCCCTCCTCCAGCCCCCTTCCTCCAGTAGCACTAAAGCTTTTTTCATAAGGGTAGTTTTTGATGAGATTTGGTCGAATAAGTGCAAATAGCTTCATCTGTTTTGGGTCTGAGTCACTGATGAACTCAAATATCTCCAAATAGTCATGTCAGGAAATATTTCCGTTCAGACTTACTTTCTCTTGTCACAGATCATCACCAGACCAAGTTTTTCAAGTCATCTTCTCAGACTGTCTCTGACCCTTGAGTAACTCTACAAGTTACACACTTGTATCTCAGCATCACCCTTAAAAAGAGGTGTTTCCAAGTGTTTTTCTCCCTAAGAAGCAACAAAGCTTTCTGTTCTTGCCTTCTTGCTGGATTATGTTTATGACAGTCCTATTTGACAAGTATAAGTCTCAAATTGCTTAGGGTCAGGCTTTAGCTTGGAGTGGTACGAAAGAAGATCTCCCTGGAACTAGTAATTTATGCCATGGTTTACTTTCTGCTGAGAGACCTGAATAAATTAGTCTAATTTGCATTAAGAGAAGATTTAGTTTAGATATTAGAAAAAGCTTTCTCTCTAGAGTGAATGCAACATGCGCGGTTATAGAGTGTCTTGAGTTAAGTTCATGCAAGCAAGTTGGATATGTGGGGGTCTGGAGACAGGGACCCTGTCTTGGTGCAAGGAAGGGTAGGGTAGACAAGAGGTATTCAACCTGATGCCTGTCTCTGGCTGGCCCAAAAGGGTTCATGAGGGTGCTGGCGTGACTTATTCTGGTGCACCAGTGGTCTGCTCTGGGCCAAAGTCTTCCTCAGCTCTCCCTTACCAGGCAGGTCCAGGGCTGCTGTAGGGGCAGAAGGAACGCACGGGGTAGGTGCAGCTCGTCCAGTGCTCCGACAAACTGGGCTTTCTGTACCCACAGCCTCGGTCCCCAAACACCAGGAGAGGTGCGGCGGGATGCCACACTCCCCCGTCCTTGGAGGAGGAAGTTAAATGTCTCACTGAGGGCTGTCCTACGTGACCTCTTGAGCACCTTCTGGTTCTGCATTTCAATGATTCCATTACACAATAAACTAGGAAAAAATAAAACTCCATAAATACATCACCTATGACCCTGGAAATGGTAGTTTGCAGAACTGCTTTCCTGTGTTTTTCATTCAAGGCGTATTGTGCTGTTCATTACAGTATGTCAGTGTGACAGTAGCATTATTCTCTTATTTACAGTTCTTCCTTTCTCTTCAGCAGTGAAAATGAAAAGGAAATCAATGCCATTAAAGAGAATAATGACAAACTCACCTCCTGCAAGGTCTGTGCTCATATATTTATTTTTTTCTGAATTCTCATCTCTGAATGTACTTGTACAGATGTGATGGAAGAATGGAGGAAAGCTCCAGGAAAGCACCACTGCAGAATAGAGAAATACCGTGGTAGGCCACTGCATTTGCAAAAGACTGAGAACAATCTTGTGTTCTACATTCCCCTCTGCCCCCCTGACCTTTACAAAAATCTGCTGTATGATTAGAAATGTCAGGGAAGAGGCTCAAGGAGATCAAATTAAATGACACAGGAGACAAGGGGAGCTAGTACGATTCTGTACCAATCAAACAACACTCAAACTTCAGTAACATCATTGTGTCTTTCAGTCAATCTGTGCATCATACTGTGAAGCCTCAGATCAAAGAGCTGTTAAAAATCCACTGAGGAAGTTCTCCATCAGGCAAGAGCCTGTGGTCTCTTGCAATTTATTAAGTCAGAGCAGCACCTAACACTGAACTGTGCCAGCAGGGCAATATTTCATTGCCCTTTCTGTGCAATTCTGAACTAAAACCCTTTTATGATTTTCCAGATTGTGAGCAGAGTGTACAAAGAAGGGCACAACGTTCGGAAACCACTTGGGCTTTCAGAAGTGAGAAGGCTGCAGTGTGACTCTATATTCTCTGCAAGAGCCTCGTTCCTCTGTGCTGCGTTGCTCAGTGGACTATATTGACCGTGCAGTTCCTCCCGAGCATGAATTTTACCGAGGAAAGAAACAGCCGAGATGATAGAGGGCAATGTGTATATCCAGCACAATGCCTTTGCTCTAACGAGTGGGGCAGCCATACAGCATTTAGAGTTGCTGACTATAAAGCATGAAACACATCCCATTTGCATACTACTCTCAGGGAGGGTGTTTCATTAGTGAGGTTCACTGTCTTTGTACTGTACCAGTCACTACCTCTGAAACAACCCTGCTGGGCTGATGGGAAGCAATTTAGATGGGCTCAAAAATGGTTCAGTAAGATGAAAATTTTCAGTGGATAATTACCAGGCCAATATTTCATAGGTCTGACTGCCTGCTAATTAACATACCTTCACTAGATGTGCCTGCAGCCAGAGTAGAGCCTATTAAGGAGTGAGCTACCAAATTATGTAGTGAATACTCCAAGGTAACTTCGTCCAAAGAGAGGTTGCCTATGTGTGATGTGGCTTGGAGGTGCTGTATTTTGGCTGGATGAAAGGAAAGCTAAGCTAAACTGAAATGGAGAAAGGTGCAGCAGGCGGCTGTATGTTCTGGGAGCTGATCACTGATCACAGAGGAGAACATCGGGGCAGACAGTGATGGGTGTGGGCTGTAATCTGAGGGTAAACATGGAGAAGAGCACCTAGAGCAAATGGCAGTACTGGCACAGGAGCAGAAAGCAATAGGTTTTGGCACAGTTCATAAATGTTAGAGTAATGAAGCTGCAGAGCAGGGGCATGGCCATCTGCATGCGCTTGCGGAGTCAGGACATCTATGGTCCCCAAAGGAAAGAAAGCATATAAAGGGCTGTTGTATGCAAAGAGTGTGTGTGTTTGTGTGAGCCAGAGAGAAAAAGGGCTTAGTCTCTCTTGCTGAGAAGGAAAATTGCTGTTGGCCTCCCTGTTGAAAGCACAGAGTCTGCAATTGTTGGTGCAATAATTTCATTACAGCACGTTCAGGTACCTGGTGGTGATGCTCCCAGTGTACAGAGGTTGCACACCTTGCAAGGGAATTTGTTGAGACTTTCCTAGTAAGCACTGTATCCTGTATCCTCAGCACATTTCATACATCATGGCTGGTTTCCCCTGGGACAAAATATTTCTGTTTCAGCTGCATTACCCAAGAAATACACCTGCTCCTTTATGTAATCAGCACCATCTCTGCAGAAGTGTAAATAGCTACACATTTACCTGACACGGCAGATGTTAAACATGCTTGTAAAATGGCAAGTAATGATTGAGAATTAGCTTTGCAAAATCCTCCATAAATGTTATAAATAAATAAAATAGGTAAAAAACACATCTTTGTGCAGTTTTCTCCATTCATTTGCATTTATGCTGCTCTTGAGAAGCAGAGTCCTAGATAATCTGTGCCCATGTAAAAGTACATATGTTTTTATATGCTTTTAACCATTTTTCCTAAACTCATGTAGAACCACTCCATGTTGGGCATGTATGTACACACACATTAGAGAAATACATTCATAAATATAAGGGTAGATAATTTGCATGTGTGTATGACTGTGTGGTATGTAGGGTTGCAAAGGAGGACGAGAGAAAGTAGGTTCACTGCCATTTTACTGCTGCTTTTGAAACGCTTTCATTGCTACCTTCAAAATGCTGCCAGTTCTTCAATTTGATGGAAGACTTTGCTGAGGAGCAAGATGGGAGTCACCAACACCTTGGTGGTGTCTTGTCTCTATGAGAGAGAATGTCTCCTGGCTTGCGGTATCTCAGCTCAGCAGTCACTGGCAGCTGGAGGAAAAAGTACATCCTTACCTTCTTCATAGCCTTGCAAACCATAGTCTTATTTTTTCCCCCCACTACCTCAAATGTTCTTCATGTGGCCAGAGGAGGGATGTGCTTAAGGACCTTACCTGTAATTTCCCTGGCAACAAGCTGTTATGTTCTCTTCTCACATAACACATTCATATTACAGGCAATGTGTATATATATATATATATACTGTGTGTGATTTTATATGTACAGTATATATATATGTGATCTTTTAGATATATGCACATGAACTCATTTATGTGCATACCTGCATTATTTTCTAAAGACTGGACACATATAATTTAAAAATAAAAACTATAAGTGCTTTGTAATTAAATAATACAAAACCTATTTATTTCTGTTCTATAGTATATAATGTTGATATGGATGATTCCACAGGACTTTAGAGGTATGTGTGTTGGGATACCTCATGTAAACATGCTTACCTTATATAAGGCGTGATTGCATTATTGTATGTGCATATCATTTAATTCCGTAATGCAGGAGCGTATATACATTTATATATACTTTTAGACTAACCCCACCAGACATCAGGCTAAGTTCTTCTCAGCAGCTGAATGCTAGTTTGAAAGCTAAGGCACCGCATGTGCTGTTTATGCAACGCAGCTACTATAGGAGAGAAAGCTGGTGTTTAAAATCTGTAAAAAGATGCTTCAGCAGCTGTGCTATCAGCCAGTGAGCGTGGCATTCCCTTGCTGCTCCCTTCAGCCACAGAAGACCGTAATTCAATAGAATGCGAATCCTTTGCTGCCTGAAGCAGCCAGGCAGCAGGCCCAGAGGTCCTTTCAAATCAGGGTTTTTACAGTTCTTCCTAAGCCACAGGAGATGCTGGTGCTCTTCTGCTTCACAAAAAGACAAGCAAAACTGCAGCAACACAAAATCATGGAAGGAACAACTCAGGAAGCTCAGCATAGCAGAGAAATGGGGACAAAAATCCTGCCCGTTACTGTATAGTAATGCAAGCAATACGACAGTTGTGGAGACTCTTACCCTTTCTTTACCATAAGGGTGTTACTGGCCATCCTCACACATGATCCAGCCTCAGCCCTTCCAGGAAGAAAGAGGCTTAATACCCTTTCCTGCCATCCTTGCCCTCAGGCCTAGGTGTGTTCCTGTCTTCCCTGGGACAGCGCTGCCTGCTCAGCTCCCCTGCGGCTGAGGAGGGGTGGGAAACCCCTTGGTACAAGAAGTCCTCAAGGAAAACCTCACCTGGGGATAGGAAGGAGCAGCCCTGTCAAGGCAGCATCGCAGAAACTCCTTTCCGCCTCCAGGCTGCTCTTTGGAAAGAAGCAATCTCTGTTAAGGGTTACGCTGCTGTATCTGCCCGTATCTACGTGTTGCAGCCCCTTTCAGACTGGAGAGTTGCAGGGACCTGTTTCCTACCCGTGTCTGCTCCTCTTGAAGGGAAATTAATAAAAGTCTTCTCATCTTTGCCAGGAACATCTAAGCAAGGTGCCTCTTTGAGTGCTGTGACCACATATTCTGATAGGCATGGTCAAAATTAATTTGCCTCCCCCTAGTTTCCTACAGGTTAAATTCCCATTACTAAAGAAATGAGCTTTCCTGACAACTAGACTGAACCTTCAGTTTGTGCTCTGTTTACCTAAAGAAGGGTTTAAGATGGTTATCTAACAGAAAATACTGTATTTTCCTTTGCCTTGTATGACAAATCACTATTTAGGGCCCAATCCAGCAAAGCAGGAGCTCTTGCTACCCCGTTGGGAATTTAGAACTAGCATTACACTGCTTGTGTGTTGAAAGTTGTATGTGCTCCTAAATGATCTCCCTGGATAGGTTCCTCACTGGTGTCACTGGAAAGTGGATGAAAAACACTGCTTTTGTTTGGCTGCATTACATTTTGTACGTATGTAAAAGATTGCAGGATGCAGAGCAGTGGGGAGTCAGAGCCATTCTGCTTTGGCTTTCAAAATCTTTTCCGTGTTTGAACTGTAAGCGATGATGCTCTAGCACTTGCATAAAATATGCAAAAAGTATGGTCTTGTGAGTCATATTTTTGTTTCAGCATGATTTAAAATCTCTCCTCTACCAACCGGTTGAATAACTGGTACCATCCATTAGCTGAACTTAAGCGTGGGATGGTCAATAAAACATGTACCTCCTGCTCAGAGCATGTAAGGACATAGCAGAGGAAGCACCTCTGATATAAGTTTGTGTTCTTATGATGAGAGTTTTGCAATTTCTTCCTTTCCCAATTCCTTCATTCTCTTCCTAAGAGCTGGTGACTGCTGGATACAGGGCTCTTAAACCTTTATGGTGGGTAGTTGTTTTTTTTTTTTTTTTGTTTTGGTTGTAGCTTCTTGCAAGGCATTGAGATAGTCACATTCTGGTCTCCTCACCCACAGCACCGTTATGAAAGGGAAGTGGGGCTGAGCTGGACGAAGCAGAGCGTGATCCATCCACCTTCCGCTGGCACAACACAAGGCAGCCCGGAGGGTCTCTCCGCAGCACTCGGGCTCAGCCACACTGCTTAGACGAATAACAATAAATCAGGCCCAAAGAGAAACATATTTTCTAGGTTCTCTCATGCTGTCTACCCATGCTCATCCTAATGCTGGCAAAACACCCTATTTTTTCCTGGTTTTCTAGGGAGGTTTTGTTGGGTATGACAGTGCTGTAACTGCTTCTTGTACATAATAGGTTTAGATGTGCAGTAAGCTTTGTATTGCTGCAATGTGCTCCAGTCCTTTACTTTACAGGGACATTTTAAAGATACACCTCATTTAGTCCACTGGATGATCATAGACTTAAGAATACAAAAAAGATTTCCAAATGTTGATGCTTTATCCTGTTAAATATTGCCTGTTTCTTCTCTGTGATAGGATTTCTTTGTTACTTTAGCATTTGGATTGCATAATGTTTTGAGTTTGGTCTTGCAAGACTCTTCAACAGAAAAATCAAAATACCTAGTGGCTCTTCTGCCTGATTAAAGAGCCACTATGAATATAATTCTAATTCTTCAGTTAAAAATGCAAAATGACACTATTCATGAGTCTGCATTTTCACTAGTGTGCAGGTATATTTTATAAGCTAGTCCAAAAATACTTACGAAGATCTTCGGTTGGATGCTGACTTTGTAGACCATTTCTCAGACTCACGAAGGTGCCAGTGCACACCAACATCTTCCTCTGATAGTTTGTGGCTTCTTTGAGTAAACCACAAACAGCCTTTTGTTGTAGTGGGACAGAACTCTGCTGTGCCACCCTCCGGGACGTATCCTGGCCCTCAGCTCTTCTCCTGACCTCACCTTTGCAGCGTGGGAGCTTGGCAGCTGCCCTGCAGCAGGAGGGAAATGCCAAATCAAGAAGGGCTCCCTGCTCCTCCTCGCTCTCCATTAGTTGTGGGTACTGCCTGCTGTGTTGCAACAGCGTTGAGAGGTACCTGGTGATAAAATTACTGACTACTATGGACTGTAGAACTAAAAATAAGGCGGACACAATTTCTTCAGCTCTCAGCAGAGCACACAAGCTGGCTACTTGATATTTCCAGCCTCTCTGAGTTAGAGAATGAGTTTTCAAAGAATTGCCTGAGTGTCACTATCTCTGCTCCAGATGAGGAAGAGTGCCTTCAGTTTTCAGGCAAGCCTTCAGTTTAATCTGAAAGGCCCAACAAGCTATTGCAATGTCATTTCTTCAAAAGTCACATCCAGCGATACTTCCAGCTTCTGCTGGAATGCAAACACTTCCTCTATTTTCCAGGGGAAAGGAAAGCAAATCTATCTTTCTTTTGTGTTAAACAAACTGACTGTGAGATAAACCTAAAAAAATGAAGGTGGCTTTGAAAAGCGCTAATTCACTGTTTTCATTTTGTGTTTGGGATATTGCACAGGCCCATCAGTAAACTATTGCTCTCTGATTTCAATTTCTATTTTATTCAACTGCACGTGTTTTATGAAAGTCACACAGAGCTACATGTACAACAAGATGCCTCCACGACAGAAAATATGAAGAATCAGAAAGATTAATATAATGGTAAAGTATAATACAGTGCCAAAAATAACAGTTCTTTGAATGTATGTTTAACAGATGAGTTGCTCATTCTACATTAGTTGACTGTATAAGGCTATTTATGCATAAATCACTTAGTTCAGCCTGACTTCTGCATTGATGGGACATAATTGATCTTTAAAAGTTTTATGAAAAAATCACAGACTGTGAAATTAAAGGAGGCCTCTTGTTTAACTTTGCATTTCTATCAACTGCCAGGAATATCACAACAGTAGAAAAATACCTGTTTTCTCCAGAGAAAGAACACAGATAGATAGATAGATAGATAGTATTAAATCTGTATTTATATTAATTTATTACTGCAAAATATTTAGTACCATGTTATTTTTCATTTTGTATCTGGAATTTCTGGAATAAAAGCTAACAACATTGTGATAAATTGATTCACTTTCAGGAGGAATGATGGCAATATTTTATCAGCGTCATATCTGAGTTGCAAGACTCTTCTTTCAGAACAGCATGAGACAACTCAAGCATTGGAGAGATCTGGGTCTTGTGCCTATGGATTACCTGCCTTGCAGACTTCATATGGTGTTATTTAGGAAATTGAGTCTGGTTGGATTGGGATAAATGGGAAAACATTTCACTTGTTCCCATCATTTGGGAGCAAATGGACAGGGGAAGAGGAATGGGCAGAATTACACTGCTCTTCCACTGGCCAACACGGGTGTGGTCATTTAGCACAAATACACTCCAGCTAGGAAGGAGCTAGCGACACTGGGAGCTAGGAAAGAACAATGGTGTCCTGAACCATCGCATCTATCCCACAGTATTCATGCTGGTACAGCAGCACCTTGCTATTGACTGTGTCCTTGTCACAAAATGAAGGCATTAGTTGTTGCTGCAGTAGAGATGATTGTGATTAAGGTGCTGACAACAGCTTGCTACTACCTGCAGTTTTAATGAATGTACCAGTTTCCTCACCTCCTTTTGCATCTTAGTTTTGAAATAATTAACAACTTCATCTTCTTTGTTTTATAGGCTTTTTGTAGGAGGGACTGCAATGAGTAGTCCCTGCACACCTACCCCTCTATTTCTTCAGCTGTTTAATTTTGAATATGTGTCAGATACTTCTTCTGCACTTTTTCTAAGATGGTTAATGCTTTGAAACCAGAAAAACAGTTAGAGAGCTGTGAACCAGCCTGGCAATGGCTTTAGCTGTGTATTATATACTTTAATGTGTATCAGGGCTGAACAGAAGTGGAGAGGGAGATGGAAATTATTCCCAAGGCCCATGTACTTTCATGGACATGAAAAATAAATTGCTTAACCTTTTAGAAGAGCCTCATGTGCTGCAGTGGCTTGCCTCAGACCCCAGTGGCAGATGAAGGAGCCCTTCCTGCAGTTTGAGCCTGCTGGGTTTGCAGTAGCTGTGCACAAAGGACTCCAACGATTCATTCTTACCCTCCTCTGTGATACTCCCAAATCCCTCCGGGCCCCCTTGTGGGTGATGTCCCGGTGACGTGCTGGTTCATCCTTAGTGTAGGGATGGGGAAGTCAGGGTTGAGGAGTCTAAGGAGGATTTGCTGTGCAGCTGAAAGGGAGCGATCTGGGGCCAAACATCCTGCAAATGGATCTTGAAGGCACTGCATACAATTACTATAAATTATTGACACAGAACAGGAAAAACTACACTTAATGCATCAAATAAAACAGAGTGAAAATAGCTGTCTCCTTCCCTCACAGTTTCTCTCTTATTCTTGTCACAATCTAACGTGGAGTTCCCACGGCAGACAAAATTGCAGCAGCAGGACTATTTAACCTAGACAGGGGTTTGTGTATGCAAACATCAGAGCTTGTGTTCCAGGGCGATCTGTCGTAGTACAGATAGTTCCGTCCCTGGTTAAACCTTTATGCTGTCAGATTATATTTCCCTACTTTGCATGGTAATTGTCTTCTAATGTTGTGAGTGGCTGCAGTGCCCAGTCTGATAGTTGTGTGATTTGGGACACTTGCTATGTTGTTCTGTGCTGCAAGAAAGTAATTTTGATTTGGTAGGATTCCTGCAAAAGCTTATTCTGTGCAATGATCTAGCGAGGTGTTCCAGGAGCATGCCCTCTACCTTGCTCTCCCAATGAATCAGTGTTGGTTGAAAGAAGAATCAGAGGGTTTTCCATAGATCTCCAGAGAAAGTCACAACAGACCTCCGCTCAAAATTTGTGCAATGGGTACAGAATAGATGTCAGTAAAAGAGTTCAAAGAAACTCAAAGTGTCACTGCATTGGGACTGGTGACTCAGCTATAGGGAAAAAAAAGTGATGACTCTGTAAATAGATGGGATGAATTATACTGAAGGCAGGAACATGGGCTGTAGAGGTATTGGCAGATTAATAGGTGCAATTATCATAGTTCTGTGGGAATCAGTTGAGTAATGACAGTATCTGTCAGGTAAGTGCAGAAGATTGTTCCTAAGTCATTGAGAGGGATCCAAGTAGCCTGTAAAGAAGTGTCCAAAAAGGAGGGAAATGGGTCAAATCAAAGAGAAGTTTCAGTACAATTACACTCAATTAAGTGCACAGTTATGCATAAAACATTTTTCTGAAAATCTTCTTTCTTCCCTTGATTAAATCCTGTGGCTGTATAAACTGTGGACTAGCTGTTTGGAATAATTCACCACAATGAATTTCAGCATTCCCTCCAACAGCCAGCAGAAAAATAAGTGGCCTGTTAGTTTTTAATGTTATAAGATCAGGCCACTAAAGACAGGGGAATGGCCAAAATAGGTGGCAATGCTCAGGCTGTGCACCTTGCTCTTGGGTCCGTGATGCTTGCAGCTAGCTTCCTAATAAGAGCAGAGTGTAACACGCTGATGTTGCTGTTTCAGAACGATTTCTCAACACCGACAGGTGGTGTTTAAGGAAGCTAATGAGAGGATTGACTTGGCAGAGAATGGCAGAGTCAGAAGACATATCACAGGTGTCCTGTCGATAGAGATGGAGAATGGGATAGACATGTCCAATTACTGCCCAATATTGTGGCTTCTTCTTACCAGCCACATGCTCCAAGCAATGATCATGTACACACTTCATCTGCTCAAGTGGGTGCTTTAGCAAGGAGAAGGTCAAGCTTTATCTTGTAAATGCATCTTCCTTCAGCTGCTGGCATTGGCACATTTTGTTGTTTGCTATGGTTGAGACTCAGTTAAAACATGACAGGCTTTGATAGACCGCCTCAATTGGGTTTTTTTGGGGCTTTTTTTTTTTTTTGATAATATGTGTTGCATTTTGCAGTACTCTGTAAAAGATGAAGGCTGCTTGCTGATAGTAAGACCTAGTCAGAAGAGAAACTTGACATACACAGAAAATGGATATTGTTTATGGATTTGATAATGTTGGCTCAAATGTCTGCATAGAAAGTTCCCTTTTGATTTTTGTCAGAATCAGTCACATCAAATGGCTTTTAAGTTCCACTTCAGGTAAAATATTCACCTCATGGACTTTGCCACCAAAACTTTTAAACAGGGGTAGAAAAACCAGAATTTATGATCCACCAGAGGAGGCTCAGTAAATCCCAAAGGAGCCAGTGCCTCTTTGAATGCAATGCCTTTTCAGCCTCTGTTTTCCAAGCTCTGCTTTCTACTTTCTAATTTGGTAATTTCCTCTACACAGTTCTGGTTTTGCTCCACTGAGCCTGCACCATGGGAATGAACTGGCTTTGCTTTCTGCACGGGCAGGCTAAAGTTTCCTTGGAAAGCGTGGCTGGGAGGCACTGACATCACTGCAGCCTGCGGTCACAGCATCCCCGCAAAGTGCATATTGCTGTTCTCAGTTTACAGACGGGGAAACGAAAGCAGGGGAGTGAAGGGATTTGCCTAAGGCCACATAATGAATCAGTTGCTTGTGTTGGATTAGTTACAGCTCAGGACTTCCCTGCTGCCAACCCTGCACTCGCTCCAGCAGACCGCACCGTTTCCAGTGCCACAAGGAGACACAGGATCGTTTTTGCCCTACCAGTTTAGAGGACATGCAGGTGGGCTTACTCAAGACAAAAAATAATCCTGCTGCAAATTGTTGTAAGAGACTTTGCTCTCCTCACACGAGGTGGCAGCTATGGAGCAAATGGTTTCTGCTTGCATGGTTCTTGGCACTGTGAACTTTATGTCATTGCACAGGGGTTTTAATATCTTAATGACATTTTTCTGATAATGTTATACGGGCTGACAAAAATGTGCTAGGTTAAGGCATGGAAGTCTGGATGCCTTTCCATATTCTCTATCCGTACACAAAAAGTAGAAGTATATGTGTCTTGACACACAACCCAAAAGCTAGGGTAAAAGTAGACCTGCCCATCATACCACATGGGATAGTTAATCATATCATGTAACTTTACTGAAGAGGACTGACATAGAGAAGGGCAATCATCCTGCAAATGTTTCCTCCTGGACACATGCCCACTTCTCAGTCTTCGGTGGGCTGACAAAGAGCAGTAAATAGTACAGCCAGCAGCCAGTGTTTGGAGCACCGTGCTCCCGAGCTCTTCTATCTCCACCTGGACAGCTGCGTGTTTGCTCCAGCAGCTGGGGACGGTTGCAGGAAAGGGTCTGTCTAGGCACTTGAACTCGGGAGCACTGCTGTGCTTAGACAAAAACAACAGAAAATGTGAGGTGTACATGTTTTGACAAGAAAACCAATAGCTAGAGCGTGAACAGAGCTGCCTGTGAAATGCACTGGAACACGTAGCTAAATAGAGCATGTTTCAGGAATAAGGGGTTAGCAGGGAGAAACCATAGAGGCAGCAGAGACTATCTGAAAGGCAGAGATGCATGGCAAGCAGAGGAAGGTAAGGATTTGCTCCTGCAAGGTGCTGAGCACTCTTAATGCCCACTGAGTTCAGAGGAAGAAGGAAAAATCCTGCAGTCATGTCTACGTCAAGTTTGAAGTGTCTTAAGCGCTCCTGAAATTTCCTTCTTATAGTTACTGCCATTTCACTGCAAGCAACCTAATGCAATCAGATCCACTGCACTTTTTTTTTCATCTGATCTTTGCAATACTAAATTGTTATATCTTTCTGATCATGTGTTCTGACAAAGCTCATCCAGAAGTGTACAGCAAAAAAAGGTGACTTTTGCTGCTGTCACTTTTATTGCCTCAGTGAATAATACAAGAGAGAATTTTCCATCCCTGAAACCTGTTTCTGGCTGGCCCACATAGTAATGTCAGCTCTATAATGTTTTGCTCCTTAAGAATGACATTATTAAAATATTCAATGGCTTAAGTAAGATTCTCTTCGTAGTCGGGATGCTCTGATAAAACACCTTTCTTTAAAAGTGCTCATCTTCAGGTCCATACAAATATTTATTATTGCTTGTACACATGAAAACCACAACTACTCGGACTGCATGATAATTTTATATCCAGGATATAAAAGATGAAGTGTTCACCTATGTCCATAAAGAGTGAAATCTGCTTCCTTTCAGGCTCTTCCTCACCCCCCTTTCAGTCAGTGGGATGTGAGCAGGGAGGGTGGGATCAAGCCCTACAATAGCCGTGGGAGCGGCGCTGCCACATGCAGAAATTTCATTTCTGTTGTTCCCAGCTGGAATGGCGTGCGTTCCTCTGTGTCTGCAGACGAGTGGTCACACTGAAATTGCCTTGCTACACGTGGCTTTTTTCATGGCGTTGAGATAAATCAGAGCTCTGCATGAAAAGCAGCACTCCATCACACCTGTATGGACTTGTGACACTATCGGGATGGTTTTTGTTTGTCAAGCAGTCAGTGCCTTGCATGGAGGCAAAGATATGTCATTTCTGGCAGATGTAATCTTGCTCTGCATTCCTGTTTTATGCAGAAACAAAAGTCTTCGTTCCCATTACCACACTGTTATGAAACACATGAAAAAAACCCGAACCAACCAACTGGGTGAAAACTTCATGTGCAGAGTATTTATAAAGCGAACATTGCAGATGTTTTCCTTTTGCAGGGTGGCGTATGATTAGCTGCACAATAACGTAAGTTATTTATTCAAAAGGGGATTGAAGGCCTGTTTCTTCTAGTCTCTCTCAATGTGCACAGGCTTCTGATAATTCATAGCTGGACTGCAACGTATTGTTGGCTGCCACTGCTCTGGCACAGTGCAAGTTGTTAATCACAGCCGCTTCCGGGGGACGTGTTCTCCGCTTGTAATCTGGAGACATGACTTCTTCAGCAGAAGATCTGCTGCCATTAAATATATGAGATTAACTCACATAAATCTGAGTAAAATATCTTCTATTGTATAAATCTACAGCATATCATACATAAGTGCAAGTGTGTATATATATGTGTATGTATATGCAGCTATGAAATGCAGTGTTTGGAAGTAATGTAATTAAGCTTTTGTGTTAAAAGTCATGCAATCCTTAGAATTTTACTGAAAAAAAGTCATGATGACTTCAAAATTCCATCAATTAGATATATTTTCCATTATATATTTTTATGTCTGTATTGCATATGAGATATTTTTATGAAATGGTTCTAATTTGTTGTAGGCCAATTCAGTTTATAGCATTATTTTAGCACAATGCCTACTTCAGATAATGGTATTTATTCATTGGTAGGAATTTCTAGGGATCCCACTGTGTGGTTTTTATGCTTTTTTAAAAATAAAGTTTCTTCACCATTCCTTTTTTTTTTGGTAAAAGTCTGAAATCAGAATTTGGGCAAAGGCCACCTCCCAGCCCCAAATTAACCATGGTTTTATAAAATATGGTGCTATGAACCGCTCTCATAGCCAAGTCTCAACATGAAATTCATGTTGCGGTATGAATGCAGGCAGCCCTCTGGCCATGCACTGAGCCGCTGACATATTTATCTTAATCCCTCTTTTTTTTCTTCAAGGATGGAGCATGATCTTTCATTTCCAGAAAATGCTGGGTTTGCCATGGTAGCGCACTGCTGGGCTACTGTTTCAGGATGACAAAGCAGGGAAGTCAGAAAAGCAGCTGAGTTTGTCTTAGAGCCCTGTCATTGATGGGAGCATCACACATCCCTCCATCGCTATTATTATTAGCAGCAGCAGACCCACAGAAATCTGAGGGACATACCAATGCACTCAGTGATGTACTTTCAGAAGCATTAACGCTTTTTTTTTTTTGTCAGAGGCACTTTTCTGCAAATATAACTGTCCTCATGGCGATGAACAGGCTGCAGTCAATTAGTCCTGAATACCGGACACACTGAAATAACAAAGTAAGGGAGAAAAGGAATAATTTTTGTGGGTGGAATGAAGAACAGATCTTAAAAATGCACAGATGAGCTAAAATGAAAGGAACAGAACAGAACAGAACAGAATAGAACAGAACAGAACAGGAGTGACTGAACATCGCCCACTTACTGTTTTAATAGCATCCTCACCTGAACGGACATGCTGACAAATACCTATACCCTCATTTTTTTTTTTTTTTTTTAAATAATATTGTTGATACATTGATACTGTATCCAGCCATGGTAGCTTGAAGTTATAAGAAGCCTGAGCTCTAGCTACTCAGTGGCAGAGGAGTAGGTTTTTTTGCCTGTTGGAGACATAACATGAGTTTGGTGGGTTGCTGAAGGGGAAAGTTATTGTCTGTGGCCTTTTCTTGTAAGAAGCAGGGTCTGAGCTGAATAATATGGGAAAAGTAATGCCCAGAAAAGTAAACTTCAATTTTATGGCAGGGCTATTGCTAATATTTGGAAGAGAAAGTTAGGTCTTAAGAAGCAGGAGGTACTGAGTGGAAGGTATCCCATGGCAATGTTTAAGCAGTATCAGGTGGCTTGATACTCAGAGACACTGAGTTTTGAGAGCAGGGAAATGCAAGGGATCTGGAGCTAGCAAGCAATATATAAAATGAGTCATCTGTTCTCTGTCAACATTTATTTATAGATTTTGTATGGTTAATGCAGAAAACTATTTCCTATTCTGCTCACAATTTCTATGTGTTTGGTCAGATGCTGTAAGCGCATAGAGAAACCTGTAAGTATAACTCTTTCCTATCAGTAGTTTTTTATTTGCCAATGTGTGTGATCCTCTGTGGAAATAATTGCTTGAGATTGTTTTTATAGGAACGTTTTTCTCTTATTCAGTACTAAAGTAATTATGATTATTGCCATAAACTTCCTACAACTGATTTATTTAAAAGTAATGGTGAGCATTGAGAGCAGCAAGTGAAAACCCTTGATCTGAATTCCTGTAATTTTCCGCTACTTGTAGTGGGTGCAATAACCATATCCAAGTCATAGGACGGACTCCCAAATAATGCAGTCTTTGGGTACATGTTCAAACCACCTTACATGCCCAACAGTCATTTTAGGCATCCTCTTCTGAAGAAATAACCATTATTGAACTCTTCTTCCAAATGTGTAGTGCAACCCCGAGCCCTGGAAACTTTCTTGTGTAGATGGTGTTATGTTGAGCTATATAGAGGGAAACGTTAAGCCTGGGAATGTCTGGGTGTGGAAACACTGAGGGAAAGTCAGGAGAAGGGCTGTGCGAACAGCATGTGTTGATGGCCTGCCGTATCCTAGCACACATCTACCTGCAGCTTCCCACCGAGTCTGGGAGACAAAGGGCAATGAGCAAATCCTGATGAGGTGGAGATGGGAATGAAGAAACTGACAGTTTCTAATGGGTACAAAAAGGTATATCTAAAGCCAACACATGGTCACGAGCATAAGAGGAACCCAGATGTGAGAAGGACTCTACAGCTGGTGTCCCTTGTCTCCCACTTTATTGCAAGGACTTCTGGACACAGCACCTGCATATACATGGCCTCTTGCCTGGGTGCTGCACAGATGACGGTCTCACACATTTTGGTGTTGTGAGTAAGTGGATATGAAAGGGTGAGTATGAACAAATGAAATTGGTTTTGTTTAAAAATAAAATCACCTCCTCCGCCTGTAAGTCCTGCATTGCGATTTCCTATGTGGCTGCTATGATATTGTGACTTTATTTCCTACAGTGTTGCCTGCTGTTCTGCAGGATTAATGTATTCTGTAGACAAGGAGAAAATCAGACTCTATATTTAAAACAATGCGCTTATCGTGCCTCTTCTTGCAAATTATATATTGCAGTAAATGTGCAGTGTACTTTTTTTATTTTGGATTGTATTTATAGAGAACTCTGGAGGAAGTCATAACGAGTGTGGGTGGATACCGTAGGAGGTGAACTAGGTACATCTGGTTGTGGAAGGTGATGGCAATATTCTTCAGTACAAAGATACAAGGGGCAGAAAACAACCTGAAGAATAAGACAGGTAGGAAGAAGGTGTAGGGTCAGTTACAGCTGTCTGCCAAGGGGTGACACAGAGTGTGGCTGGGTTGATATTGGGGAAGACCATGCAGATAACTGCTTGTCCAAGGAATGGTAAGAATATACCAGGCTTGTAGGGGAGGTAGTATTTCACTCTATAGAGGAAGGACAGGAGGATACATGTCAGGATTGACTGAAATGGATCCAAAGGGCTGAACTGGAAAGAAACCATGCTTTGGAGAAAGGAGGAGATCAGACAGCTTTGCAGAATCTCTTTTCTGTGGGTCTGTGAAATAAACCTCCTTTGGTTTTGGGTAGGAGTGGTTAGGACACATATATGAACAGAAAGAGGCATAGTAATTTTTCTGGTCCCACCAAAAACATCCAGGAGAACTAAGGACCATTGAAAGAATCATAATTTCTTTGGAAAAGAGATGAATGGAGGGGGAAGTCACCTTTTAATGTAGAACCTGGTTATGAGATTGGGTGTAATATGAAATACCTTACACTTATAGGTGCTCTTATGAGGAGCAGCTGAGGGAACTGGGGTTGTTTAGCCTGGAGAAAAGGAGGCTGAGGGGAGACCTTATCACTCTCTACAATGACCTGAAAGGAGGCTGTAGCCAGGTGGGTGTTGGCCTCTTCTCCCACACGTAACAAGTGGTAGGACAAGAGGAAATGGCGTCAAGTTGTGCCAGGGGAAGTTTAGATTGGATATTAGGAAAAATTTTTTCACTGAAAGGGTTGTCAAGCACTGGAACAGGCTGCCCAGGGAAGTGGTTGAGTCGCCATCCCTGGAGGGATTTAAAAGATGTGTAGATGTGGTGCTTAGGGACATGGTTTAGTGGTGGACTTGGCAGTGCTAGGTTGATGGTTGGACTCGATGATCATAAAGGTTTTTTCTAACCTAAATGATTCTATGATTCTATGATTGCATGACAGAACTATCAGCCAGTTTCTGATTCATAAAGTTGAAACAGCACAAGGCTAAAGGGCAATACTAATGCTTCCTTCCCAGCTCCGCTGGGTAAACCCTAAGGTGCTACCATACTGGGATGAACAGGAGTGGTCTGCATGTTTGCTTCTGCACGTGGCTCCTCGTTGACATAAACCTATAGTATGCCACATGAACTTCTCAAGCTTTTGGTCATTCAGAAGCATCATGAAGCAGTGAAGAGATTGGATCACATCGAGACAAAAGTCGCTGCTATTTTGGCAGCTGTAATTTTCCTGAACGATTTTCTTTTATGGTTAAATGGAAAGATGATGTATTTTTGTTTCCATTTGAGTACCAATTTGCAACTTAAAATTTGATGGTCAATTGCTTGTGTCTAAAAGGATCTGAAAAAGACAGTCACGAAAACTGAGATGGAATAGGCTTAAATTTACTCTTCTAGGGTCTCCATATTTCTCTGAAAAGTGTTTAGGGCTTTACAGGTTGAAAACATCTGACTTAAAACAATGTTGGAGAAATCAGGTGATGTGTCTAATTTTCCCCTTGCATTTGTCAAAGGAGTCTAAATGAGGCTGGTAGATCTGCACAGTCATTTTGTGATGACAGGAGATTTTATTTTTCAGTCTTGTGCAAAGAAGGATTGAAATAGAATCAGTGTAAGAAAACCTGCAAAGCTTCCTATATTCATTGTTCTGGGTGGTCTGGATACATAACTTAAAAATAATGTATCTTGGATTTCTGTTATTTTCAGTTACTGCTGGCTTATACTTAGAATCATGGGAAGGACTGAATAATTAGCAAAAATAACAAAGTGTTGTTTTTCAAATCTACTGGTAGATATGATCAAACTGGAAGGGAAGGTGCAGGTCACTTACTTTACCCAAGGCTGTCTGATAATTTCTGCTTTTGTTTCTTTTCTAGCTACCTTACTCACTCTGCAGCTACAGCACAAAAATACAGGTACATTCAATTTTGTCACACTCTACTGTGGTTTAATTCTTTATGGTGAAGAAAAGCTTTTATTTAAAATTATGAACATGTGTACTGCTGCTCTGTTCTGGCCACTGGACAGATCCGTGTTCAAGTGCAGCTAGGTGTCCTCTCAGGTAGTTAGAAGAGTCAGAAACTTCTGTCCCTGTGCTGCCTTTTAAATCTGTCCTCTGGGATTTATTTTCTGTTGCAGTGAGCGTAACGCCTATGGTGGCTGAGTTATTGCTAATCCAGATGAGTTTAAATCTAGCTAGATTAGTTTAATTTATGAGTGAAGGCAGCTGAAGTGGATCTGGATGATTTTGTCCTGAAATGGACTATTAACCCTGTCACGGTTTGCTTTGGCAGGTCCACACGAGGGGACAGGCACCTGGGCAATGCCGTAAACTACTCGTGCTGGAGTCACCAGAGGCTGCCTGATTACGGGCTTATTAACAGCAGGGTGTTTGTAAGCACAGTTTCCTGCAATTCCACATGCGAGCACCTTACAGACACTCTAGGTTGTGTCTATACTAGTAAATAAGTGTGTTCAAGATTGTTGTTGGGCACTGAGACCAACCGATTTGAAATGACGTCCTAATAATTCACTATTAAAATCTTTCCTTTACTACCCAGCATGCCCAGTGAGCATCATTTTTGTCCCGTGCTAATTCCTGATTAAGCCCACAAATCGTCTGGGTGCAGAGGCCAAATCTGTGCCAGTTCCAACAATTGTCCACAGAGATAACTGAGTGCCCGGCTGTATTTTCTGGGACCATTCAGTTTACTAGAACAAATAGAGTGTAAAGGGTTACACAGCTCTCCTCTGAGGTGTCTGTTTTACAGAGGAGCAGTCAAACTGTGCACCCACCTACACACACACACACACACAAAAAAAAAAAGGGCCAAATCTGAGTAAAGGACTCAAGCACCAGCTGTAGCACTGAGTTTAGTTTAAGTGTTTTGCTCACTTTGGTCCTAGGCTGCTTGTTCATGGTTTACAAAGAGTTTGTCTGCTCTGGCTGGAATTTAGCTGGGAATATGCGCAAAGACATTTTTCTGTCATCCACACGGGCTTCCTTGCCACACACAAATTGTTTCCTTCTATGTGATGTTGCAAGTCTTAGATCTAAAAAAATTATATTCTTTTCATGTAAAATATCTTTCTAGCACTATAGCTACTTTCCTGAGTCTCTTGTGATGAGACACAACTACTATCAAAGTTCTACTCATTTTTCATTCTTTTTCTGGTATTTTTGTTAGAATTCAATAACGTTTTCACTTTGTCAGTTTTGACATTAAAAGGGTAAAGGAATGAGGGAATTAATCCTTGTTTAAAGCCAAATAGTATTGTAAATCCCCTAACTAGTGAAATGAATATTCTTCTCATATTTATGATGTTTTTTTACTTTTGAAGTGTTTGAGGAATGCATGCATCACACTGCTCCAGTGGATCGTTTTTGGTTTTGGATCTAAGACATCAGACAGATGTCTTCCTCTCTGTGTGATGCTGGGTACTGGGATGTCACGAGAGGGAAACCATCAGGCGTGGATGGTTTCAGAAGGTGGTTTCCTGCGGGTTGGGAGCTCCTGTCCGTCAGGAGTCACAGCCTGCCTCAGGGAGAGATGTTCTGCAGGTGTGACTCCTGGCTACCGGTTGCTGTGTGCTGCTGCAGTCGGCACGCAGATGGCAGGTAGGTGTGTTTGTGTGAAGGAGACACCCTTGGACTGTGTGGGCTGTCTCGAGTCCTGCTGTTAACGTCATCTCCAGGCTGGGTCCCTAAGCCTTGCTCCTCTTCCAACCTCAAAACTCACTTAATTTTGGCTGTAGTTCCTGACCTGCCTAGAAACACTTGTCCTGCCTGTATGCCCTTTGCACGGTACCTTTGCTTACTGTAGACAAACCCTGATTTCTCAAGCTTTGGCCAGGCCTTCAACAATTCCCTTGGCTCCGGGGCTGCTGACAGGGTCGGGGCTCCTGGCCACAGCATCTGCCTTCAGGTGGGGTAACCAGCCAGAAAGGGGGACTGCAGCGGGTCCCCTGTAGCACGCTGATCTGTCCCATACAGACTCCTCCTCTGCTGTGCTGCATAGGTAGGACAGGTTTTCTATATCCACTACGTTTTGACTTTTGACATCTCCCCAGGACAGTGTGGGAGAGACAAGCTGGCAGATGAGTGTGTTGGACGGGCTGCAAACCATGTGTGATAAGCAGGTTTTGTGAATCTGTCCGGCTGTGTTAAAATTTCCTGGTAGGAAGAAATGTGCCCTTCCATAGCTATGAGCAAATTATTTTTCTGACTCCAGAGTCAGGAATCTGCTTTCCAGTGACACACTGTTTCTATTACTAATCTGGCTGTGCTTGGCACCATGGTATATGAACAACATGGAAATTTTGCATCAAGAAAAATCTGACATCATGCCAACACTGAATCTTATCTGGTCTGGACACAATACAAAGATAACTCTACGGGTCGACTTGAGAATTTAATCTGTTGTTGACAACAGAGAGGTTTCTTAGGATGCTCTTTGCTTAAACCAAAATCAGAAACCTAAATTCAAGCTATAATCTGCTTTTTGCTCAGTTTTTAAAATTGTAATTTATATACCATTTTTTTGTTTTATTAGTATTTTTCAAAGATATTATGAATTCCCTGCTCTTATGGGAAGTCTTCACATTCAGTAAGGTATTTTGTGAGCAGATACCAGTGCTGGTGAAAATTTTCCTGAATGTAGGAATCTTTTCATACAGTCCGGAGTTTTTTAGTGTTTTGTGACAATTGGCAGCTTTGGACAGGGTAGGATCTAGTCTGAAATTACTGGGATTTTCTCTTCAGGCTCTTGTTTTTGTGGGGAAAACTGTAATGCCAAATATCAGAAGTAAGCACAGCAAGACTTCTTCCCCCATGCTCCCCACATCTCTCCAGAGAATGTCTCGAGTACTGTAAATTTTACAGAATCAGGATACAAAATACCAGGGATACAGTTACCCATACAACTTTTGGTCTTCTATACACAGAGATATGATCTTTAATTACATAACCATTGATTAATGCTTAAGGGAGTAGAGTGCTCTTTTGGAAAACTGGGTTTTATTCCTGCTTCTACCCGAGAGCTGCTGCATGGCAGTGGGTAAGCCAGTTAAATTGTTAGGCCATGAATGTGTTCCCAGTGTGTGACACCGAGGGACAAATCTGCTAAAGCGGATAATGCTTAACATCTCCAGCTATGCCTGCTGCAACTGTGCTTTCAGCTTGCATAAAATATGAAGGATCACCATCCTATATGGCTGAACTTGGTAATCAGCAATTAATGAATGTTTTTAACAATTTTAACTTGAATATCTGTGCCTTAGATTCCCAACTATTCAGTGAAAAAAGAGTAGCATCTATCTCACAACAACTGTATTGTGGAGAGAAATTAATTAATGCTTTTAAAGTGCTCAAATGCAGTGCATCTCAAAAGGAAAAGCCCAGGAGGAAATAAATAATTTTGTGATCTGTGCAAAGCTTTTGTATATATGTTTAATTAAAAAAAAAAAAGTGAGAAGAAAAAACCTGAATCACAAGTTGGACAAGAAGGTTAAAACAAAATACTGAATAACAACTCCTGTACTGAATGAAGTTGTTATCCCATGGAGAAAATGTGAAGTGATAATGTAATTAAGGATTAGAAGAGAAGATCAGAGAGGAGCATGCTAAAGGATTTTAGATATGTGAAAGACTGATGTAAAACCCTGTTCTTCATGTTGGAATGACAGGACAGGAAAAATATACAAAAAAGCAGCAAGGGAGCTCAAGATTGGTATGGAAAACTTCCATGTGAGGAAAATTTTCAAAACACAAACACGGGGGATCTATAGAGTCCCATTCTCCATGTTCTCTGCTAGTTTCACCCTGATTTGTACCTTGATTTTCTCTCTACTTGTCATACCAAAATTTTGTTGTTGTCTTTTTTAAGCTGATCTTGTCACCATTCCTGTATACCTCCTCCTTGCATTTGAAATCCATAAAGCACTCGTGATTTAGCCACATCAGTCTGTTGTCTATATTTCTTTTCTTTCCCTGTGGTGGGATTGTTTGTGTATTTACCCTTAATACAGTTTCTTCAAGGAATTCAGTCTCTTTAACAGGTTTCCACCTTGATTAGCCTTCCAGGAGGCTGTATCTTGAAATTTCTTCAGTGCGCTGAAATCAGTCTACCTAAATACTGCTGGTTTTATTTGCCTGTTCTCCCTTCTTCTAAACATGTCATTTCACTCTTGCTTTTTTCCCAGATACTCTTTCCCTTGGTATTTGCAATCATTTCCCCTCTGTTGGTTAGAAACTCCTAATGGCTTTCTGTGCTATTTAATTTCAAAACAATAGTCAAAAGAATAATAAAAATGTAATTTTTCAAAAGAAATTATCTACCAGTTCTTTCCAGCTTGGATCTGTAGGGAAAGCCCCACCGTAACAGCATCTGTGGTCTTTTCCCTTTTGAACAACACTTTCCAACAGACCAGTTTTATTGGTAGACAAGAGCGCTAACTTATGCTCCTTGACATTTTCCTTGATGACAAGATAACATCTACATTATATTAAGTAGTCCTGTGATATGAATTAACCCACAAAGTCTCTTATTTTAGCTAAATGATATATATCAATGGAATAGGCTTGAGTCTGAATCTGTATAGTTTTCTGTTTTTGGTGTAAATTGTTATTTTCTTTCTTAGTTCAGGTACATTTTGTAATACTTTCATGTTGTCGAGGGTGACCTTTATTCTACCAAGGAAAGAAAAATTATTAATCATTCTCTGATTTCTTCCAAGCAAAAGAGAACAAGAAGTATTAAAAAAAAAGATGTTGAGAGAATGAAAATGTGGGTGGCTGGGTGAGAAGTGTGAGGGGAGTAAGAAAATATGGTGATGATTAGATTTTGATCATGCCAAGAATATACAGGAAATGATGGAAATGTATGTAATCTTCACACAAATTGTTATAAGGAAAATGGATCAAAACAGCATCAGCAAAATCCTTCATTTGAGCTCAGGGATGCTCTGATATCAACAATATGAAATAAGGGCAAGCACAAAGTACTGTTCTTCAGAGGGAAGTATCAAACACAAATACTGAAAGGTGGAAATAAGTAGACAATAGTACTGCTGATAACGGCAGGGGATTCTAATGCAGGATGTATATAACTAGGGCCGAGAAACAAGGCTGTTGTTTGAGAACCTAATCTCATTCTGGAATTATGAGGAAGAGGTTATGACAGACAGGGGAGGTAATTATTTAACTCCACTTGCTGCTGGCGAGGTTATCTGGAGAACTGTGTCCAGTGTTGTGTACCAAACCTCAGGCACGATGTAAACAAATTGGAGAGCATCCAGGAAAGAGCAGTAGTAATTATGAGAGATTTATGAAGCCCAAGAAACAACAACAACAAAAGAAAAAGGTTGAAAGAACTGCAGCGGTTTTTTTGAAAGTATGGAAGACTAAGGGGGGGACTGGATCCATTTTCTGAGATGTTAAAGGTTTTTGTAAAGATACCTGTGATCAATTATTCCGCATAGTCACTGGGAAAAACAAAAGAAGAAAGCAATTTAATTTGAAGGGAAGATGGCTTAAGGTGGATATTAAGAAAACCTCTCAGTGTTAAAACTGTGAAAATCCAGAAGAGGCTGTGTTAAGGAGATGGCGGAATCAGAGATTTTGAAGAACAGCTGAAACAAACACTTGGAAGGGATGGTCTAGGAATGCTTCAAAATTCCCCACTGGGCTTAGGTGCTTTCCAGCCCTCCATTTTTATGATTTTTGACTGTCTGCTATTTGTAGTTACTATCTGTAACTTTAAAAGAAGGATATGATATTAGATAACTTGCAAAAAGACCTCACCACATCTAACAGTGCAAGACTGTCTCAGCACTGGATGAGCTCTTTAGAGCCCAAATTTATTTTTGAGAAAACCAGCTTCTGTCCTCTCCAGCTGGATTATTCCTGTTTTTCATCCAGGATGAGTAGTTCTGGGAGCCGGGGTTGAAAGCAGGAACATGTTCCCCATGTGCCCTCCAGAATCAGAATTCCTCTCTCCTACTTCACATACTGTTTTTCAACTCTTTGCATTTTGCTACAAACATGACATGAAAAACACCTTTAGTTTTATGTAGGGTGTTTTTTGGTTGGGTGTGGTTTTTTTTGTTTTTTTTTTTTTTAATAGAGATGTGTACAGCTTCTCTGTAAGGGAGAGGAACAATGGTCAGCATCGCTTTAGGTTGGTGACTATCAGAGGGGTGTCTCTTCTCTCTGCTTTTGGGACGTATCCCAGTTATGGAGCTGCAGCAAAAAGAAGGGAAGACACCACTCCTTTTCTTTCATTATTTGTCTATTTTTAATGGCCATTCTGCAAAAGAATGAGGATAATCACTTTGAACCCCCCCCCCCGCCAAAGGAGACAGACTTCAGTTTAGTTGAATAATCTATTCAGCCACAATGACAAAATTTCTAAGCAGTAAAAGAAGTGGACATCTGTGTGCAAGATTGTAGTCACAAAACTTGAGGGGTTTATGGCATTTCAGGCATACAAATACTACTTTGGATGACACTCTTACTGATTTCTTTGTCTTTTCTTTTCTGTACTTTGCAGCAGCTAAGACAGCATCTCCTTCTGCCATTTTATGTGGAATGCCTGCTCACATCCGTGAGCTAAGGGCTGCTTGGATTTTCCCTTTTTCTCACATTTATGTAGTAGCATGCATATATCCACATTTCTAGAATATAGTACTTACATCACCCTGTGTCAAGCTGCATAAATATATTCTGCAGAGAAGGGAAGATGACAGCTACAAGCAACCTTTTTGTACTAAAATATAAAGTGCTTGGTCTATAGCCTTAAATTACCTATCTTAGGGGTCTAGAAAGCCCTCCTAGTTTTTGCTTAAATTTTCAAGATTAGTGAGTGTTTCATAAGCATCACTTGTATGTGGCATGAAATAACTATTTTTATCCTGGAATGATTCAAACTATTATTTTATCTCACGTTACTGTAAAATTCCCAGTTTCGATTGTGCTGAAGGAATGTTCACTATTGTCATAGCTGAGTTTATAACATTTTTACTACATTGTTTTAATTGACAAGAAAAACCATTAATAGCATAAGGAGCTGTTTTCTGTTTAAAACTGTACAAGAGAATTCAATCCTAGATTAAAGGTGGGCAAAATGAGATATCTGTGAATCAGTTGCCTTAATCTCTGAAAGCAGATCTTAGATCTTTACATGTTTAGAAAAAGTATACCTGCAATACTTCCTAAATAAAATGAATGGGAAGTCTAAATATGTATTACTAGGAAGCAGTAGAAGTTTTCTGTGTTTAAAGAACAGCTTTCAGTTTCAAATAAAAATAATAGCTACAGCAGAAGAAAGGGCGACTGGAAACACTTTGGAAAAGTAAGTAAAACTAATAAAACAGATTGGGCTTGTTTGACTGTTTGGGTAGCATATAAAGACCTAAATGTTGCAAGTAAACAATTATTGACAGACAAAACCCCTCCAAAACCATGAGACCCTGACCTACTAGCAGTAGACTGTGGTCCTGCATTCAGAATAGCTGGTTCTGGAAATATTGTTATATGCAGAAAGAAGCTCTGTTATCACTAATCTCTTAAAAATCAAAGTCGGCAGTGCAGTATCATATTTGCAAAATGTGTTATTTCTGTAGAGATCTTGGTCAGTTTTTTCACAAGGGTTAATGCCTCTTCTTGTTAGGAGCTAAACCCAGTGGTTTCTAACTGTGAAAATACTTCTGTGATAAATTCTTACAAGATTAGAGGGACTGCTCTGACATAGCACTTTATCAAATTAATACGATGACTATTGTTTCAGTTAACGTATTGCATTATTTGCTTCACTTCACTCCCTAACACTTCTTTCTCTCCGAAGGAAAGCTAAGCAGTGTATTACATCAATTACAACACGGCATGCACCATAGTCTGGTGTATGGGATTTGTTTATCTCCTTGTTTTTCAATACTTAACCTTATGGCTCAAGAATCATTATGTGCCCAATTAACTTTGGTTTATATGCTCTGTGTGTTTTAAGTCTGCAGTGTTGTTTCTCTAGAAAAATTACTTTACTACAAAACAGTGATCATTTCAGCCAGCACAGGCCATGCTGAGATCTGGAAGTTTATTACCTTATCATGGGTCAAAAGAGAACAGATGTAGCTACTGAATATAGGGCCGAGAGGGGACAGATTTGGTTACGGAAGACAGTCATACCTTAGCTTCTTCAAGACTATACCAGATACTTGAATGTCATTGAGGGACCTTTAAAAGACAGAAATAATCTACATTATTCTGGCTTAGCACCTTTAATAATTGAAACTACACACTAAAGGCTCTCAAGAAATTCATAAAGTTTATTACCTCTAATTTCTTTTGACCAAGGAACTGTTGAGAAATCAGACTACAGGAAAGTGCCCTGTATATAAAGCTATTTATTTTTCCATTTTCTTGTTCGCTGTGGATGAAATTCATTGCTAAGATGATAATGCTTTTAAAAAAAAAAATCTTCTGGGAACCTGTAAATACAACGTTCGGATTTTTCAGTTTCTGTTGTTTCACTGCAGTATTGTGAAATAGCCATTACCAGACCATTACTCAGATTTTAGTGAGATAGTCATTACTTGAAACATAAATGTAACTTTAAAAATGTACATTTATTTTGAAAGCTGCAGTTCATTACACTGTCTGAATTTATGTATTTATTTAGATTTCTGGAACACTATAAAGACATTTTCTGCATATGTACCCAGAACTTTTTGCATAATATAAAACTTATCTTAAGTGGAGCACTGAAAGACACCCCTGCTGAAAAATCATTCCTTTAAACATTTTTAGTCACCTCTCTCCTACTATGTACAAAGTTCTGGAAAAAAGAGGGTTGTGCAATGTAATCTGGAGGTTATCAGAGCTGGGCTGTTTCAAGCATAGAGGAAAGTATGGATTTCAAAGGTGTGGAGCACCCACTAAGAATGGGCTGCAGCATCCTCCTTTAGTTTCAATCTATAAAGCTTCCTTTCAGTCTGAATCCTCCCACTAATTCTAGGTGAGCAAATGTGGCTTTGGAGAATAGAGAGTCTCCTCAAGTAAGCCTACAGTTGGCAGTTAGTTTGAGTACCAAACTTGACCTAGCCAAACGCAAAGCCCTACCGCTAGGCTGTTCCACCACAACTGTTTTTGCTTTTGGCTAGGTGTAATTAGAAGAATGACTCTGTGTATAACGATGCTTTAGGATTCTTTCCCAATAATTGCAAGACAGTATGTCTCTCCTTTTGAGAGGAGTGGTGGAAATGTAAAGATTGTCGGTACTCAAGTGACTAACCTTCCACCTAAGAACAGACCCATTCCAGTCAGAGTTAAAACAAAATTTAACTTCTAATCTGTAACAAGACATCCAGACTGAAAAAATAATCAAGTTACAAGGCACTTCCAGACTTTCTTTTTCCCCTGTGTGAAACATAAGGGTACTTAGACCAAAAGAGTCAAGATTATATGTAATGAAACTCTCAGCTAAGAATATGATAATCCTTTTAATGCAGCAAAGAGTAAGCACATTAAATGGTGTAATAATTTGTCATCCCAAGAGAATGTGTGTGAAAACTCATGGAAATGTGATAATGGATTCTGATGCTGAAGTATGAACCTCTTCCAAAATGTATAACCTCCTCCCCTGCCATGCAAAGAAACTAGTGATTATTACACGTTCATGAAACAGATGTGAGCCTCAGCAATATTACGCTTTTTAAATTTTTTTAACTGCTTCATCTTTGCTTACATACATCATGATCAGTTGTATTTTCAATATATTGGAAAAATCTGTCTGAAGCTACTGTTCAAGGTAACAGCAAAAAAATGGTTGTTTAATAGAAACCACTTTTAAACAGGACTAAGCAACATGGTACAAAGAACAGTGGGACATCCTCCAGTGACTGTCCTGTAAGGATGGTATTTCATACTCTTTTAAGCTGGAAAGTGCTAATGGTCGCTATCAAAGAGCTCTTTGTTTTCAAACTATGAGAGATCTTATTAAAGGTAATGAATGCAATAAGCACTCCTGTTGAATTTAACGAAGGGGACTGAGATCCTTTTTGCAGTGGGACAGCTGTACATAGTGGGGACTACTGCCTAGTTTATTGAATTGCATGGTGAGCTCTGAGCAGAGCTCTTGTCTGGGCAAAAGGGCTCCTGTGCCCTGATGTCCTGTGTATAGCTGATGTAGTTAGACACCAGAAAAAGGAGTTCAAAATGTGACTTTGAAAGAAAGGAGATAGATATTTGTAGGCAATGAGCTCACTGTTGAGATAAACATCAGTGTTTCTCTAAGGGAACAGCCTATTCAGTTTATTTTTCCAGTGTTCAGTGAAAGAGGATTTTTTTTGGGGGGTGTATGGAGGAATAGAGTGTGAAATGAATGGGATTACATCAAAGAAATTCCTGAGTCAAACAGTAAAGTCCTCTTCATAAATGCAATTGGCTTTTCAAGGTCATGAGTGTAGATAAATAACGTGGACCAAAGAGACATTTATACTAAATGAACTTCTAAGACTTTTTTTTCTGATCATGAGAGTATGAGATTTTTGGACCCCTGCAAGACAAGGGTCAAATTGCTGATGAGCATCCTTCTGCCATCCCATGTTGAAATGTAGTGTCCTGGGCAATGAAATCTGAGGACATTCCTTGAGAGGAAGCCTTGAAGAGGAAGACTATTTTCACCCACTTTAGATCTCTCTGGGGTCCATCATAATGTCCTACAACTGATCTGCATCTACAATTTGAAAGAAGCAATATACATAGCTTGGGGACTCACAAGCAACTTTTCTCAATGAGGCAATACTATTCTACTCTACTCTGCTCTTGTGAGACCCCACCTGGAGTACTGCATCCAGCTCTGGGGGCCCCAGTACAGGAGAGACATGGAGCTGTTGGAGTGAGTCCAGAGGAGGGCCACGAAGCTGGTCAGAGGGCTGGAGCACCTCTCCTATGAGGACAGGCTGAGAGAGTTGGGATTGTTCAGCCTGGAGAAAAGAAGGCTCCAGGGAGATCTAATTGTGGCCTTCCAGGACCTGAAGGGGCCTACAGGAAAGCTGGAGAGGGACTGTTTATCAGGGAGTGTAGTGACAGGACAGGAGTAATGGGTTTAAGCTGAAGGAGGGTCAATTTAGATTAGATATTAGGAAGAAATTCTTTACTGTGAGGGTGGTGAGGCAGTGGAACAGGTTGCCCAGAGAGGTTGTGGATGCCCCCTCCCTGGAAGTGTTCAAGGCCAGGTTGGATGGGGCTTTGGGCAACGTGGTCTAGTGGAGGGTGTCCCTGCCCATGGCAGGGGGGGGTTGGAACTAGATGATCTTTGAGGTCCCTTCCAACCCAAACCATTCTATGTTTCTATGATTCTATGAATAGTGAACCTCCATGCTCTCTGCTTTTTAGGGAAAAGCCATTGGAGAAGTGGTGTTTGTCTCAGCCTTATTGTAGTCAAGTTGCAACTGGGCAAGAAGAACATATGGCCACTGCAGAAACACACCTGTGGATGTCCCAAATCCATGGAGAACTCAGACCCATACAATTTCTCTATAAGAGAAATGTCCACAGACCTAAAACAAATTATGAGATAAAATTATAGCTAGACTATGAGCCTAGAACTTATCATACTGGGTGTTCAGTAAGAACTGTTGTTGCAGGGTGCAGAACCGTTCATACTACCTCATTCCAGTTTAAGCCTCAGACACTTGTTAAGCAGTGGAAGCTACCAGGCTCTCTAGGAGGATCATTCCCTTTAGGTAAGGAAACATAGCAATGAGCCTTATCTTTGAAAAGGAAAAAGAAATGTGGCACTAAACAAGTAAAGTTTTTGTGATGTATGCTGAATTTTGAAGATTGTTTGCAGAATGTTTTACATTTTAACTGAATACATAGGAAGACATTTTCTAATTCTAAACAAATAGGCAGACTTGAATTTTAAGTATTAACAATTATTAAAAACCAATTAGTGTAAACTGAATTAAAACAAACAAGTGTGAAGAAAGGGTAAGTAGGAGGTTTTGTAGTGCAATCGTTCTACATGACAAAGTTGGCTTATGGTTCCTCAAGGACTGATTAGTCCTATAAAGATTTTCACAGTAGCGGCACACACACATATTATTAGTTACAAATTTATTTGAAACTCAGCTCAGCTGGTGGAACTTATTTTCCCCAAATGATTTTTTTTTTGTTTTTTAAATAAAAATTGTCCATTGGGTCTCCTTGTCCAAAATCACTATGGTGACAAAACAGGTCTCTGAGCATAAAAGCAGGTCTGCAATAACCCAACAGAACAGAAGCTTACATGTTCAGCACTGAATTTCTACTGAAGGCTGACACCATGGGAATGGGCTTTCATATTCATATGAAAGTATAGGCTGCTGTAGCAGTGGCAAACAAGCTAAACCATGCGTACCTGGCCTGTGGAGTCCTCAGTCCTTAGCACGGCAGAAGGGACAAGAGGTCTTCCCAGCAATGCTTGGTAAAGTCCACTGGAACGCAGAAATGTAACAAAATCCGTTAGTAACTATACCCACAAAGAGAAAGTGACTTAGCATGTTTTATTTCCTTTTATTTCTCACATTTGAGAGGAGGACAAAGTGAAAACTGTATCCACAGAGTCATAGATTTTGACCTCAAAGTGGTCTCTGTCAGACACAAAATCTGCTTTACTGTCTAACCCAGAGCATACTCACCTAGTCTCCTGCTAACAGTTGCTGTGGGGAAAGTTATTTTGTTATTTTGTGCCACTTTCAAAGAGAAGGTTACTGAGCCTGTTATCTCTGGCTGAATGAGTAAGCGTATCACTTGTGGAACAACGGAGAAAAGAGTAGCAAACCAAAATAAACGCCAATGAAACTATTTAGCTGGGCCCCCATCTTGTGTTTTCAGCTTCACATTCTTGCTCTCTGCTAACAGACTCCTTTTTCCTTCTGTTTGGGCTTGCCTGAGCATCACTTCTTAGTACCACTAATTTTCATTGCCCTAAATACATTACCTCTGCTAAGAGTTGGCTGGCAATCGCAGAATGTGGGTAATTATGTCCTACTCCCAAGGGTAGCTTGAAAAGAGTGGAGATGTGGAAGTTTCTTTTTCTTTTTCTCTTCCCCTTTTCCTCTTTCTGCTGGAAACATTCTAAACTAAGTATGTCCATCCCTAGGGGGAATATTTCTCAAAAAATGTAATATAGATAATTCATCAAGTTGAAACAGAATAGCATAATAAAAATGAGGGAAGAATATACTGTAATAGAATACTGGAAAGGCAGTGACATGGTGACATTATTCATATAGACAGACACTAGTGAGATGGAAGTTTAAAAGTCTCTTGCTGTAGGCATGTTTTAGTTTGCTGTTCAGTACAGTTTTCCAGTGTTTTCATTGTTGCTGAAGAACAATAACAAAAAAGATGATTAGAGACATAGGATAAAAAATAATTTTTTCTTTTTCTTTTTTTTTTTTTTTTCTTTTTCTTTCCCCTCTGAGTGCTTTATGGTACCTCACCTGGAATAGGATCAGTCAGGCTGTGTACCTAACTATTCATCTCTCTGTTGCAATGTGGTTTGAGTACTGGCGGGTTCCTGCAAGGGTGGCTGTGCACGTGTGTAGGCAGTAGTGAGTTAATGTTTTTTTACTCCCTCAGGTGCCTAGGTTCTGACTTTGCTTTTAGTTTGGCACTTGCAATACTATACTATTGTCCTCTTAGACCCTTGTTTTCTAGCGATATGTTTTCAAGTTCCTATATTAGGTTTCTGTCAATGCACAGTCTAGTATTTCCCCCATAGGAGAGATTTTCCATTTTCTTTTGCTTTTTTCATTCACGCTGTGTGACAAATGTGATAAGATCCAATGGGCGAAGTCTTGCCGTCCTGTTTCCCCATCCCTTGCTCAACCTCCTACATTAGTGCTGCTATAGATGCTGATGGCTGCCAGACAGCCCATCTCTTTCTCCATTCATTTTTCATCCTTGCTTATCTCCTGGATAAATGATGGTAGAAGACCTCTGAACTCTCTTATTGTGTTTATTCCCGCTCTCATGTCCTCAGAATCTCCTTTGAGGACAGAATATTAAGACTGGGCATGCTTGCGAGTTTACATTTAAGCCCTTTTAAAAAGCTCTGTGTTTGAATTTTCCTGCTGCCATTACCACTAGTATTCTTTAACCTTCTTTTTACTTCTCCGTTTTGCTAAGAAATGGAAACTTTGCCTTTCCTAGCTTTATGGGTTTTAACCTCATTTCTGTGCTGTTTTTTTGGATATTGAGAAGGAGGAAGAGAGAAGCAGAAAACAACACTTCTATATTCTGAGTGCCCTCTCCACCCTTCCAAAGGATCTGAGAGCCCAGAAAGACAGCTATGTTATTTCTGTGGAGATTTGTTTTCCATTTGATCAGGCTAAGATCAGTCAGGGTGAGCAAAAGGTGTCTGAGAAGTAAAACAAAAGTTAAACCATGGTTTTACGTGAGCTTTATTTTTTTCCTTGAGGATTTATTTTCTTTCATATTATGAAGCACCAATAGTGCTGTCAACTATAAAAGATTAGATCTTGTGGTGCAATGTGCCAAGGTTTATAGGCTCAGGCAGGGCATGGTGTGGGTTTTTCTGGTCACATTTTATCTTCATAAATTCATAGCATCGGCTTTCTGTGCTTGGCTTGAGCAATGAGGGCTCACAGCTTCAACTGCATTCTCTCTAGGAGCAGAACAGCCTGCCCTTTCAGTATCCTACTGTTTCCCAGCTCACATTTTCAGGTAAAAGACAAGTTCCTGAAAGGCTCCATGACCTCCCCTGGTTGTCTTTTCTTTACTGGAATTCAACCCTAAGGATTTGTCAACTTTGGTTTTGTTCAGTTATGAAAAAGCAAAATTAATTCCAGGTTCAATGTGATTTCTGTGCCTGGAAATAATACAGCTTTGATCAATACTGTGTTAAAGGAACTCTCCCAGACACAGTGGGCTGGCTTCTACTAGTTTCACTGAAGATTTGAAAACCAGAACAGTTCAAATGTGATATACATGCAGTTTGGGGTTCTGAACACAGCAGCTTCAACAGAGTGCCTGTAGGTTGGTGACAGCATACTATGTGTCATGGTGTGTTGATATTCCTAATCTCTGCTCTGTCCATCTCTCTTATAAAGATAACACAAAAATAACAATTATGGAAGAAGAAAGGATGAGAAGGCACTAGATGTCCCTACCGTGGGAAGAAGAGACTGGAATGGCTCAATATTTTCAGTAAGAGTCTGTGGTTGTGGAGACACTTGATGAGTGAGGGAGGAGCACATTCATCCTTTTCATATGGGGAAGGTACGGGAGATTACTGGATCTGGTCGGCTTCATGATCTAGGGGATTTCTGCTTCCTGGTCCACTGGAGCCAAATCTGGTGGCTGTGGGGACTGAGAGGATGGATCCCTCCTGGCCCAGTTCAGTAAAGCCAGAGTGCTGCTATTCCCATTTGTAAGTTCAACCAGTAGTGAGGCTGAGTGTGTTTCCTCACCCGCATTACTAATGTGGTTGGTCAGGCAAATCACCACAGAGGCCAGTGCTTTTACCAAAGTGAAAACAAACAGCACTCACGTAGCCATAAACTGCACAGAGAAGCTAAACCTGTTTCTCCTTATCTGCTTATTGAAGTTTGCACTGGACACACACACACACATGCTGTGGGTCTCTCCAAAATCTGGTGTTTGCAGCTCGGTCTATCTAGAAACTGTCCTCCAGGCCCTGGTTTCCTTCAGTTGCTGACCCCAAGACTCTTGAGCTCCCAGGATTTTGGTCCCACCTTGGTGGCTGGCACTTGGACCTCATACCCTGCTCAGTGTCCAGTCTGATTTGGCGGTCGCTAAGGCTCACCCACATGGGCTGAGAAGAAGGAGCACACCCACACAGAAGATAATTAGAAAAAGGGGATTTAGTAAGAATACAGGAGACATTACAGTGATCATACACAGGGCCTGATACATATTACAGTGTCAATAGGCCATTTCCTGACCATGTAGATCCATGTGAAGTGATTACTTACATTTCAAGGAAAGGAGGCTACCTGGTAAACAGAGGAGAGCATTTGCTTCCCATCTCCCCATAGAATTTTATCCCCATATATTGATATAATGATTAATTTGTGATTACTGTTAGAGATTAAGACAACATAATTTTAGCCTCATTCTGCTCCCTTTACTGAAACAAGCCTCTCTGTGGAAGATGCTCCCTGTATGGGGAAACATCTAGAAGTCCTATAAGTTCATTTCTGCAAAGCATATTGAGGACAAATAGGATGAGGAGGCAGAGAGAAGGAAGAATTGTGATACACTCAGCAAAACACAGCAACTGCTTTCTCCCAGGGAAATACTGCCAGCAACAGGAAGTTGGGTCAATCTGGGGCTCATGTTGACATGACTGCCACTGTACCGCTGGCCGGCTGTGTGATATAATGGACACTGGACTAAGGCTATCCCAGCTAACACACAGCACAGAAAGAACAACATTCACCATGACAGCACTGTGTCCCTTTAGTACCTACCCTGCTTGACCAGGCATAAAAAAATAAGAGTTTGGGAGGGGAATATGTTTCCTGACCAAAAATACAGGAGCTTTGTAGTTTTCTCTGTCCACAGCCATTGCTCAAGCATCAGGTGCTCCTTCTTTTCTTCTAGGAACTGGAGCAAAAGACAGAGAAAGCAGCATGGGGGAGCAGAGAGCAGTGGGAATGAAAGAAGCCAGTGACACAAAAAACAGCTGCTGGTCAGTGCCCTTGTCCTTTGTTTATCATGTAGCCTCCTTTCCTTGAAATGCACGTAATCACTTCATATGGATCTACAGGGTTAGGAAATGGCCTAATGACATTGTAAACTAGAAGGCATCCATGCCTGTAAAATAATGATCCTTTTCTCAGACATTTACAAACATTTACTAGTAACACCTCATGATGACCCTTTGAGATGCTCTCATCTGTGTTTGACAGAATGGGAAACAGGTAAGAGAATATGAAAGAAGGAAGAAAAGGGCAGAGAGTGAAATTTGTGAAATCCTGTTCTATCTTTCTAAGACAATGACCTTCCCTATGTCCTTCAAAGCAATCCATAGTAATTTTAGTTGTATCTTTAATGTTTCATTCAATATAGTGTACGACCATGAATAATGAAGTTTACACTATACAGGGAGGGTAGCTATTGATTTACACAAGGTATGTCTCATTTATTAATCTGTAAATACTATGCAAATATATGCATGACAAGAAATTAAATCAATGCCTGTCACTTATTCTTTCAGTCTGCATGCTTTTATGAGTATATTTTTGACATTAATACCAGTTTACAGGAATGTACTTGCTGAGAAAGCAATTATTTACACTTGTGTGCAAATCACTCATACGGTCTGAAAGAGAGGTTTTGAAAACTGTATGTGTAACCTGGACCTGCTCTCCCTTGAATGCCATTTTATAGATCGGTTTAGATATATTTGTTATACAGATTATTTAAGTATTAAATTGTAATTGCTTGCTGTTAAGTTATTAAATGGTGTGATTTTGAGGCCTGGGACTGGAGCACAAAACTGAGGGCAAGAAATATCATAGAAATGAGGCAAGCAGCTTAGCACTTCTCAGATGAACTATCATTAAAGTCCAACTGTGCTTTCAGCTCATCTGAGAGGTAAACAGTGTTAGCTTCAGCTGGATGTCTGAATCCTAAACTAACAGGTATAATAATACTGTTATCATGTAAAGGTTGCAAATGAAAGAACTCCAGTAACATATTCTTTACATGAAGCATGAAGACCACTCCCATATCCATAGTTCAGCAGCTGCTCTCCTGCAGCTGCAGTGTGAAGTGAGGTATACACATAGCAACTCTGCTGCTTGGTACAGGAATAAGTCCTGCCTCACCTTGTGGGGTCTGGGAGTCCTCAGCATTTCTCCAAAGTTGGTCTGTACTCAGAACTAAAATTCTTAGTCTGATGTGGGAGAGGAAACTTTTATGAGTTTACTTTTTCCAGGTGGGAAGAAAGTAGTTTCCTAAATGCAAGAATAATTACTTAGATAACTTATTGTTACATGCAGCAAGGGAGAAGAACAAAGTGTCCTCCTTTGATCAACAGTAAAAGGCAAACAGCCTTTAGAAAGATGTAATGAGAGATGAGTGAACCCTAAGCAGAGCTTTATGGACAAATGGGAGAAGGTCCAAAGGTTGAAGAATGGTGCAGAATAGTAGAAGAAGGAGACAGGCTCCTCACAGTAATGTGTGGCAAGAAGATATGAGACAGCGGGCATAAGCTGAAATGAGAGCACCAGACTAGGAATAAAATAAATAATAATAATAAAAACCCCAAATAAAATGAGAATTAAAAATAAATAAATATAAATAAAAGGAAAATGTTTTTGCCATGAGAACTGCTATGCAGTAGAGCATGTTACTCAGAAAGGTGGTGCAGCCTCTGTCCTTGGAGGTTTTCAAGACCCAAATGGATAAAGCCCTGAGGAACCCTGTAATTGATTGTGCTTTGAGCAATATGGTGAACTAGAGACCTCCTGAGGTCCATACCCTAATTATCCTACGATACTGCTATCTGCTAGGATGTCCCAACAGTCTACTAACAGCAGCCCAAACCACACAAAGTATCTGCTTGTATGCAATGCTGATGAGGTCTTACATGCTGAGAAGAGAATCTTGTGATGACAATAATGGTGATAAGAACAAATATTATAATGAGGGAAAGGGAAAACTCATCTATTTTTAAGATCTTATGGGCAGTCTCTAACTGGAAAGGGGGAAGAGCTAGACATTAGGGGTGCGCAGGAGACATGCATCCATTAACTCATGCCATATTGTGCTGGTTTTAGCTGGGATAGAGTTAATTTTCTTCATAGCAGCTAGTATGGGGCTGTGTTTTGTTTGTGTTGTTAACAAAACAGTGCTGATAACACAGGGATGTTTTCGTTACTGCTGACCAGTGCTTACACCGAGCCAAGGCCTTTTCTGCTTCTCACCCCACCCCACCAGTGAGGAGGCTGGGGGTGCTGGGACAGCTGACCCCAACTGACCAAAGGGATATTCCATACCATATCATAGAATCATAGAATCATAGAATAGTTTGGGTTGGAAGGGACCTCAAAGATCATCTAGTTCCAACCCCCCCCTGCCATGGGCAGGGACACCCTCCACTAGACCACGTTGCCCAAAGCCCCATTCAACCTGGCCTTGAACACTTCCAGGGAGGGGACATCCACAACCTCTCTGGGCAACCTGTTCCACTGCCTCACCACCCTCACAGTAAAGAATTTCTTCCTAATATCTAATCTAAATCGACCCTCCTTCAGCTTAAACCCATTACCCCTTGTCCTGTCACTACACTCCCTGATAAACAGTCCCTCACCATCTCTCCTGTAGGCCCCCTTCAGGTCCTGGTAAGCCGCAATTAGATCTCCCCAGAGCCTTCTTTTCTCCAGGCTGAACAATCCCAACTCTCTCAGCCTGTCCTCATAGGAGAGGTGCTCCAGCCCTCTGACCAGCTTCATGGCCCTCCTCTGGACTCGCTCCAACAGCTCCATGTCTCTCCTGTACTGGGGCCCCCAGAGCTGGACGCAGTACTCCAGGTGGGGTCTCACGAGAGCGGAGTAGAGGGGCAGGATCACCTCCCTCGACCTGCTGGTCACGCCTCTTTTGATGCAGCCCAGGACACGGTTGGCTTTCTGGGCTGCAAGCGCACACTACCGGCTCATGTTGAGCTTCTCATCAATCAATACCCCCAAGTCCTTCTCCTCGGGACTGCTTTCAATCCATTCCTTGCCCAGCCTATAGTCGTGCTTGGGATTGCGCTGACCCACATGCATGACCTTGCACTTGGCCTCGTTGAACTTCATGCAGTTTGCACGGGCCCACCTCTCCTGCCTGTCAAGGTCCCTCTGGGTGGCATCCCTTCCCTCCAGCGTGTCGACCACACCACACAGCTTGGTGTCGTCGGCAAACTTGCTGAGGGTGCACTTGATCCCACTGTCCATGTTGCCGACAAAGATGTTGAACAGTGCTGGTCCTAGTACCGACTCCTGAGGAACACCACTTTTCACCGTTCTCCACTTGGACATTGAACCATTGACCACAACTCTTTGAGTGCGACCATCCAGCCAATTCCTCATCCACTGAGTGGTCCATCCATGGAATCCATGTCTCTCCAATTTAGAGACAAGGATGTCGTGCGGGACAGTGTCAAATGCCTTGCACAAGTCCAGGTAGATGATGTCAGCTGCCCTTCCCTTATCCACAGACACTGCAACCCCATCATAAAAGGCCACCAAGTTTGTCAGGCACGATTTGCCCTTAGTGAAGCTGTGTTGGCTGTTACCAGTCACCTCCTTATTTTCCATGTGCCTGAGCATAGTCTCCAGGAGGGTCTGCTCCATAATCTTGCCAGGCACGGAGGTGAGACTGACTGGCCTGTAGTTCCCTGGGTCTTCCTTTTTACCCTTCTTAAAGATGGGGGTTATGTTCCCCCTCTTCCAGTTGGCAGGAACTTCTCCAGACTGCCAGGACTTCTCAAATATGATGGAGAGTGGCCTGGCCACTTCATCGGCCAGTTCCCTCAAGACCTGTGGATGCATCTCATCAGGTGCCATGGACTTGTGCACCTTCAGGTTCCTTAGATCTTCTCGAACCTGATCTTCTCCTACAGTGGGCGGTTCTGCATTCTCCCAGTCCCTGCCTTCTGTGACCTGGGCAGTGTGGCTCAAGTATTTGCCAGTGAAGACTGAGGCAAAGAAGTAATTGAGTACCTCAGCCTTCTCCGTATCCTGGGTAACCAGGTCACCCGTTTCATTCTGAGGGGACCCACATTTTCCTTCGTCCTCCTTTTATCACTAGAATACCTATAGAAGCTTTTCTTGTTGTCCTTGACATCCCTGGCCAGGCTAATTTCTATCAGGGCTTTGGCTTTCCTAACCTGCTCCCTGGCTGCTCGGACAGTTTCTCTGTATTCCTCCCAGGCTACCTGCCCTTTCTTCCACCCTCTGTAGGCTTCCTTTTTTTGTTTGACTTTGCCCAGGAGCTCCTCGTTCGGTGGTTTTGCTTGACTTCCTCTTTGTTGGGATGCATGTGATGTCATGCTCAGCATGTAAAGCTGAGGGAAGAAGAAGGAAGGGGGAGAGACACTCAGAGTGATGGTGTTTGTCTTCCCAAGTAACTGTTAGGCATGACAGAGCCCTGCTTTCCTGGAGATGGCTGAACACCTGCCTGCCCATGGGAAGCGGTGAATGAATTCCTTGTTTTGCTTTGCTTGCGCACATGGCTTTTGCTTTACCCATTAAACTGTCTTTACCTCAACCCATGAGTTTTCTCACTTTCACTCTTTTGATTCTCTCCCCCATCCCGCTGCGGGGCAGTGAGCGAGCAGCTGCGTGGGGCTGAGCTGCCGGCTGGGGTTATACCATGACACAGATAGGAATTCCTTCAGGTATAACTGAAGATCCTACAAGTTTTCCCACGCTGTTTGGGAAGTACTGTCTGTTGGTGGTGGGAGGCAAACATCTATATGGAATTCTAGGAGGAAATCTATGTGGGATTCTTTCTTGCTCTTTGCTGGGTAATTTTGTGCATTTCACTGTTTTCAGAACGCCTGATGATTTCTTGTTATATGGTGGGACACTGAGAACTGGTGGCCTATGTCTGAGTAATAACTTCATTATTTTTGTGGTAGTAATTATAGCACCTTGCTTACTGATATATTATGAAAACAGACATTCTCCATATCTGAATGTATCTGAGTTTAAGCAGGGTCTGATACATGTTTTGTGTGAGAAAACTAATGTTTTTTCTATACAGTTGCATGTAATGGAACATCTGCTAAAGGAAGACATTGAGTCATCATGTGATAGAAACAGCATAAGCAAATTTAAGATATTTATTCTTAAGAAATATATGGGTTTATTTCTCTAGGTTGTTTTTCCTTTCATTTTTAAATCATGTTTCTACCTTAGCCATCTTTACATATCCAGAAACAAGCAAGATGAAAAACTGCTGACCTAGAGATTGTGCTCTGGGAATTTTTTGCATTACTATGAGGTGGAAGTGTCATAAGAAAAGAAAAATCCCTGTTCTCATGAAATACATTTTTGAAGCACAGCTTTGAAGACTCCAGAGGTTCAGATAAGCAACCAGCATGAACATCTGCAGGTTTGAATCTAAGACTTCCCTAATGTGATGACCCCATTTCACTACAAATTGGTCTCTGTACTCAGCTGGTTGTGGGTTAGTTAAAATCAGCCTCTTTCTGCTAAGACTCCCACTTCAAAAATTCCTTCAGAAGTTTTCACACTGAATATGTTTGCACCTGTCAGTTCACAGGAACCTATCACTGTCTTCCAGGAACAAAAAAACATCTGAACTAACTGTTGATGGGGTTTTATGACTCATTGAAGCCCAGAGCTATGTGAAACTGGCTTTAATTTCTAAAAATCAATAACACTTTTAAGCACTGTGTGCCTCTGATAGTCTTCTTACCCTAGCGGAGAAGCAAATGTACTCAATATAAAAGGGGAAAATAGATTTTCATTCAATTTTAGGCTGAAGTAGTGTTTCTGAATATAGCTCTGATATAACAAAGCTCAGGTTTAAGGGAAACAGTTGTGTAACACACTGCAGGGATCTGAGTCTGCCGCAATCAAAAAGAAAGATGAACCTGACCAGGGTTTGGCAGGGAGGAATTATGATTTCAAAATAAAAATGAAGACTTTCTGGAGTTGAATCACTTCCTGATGGGCTGATAATGGCATGAAATTTGTTTGTTTTAAATATTGCCATTCTCTTTTTCCTGGTGATATATGGAGCCCATTGTGTGCCACAAACAGTCATTTGATGGCATGTGAGTCACAGCACAATTTCCTTCCCACCACAAGTCTTTTGTGTCAGTCAGAGAAAAGGAATAAAAATCTATCCCTGGGTTGGTATTGTCCTGTTTAGACCATTTTGGAAAGCTGCAAAATGTCCTGGGTAATACAGCTTGAATGAAAAGTTTTCATAGCTTTTTCACATACTGCAAGCTTTTCATGCAAACCTATTTTTTAAAAAAAATAAAATAATGTAATTGATGTTCTGCCATCCCTGCAATGAAAAATACAGCAAGAAACATATATACATATATAGATGTATGTGTGTATATATATACACACATATAAATGTCACATTTCAGAAGTCTACATTTGCACTGTTCATTCCTGAGCTAAAGAAATGCAGCACATTCTTGGTGTTCTTCCCTTTTTGGATTCTCACAAAGGTGAGAACTATCATCCCTGTGGGCTGCACTCACAGGGTGGCTTTGTCCTTGGCTATCTCCACGGTAGCTTTCAGCCCTTGGTTACACCTCCATTAAACCATCCTTCTTGCTTTGATATGGAAACGAGGTTCCCAATTTGCCACGCTGCCAGTATTTACTTGTTAGCCTGCCAATAGCTTTAACACTTTTAATTGATTTACCACTGATTCTTCATTACCAGAGGAGCGATAAAAGATCACGTGAGTACACTGTACAAGTGAGTTGTGTCTCTCCTCTAGTATCACCTCTAGACACTGTGGAGGATCCCAGTCTGTCTGCAGCATGTACATTCAGTAATTAGAACAAGAATGATGCTAATAACAAAACCTGGTGATACAAAACCAAAGCATCAGTTTTCCAAGGTATTGTGAATTTTTTTTTTAGGATAAATTTCAGATCTTCAAACTAGTTGACATGAAGTAATTAAAGAAGTGGTGAAAAAAAGAATGAAGCTAAGCTTTGTATGGGTTTTTTTTAAAATGATGTTTGACTTTGTCTAATCTCCAGATGTCACAAAAAGAACAATGCTGCTATAGCACGAGAGAGCTTGTGTTTGCTACAGGAAAGATGATAAACAGTTTTGATTAGAGTCCTGTGAATATATGTTCACAAAGGAGCCACGGAAATTCAGAACCTGCTGAAAGAGTCAGAAGATAAAACTGGTTTGGTGCAGACTTAATTTCATTACTCCATTAATCTTATTTCTGAGCTTGTTTAACAGACGAAGATTTGCAAATGACTTTGAATTCAGCAGGAAGATAATTTTAATTTTATGGGGCACTTGTACTCAGAAGTAGGCGTTTTGCAGATGAAAGCATATGGTGTTGGAATACTCCCTGTCTGTCATCAGGACCGGATGATGCCAGCCCACTCCAGCCTTCAGATGCTATGGCACTTTGTAGAGTTTCTGCCTATAAATAATCCACTTTCATACAGAACAACTCACTAAAAGAAGCCAGCCGCTGTGAAAAACTTGTTACTGGATCACAAGGAGACTAATAACTACTCTCTGCAATACTCACCAGCCTCTAATAACCACTAATGCTCAAGAGCTTTGACTAAGATTAACCACTTTCTCAGGGGCTTTTAAAAGCACCGAATCAAAAGCTGTATGTAATTTTGTGTGCACAAAATAGCAAAGACACTTCCTTTAAGATGCTAAGATCTGTCTTGCAACAAACCAGCTAGAAAATAGAGCTGTGTCTCTTCAAAAGCTCCATACTGCGTGATGTTCAAAGCCTATGAAGGGTTTCTGCATCAATTCCCCATCTGTTGTTAGAGGGAGCAATTCCAATCATGGAAATACTTCATGGACCCTCCAGATCTGACCATTCAGCAACCTACTGGTTCATTCATATTTTTAACAGCAGTTAAAACAAAACAAACAAAAAAATCCTCACAATCATGCCCTTGCCATAATATCAGACCTTTCTTTTTCTACTGAAGTAGGAAAACGTAGGTAGCTAGCACTGGAAGTATCGTAGCACCCTCAAATATGGGTTTGCAAAGCAAATTTATTCTTGCTCATACTCTTCGTAAAAATTGCCAAGATGTGATGTGTTGGGTAGTTTGTTCTGCAGTTCTGTATACTCTATTTTCGTCTCTTCAAGACCGTGTAACATGCACGTGATATAGTGGCAAGTTTCTGCTGTTCTGTTTCTTCAAATAAATGCAGAGCACTGAGATACGTTAAGTGCATCTGAATTAATCAAAAGAGCATGTTTTATGGATATACTTAGTGCTTCATTTATCAATGAAGAATTCCAGATGCTGTGAGATCTGTAGTGTATCCAATGTAAAGTTGTTCTTAAAGAGGAGAATTTGTTTACTTCTTATATGGGTATTTAATCATGGTAAGCTGATTATGGGATTTTCTGTCTTTTCCAGTTAGCTAAATCTTACCAGTATCTCTACCTCTCAGAACTGTAACAAAAGCTGTACTGGCAGATCCTGCCGTTCATGAGGAAAACTGATTTCACATGTATCTTCTAATTTTTAAAATCAGTATGTATTCTTTATTATCTATTCCATTATATGCCAGTAAAAATTTTATTTTATTTTTTTTTTAAATGCTACAATAAGACGAGCCACTGAGACTATGATTTAACTGGAAACACTACATGTGTACCTAGTATCCTGTTGAAGAAGCAACACCTATAGCTTTTCCTTGATTCTTATGGAACCTACATCTGTCTAAAACAAAGTCTGGTAGATGTTATGCTGCAAGTGCCATTAGCTATTTCACTTACTGGTATCAGCATGAATGATATAATTATCTGGAAGTACAGAGCTATTCAGTTCATGTACTAAATTGAGAGTATTTGAACATAAGTTTCAACAAAATCTATGAATTCATCAGTTTCCTTTATGAATCAGAATCAAATATCAAAAAATGTCATAGAATCACAGAATGGTTTGGGTTGGAAGGGACCTCAAAGATCATCTAGTTCCAATCCCCCTGCCATGGGCAGGGACACCCTCCACTAGACCACGTTGCCCAAAGCCTCATCCAACCTGGTCTTAAACACTTCCAGGGAGGGGGCATCCACAACCTCTCTGGGCAACCTGTTCCAGTGCCTCACCACCCACACAGTAAAGAATTTCTTCCTAACATCTAATCTAAATCGACCCTTCTTCAGCTTAAACCCATTACCCCTTGTCCCATCACTACATGCCCTTGTAATCAGTCCCTCTCCAGTTTTCTTGTAGGCCCCTTCAGGTACCAGAAGGCTGCTATAAGGTCTCCCCAGAAAAGTGCTATTTTGTAAGGTTTAAATTTTATTATTTTTAAACAGCTTTTATGTGGTTTCTCTTGAAAACAAGCAAATGAAGCAACCTAAAATGCAAATAGAGTTTTTCTATAAAGTTAAAAAAAATCCTCTTTGCTCCTGCCTGGATACTCTTATGAATACATAAGGATTCAACCACAACGAAAAATCATCTTCTTCCTGGAAGAGAAGAATTTTTTCTGCATCTTGGCTCTAACTTGTGTTCTCACTTTTTGTGCCTGTTGAAACCAAGGTTAAAGACACCATACATGGCATTTCAGTCATTACTGCTCCTGGTAAAACATGCAAGATTAATTTACAACCATTTACATACACGCTTCTATCTTTAGTGATTTTAATTCGTCTTTACTCAAGTGAGATCTTTTATCCTGAGGAAATCTGTGTCAGACAGAAGACGTTGACATAGTTAAAGGGGACCATCACCATCACTTCTTGTGATTCAGGAAGCAGTTTGTACGGCATGCATTAGAGCATGCTATAGCGAGGCAGGAGGTGGTTACAGTGGGTGCTACCCCTTCGGGTGTCTGTGTTATTAAAGCAGGCTGGTGATATTCAGTTAACTGAGATGTCAAAATGTTAAGAGTATGTGTTGGGTTTGCGTGGCAAGGTTTTGGTAGCGGGGGGGCTACAGGGGTGGCTTCTGTGAGAAGCTGCTAGAAGCTCCCCCTGTGTCTGATAGAGCCAATGCCAGCTGGCTCTAAGACGGGCCCGCCGCTGGCCAAGGCCAAGCCAATCAGCGCCTCTGTGATAACATATTTAAGAAGAAGAAAAACACTTAGAGGGAGAGAGCTTTTGCAGCCGGAGAGAGGAGTGAGAAGATGTAAGAAACTCTGCAGACACCAAGGTCAGTGCAGATGGAGGGGGAGGAGGAGCTCCAGGCGCCGGAGCAGAGATCCCCCTGCAGCCCGTGGTGAAGGCCATGGTGAAGCAGGCTGTCCCCCTGCAGCCCCTGGAGGAAGGATGAGGGGGTGTAGCGATTCCACCTGCAGCCCGTGGAGGACCCCACGCCGGAGCAGGTGGAGGCACCTGAAGGAGGCTGCGGCCCGTGGGAAGCCCACGCTGGAGCAAGCTCCTGGCAGGACCTGTGGACCCGTGAAGAGGGGAGCCCACGCCAGGGCAGGTTTGCTGGCAGGACTTGTGACCCCGTGGGGGACCCCACGCTGGAGCAGTTTGCTCCTGAAGGTCTGCACCCCGTGAGAGGGACTCCATGCTGGAGCAGGAGAACGATGAGAGGAGTCCTCCCCCTGAGGATGAAGAAGCGGCAGAAACACCATGAGATGAACTGACCATAACCCCCATTCCCCGTCCCCCTGTGCCGCTGAGGGGGGGAAGGTTGAAGCCGGGAGTGAAGTTGAGCCCGGGAAGATGGGAGGGGTGGGGGGAGGTGTTTTAAGAGTTGATTTTATTTTCTCATTCCTCTACTCTGTTTTGCCTAGTAATAAATTAGATGAATTCCCTCTCTAAGTTTGGTCTGTTTTGCTAGTGACGATAATTAGTGAGTGATCTCTCCCTGTCCTTATCTCGACCTAAAAGCATTTCATTATGCCTTTTCTCCCCTGTTTAGTGAATGAGGGGAGTGAGAGAGCGGCTCTGGTGGGCACCTGGCCTCCAGCCAGGCTCAACCCACCACAGAGTACAAAATTGCAGGTCACATTTCAGCAGCTAGAAAGATACACTGCTGTCACATTTGCTGTTTCCTATACTTGCATACACACCTGGTGGGTACCAAGTAAGCACCTCATTACACGATAATTATTAAGAGATAAGGTAACCTCTTTCCTTGGCAAAAACTCCTGGATATTTTTCTCTTCCAGTTCAGCTTTCCTAGGAATTCAAGACCCTTTTTGTTGCAGGGAAATTGGTAGCAATTTTTCCCCATTCAGCACTAATTACAACTCCCTGTCAGTTTTCTCTCTTCGTCTCCCCCTCCACCCCATTTTTACTTGATTAGCACCTACCACTTGATTAAGAAATACTGTGGTATCTTAGATATCATTGTGTGGCTGCTGATGGTAGGTGCTGATTATTTAAACATCATTGTAAACTAATTGGTTGCTTTGCTGGTCAGTCATTGAAGTTTGTGGTAAAGTTTTTTGTTACCATGGAAACACACTGTAGCAAAGCAAAAAATAAATTACAATGCAAACAGTGCCTTTAATGGGAAAGAGGTAAAGCTATTTTCTAATTTTGTGACAAAATTAATAAATAGGAGCAATTATATAGTTATTGTCTCATACTGTATTTCCACACTGGATAAAGTAGCCATGTTATGTTTCCTCCTTTGCGTAAAGTAGATGACTTTAAGTAAAATGGATTATTTGCCTCCTACACTGACTTCAGTGGCACTGCATGCAAAAGACATTGCTAATCAGCATGAGAAAGGGTGACAGAATCAAGCAAAAACCTATAGTGCCCATGAAATTATTAGGTCATTTTACATCTTGAAGAGAAAGACTCTCCATTCAAGTGAGACTGGATTTTAAATTTTCTCTGTTATTTATAGTGATTCTGTCCACAGTATGGTGAGTTTGAAAAGAACTGCTTATTTAAAAAAAAAAATCACGGGGAGTCAGTACACAATCTGGCGTAAGTAACTCCCAATTAAAATAAACAGAACCCTGTGAGTAGGAAGAGAAGAAATTAAAAGAGAAGCAACTTAAAAAATGAAATGAAATGCCACTTTTAAGCAGTCAGATACTAATGCAATTAAAATTACTAACCTGAAATTAACATTCTGCTAAGGGAAATAAAGTAATTTAAGAGACCAGATCATTTTTGGTCATATTAATAGTGTCACATGGTCATGAACCATTCCCTTATCTAATATAGCAACATTCTTTCAATATGGAACACATTTGCCTTTTTAATTACTTAGCTGTTTAAAAAAAAATTACACTTTTATTCCCAGTGGATAGTTAACAAATCATGATTTATGCTTTGCTTCATTAGAATTGGGTAAATGTGACCTTGACATACTTCTTACAGCTTCCTCAAATGCACTCATGGCAGAGGAAGGAGTTAACGACTGTGACTTGCTGTGTGAATTCCCCAGCGTCCCCCAGGACCTTGCAGTGGGCAGATAATTTTTTTCCCCTGTCTCTGCCTGTTACTGATGGTTTTTGACTTTCATACTTCTGCTTTGTATGGAAAAACTCCAGCTTGGGCACATTAAAGGAAAAAATATTATGAAAGTCAGCTAAGTATGTTTTCAAAACTCAAGCCATATCCACCTTGTGACAAAATAAACCAAACACGGAGCATTCTTCTCAAATTCCTGCTTGGAGGTGGTTCTTAAGAGCACAAATTGGCAAAATAAAAGCCCAAATGGCTTATCTGGTTTATGGTTTTCACAGTTTGCATAGCCATTTTCTATTGCAATCTGAATAGCAGAAGGAAAAAAAAAAAGAATGCCATGCCCACCTTTTATAGAACTATACATACTCAGAAAAGATCCAGTTCATGTAATTATCCCCTTAAAAATGCCGCTTAGGAATGAGGCTTTTAACTCTGCATAAATTAAGACAGCAAGGTCTATGAGACCATCCCAACAAAGTGTGACTTCTAGTGATTGTATGTGAATGTGCACACCACAGGCTTTCCAGTTTAGTAAAAGAGCCTCTTTACGGCAACACAGGTTCAGGTCATCCTTGGACAGGGCTAGAAAAGCTCCTCCTTGTTGTATGACAAGGAGCCATGCCCCCGCTGCCTCTCTCAGGCTCTCCCACCAGTGCCAGGAAGAAACATGTGGGGGCAATGGAGTGAGATTCCAGCCCTGTTCACCTCACATCGACAATAACAGCATGTATGGATTTTGGGATGTGTCACAGGTTTGTCAGATCTGTCATCATCGAGGTATTTCTCCCAGGAGTATCCCTGGGTGCTCAGAGTTTTGCATTCTGTCTCTGGCTTTCCCCACCCCAGCTTCATTATAAGCAACTACATTTTTTAAATAGAGGTTTTTATATTTTTGTCTTCAGATGTTTTGTGCGGGGGCATGCATACCGCCTACGTGCTCCATGTGATACCGAACAAAGGTTAACAAAGACACAACTCACATTGGGGCACATAGTACAGGCTTTATGAGATGGTTTTTCTTTAAAGACTGTGTTCCCGAAGTACAACCATCTTTTGCCTCAGTGGGTTAAGATAAAACAAAATAAGCAACTGCTTTGATTTCACCAAAAATGAATGTACAGCTTCTTGATTACTGTTGAAACAAACTGGTGATCTTCTGTAATAATTTCAGGACTCAGCTGGAGTACCGTCTAGCGGAGAGGCAGCAGGGCCCTAAGTAATCTTAATTCAGTTTGACAACTAGCAATAGGTGACTGCCCCGATCTCAGACATGTGATTCATTCATCCCTTTATCCCATCACTTCACCCAAACCAAATCCAACTTGTGTAATTTCTGTGGTGGAGTTTGTGCTGGGCCATTATCATCTGTACCCGTCAGCAGCTCTAATCTCATTTGCCACTGGCTGCTTGTGGCCTCCTGCCCAACCAAAGCTCCTCTCTATACAGCTTTTATTTTTTTTTCCTCATTATGGGGGATTGACTTATCCTCTGCACCAGGCTGTTTTAGTGGTCTGTAGCACACCCCATTATTAGACTCTCTTGACCTCCATTATCATGTAGATCCGTATGCCGATACGTCCTCATTAACTCTATGAGAAATGTTTTCTCTTTCATGCAGCACACCATACCACCCACTCACTTCTCTTTTTCCAGACCTACCCCAGTAATTTTAACATTCCAATCATATGAATTATTCTTCTTGGATTTGGTGTCACCAATTAAATCACATTTCATCTTATCCACAGGGATTTCCACTTCTCCCTTCTTGTTACCTTGGCATTTGGTATCTGAGAGCGCAAACAATTTCTTGTCTTTGAGTTTGTCGTCTTTATAGCTCTGTTGGTTGGTAACTAATTGATTGTGACTTTACGCCCCTTTGCAGCCCTCTCCCCGTGTGTTAGCTGTCTTCCGGCCAGCCTTCAGCTAGGACTATACTGCTCACATGTATGATGCAAGTTGTGCAGTTCATACAGGCCTACCATACACGCTTTCTTTTCTGCTCTGAAAGGAAAATAAAACATAGTGAAGGCAGGTCGCGGCAGCTGTCTCCCCAGTGGCAATTTATACTGACTGGTTTAGAGCTTTCCTTGCACAGAAAACACCAGAATATCTTCTATAATATGTTCTGTATCTCTCCTGCTGTCCCATTCACCTGCAAGAGGGACCTTCTCTGTATTTCTCATTTTTACCATTCTTGTGCATTAACAAATGGTGAATCAGATTGCCTAGATTAATTTTTAATAAGTTTTAAAAAAATCAAAATACAAAACCCCCAAGTAACAATAATATTTGTTTTTGGGGTTTCTAAAATGTTAGGGTGCTCTGAAGTCTTATTTTCAAACTTTCCCTTGCAACAGAAAGAACTAGAAATCTGTTTTTTATATAAGGAGAACTGAGACTCTCATTTCAGGAGCTAGAGCTTGAAGAAAAATATTATTATCATGAGCAAAACAGCAACAATGAGGGAGCTGGCAACACTGTAATTTGTGTGCATCTCAGGAGTTTTGAAAATCACATCATAACTCCTTGTTCAGAAAAGTTTACTAGTTGATCAGAACACATCTTCAACCTCAGTGTAACACCTGGGGGCTTGGTAAAATGCATTCAGCTAGGTAAGTTCCTAACTGGGATGGTCTGGAACCATGCCAGTTAGCCAAATAAAAATACTAAATCTGGACATTTTCAAACTCTGAACTACAGTTCTTCGTTCTGGGTCTGAATGTCAGGCATGATTTATATGCCCAAACTGGTTTAAGTCATAATCCTAGGTATAAACAGTTCTAAATCTATGGTGAAGAGGAAGACATATTTGAAATGCAAATGCAAATACTGTCATTCTAACTCCCCCTAACGCAAATTCAGCCCCTGCAGTAAACCCCCACAGTTCCAGTGCTGATGAAGACAGTTTCTTCATGAATCATTGGCAACTATTCCCTAGAAGGACGTTGGTTCAGTGGCAAGACAAGGTAACCGTCCAGCTTCTCCTGAACTCTTTTCATGATGGTACAAGTTTATTGTCTACTCCTAGCTCTTTCTTTGTCTGCTTTAGGTTTTGGAAGTTCTTTGCTGTGACCAAGCAAAATATGTTACTACTGCTGAATGACTGATTCTGATCTTAGCAAACTGGCAAGCAGATTACTTGTGGAAATTGCGAGACTTGACTTAACGGGAAATACACAAAAGCAGATCTTCTCTGTTCAGTGACAGTCCAGGTGAAAGAAACCAACAGATAGAATACAGGTCTTTTTTATTTTATTGTCCTGGGTGCCTGTAGCTATGGCTTTGACAGCTGAGGGTGCTCAGCTGTTCTGAAAATGAGCCCCAAAGCTTCTGCCCTCAGCAAGCTTTTATTGCTTTAGCTCTGATTGATGGGTTCAGGGAACTGGAGCCTAAAGATAAGTCTTTAATGGATCACTAAATTGTGACTGCCAAGCAAATTATTGCGTATGGGCTTTACAAATTGTGCTACCTAGAAGACAGCATACTTCAGGAGTGAAATTTTACACTGGAGGGAAAACAAAACAACAGCATTTCCAGGAGTGGTTTTAATGGCTGATTTTGTTCAGAATACTTGCTTGCTGCTGTCTCCTTTCTTTGCTCGGTCTTCACTTAAGCATCTCTCCTTTCTGCCATATGCATTATGAAGTTAGTAAGAAGGCCATTTTATTACTCTAACATTATTTTGCAACTGTAAGATTTTTTTTCTGTAGTTATCAACACCAAAAAGAGTACAGATAAATTACTTTACAGAAAGGAATATTCGCATATGCCATATAAGGTAGTTATTCTTCTTTATGTTTATTTTCACATCTTTATTTGTGACACATGCAGAGATAGCTTGGACACTTAAATTATGGCCTCTTCTTCTGTCACTGTCATCTTCATAAACATTTACTGTGCAATATTTAATGGCTTAATATGGCTTCTCTATACTGGCATAAGACTCATTAAAACAGTTTTCACAGCATGTTGGTAAGTCATTTATCTGGACACGGATCCCAATTTTATAACAAAATTAGTGTCAAATACCCATTTTTTTTTGTTGACCATGTGTTGAATTGCCTTTGATAAGGATTGGAAGCAATTTAATCTAACAACTGCAATACCATTTCAGGTATTGCTTGCCTTTGAATTGTTGCTATCATTATTAATAACAAACCTGAAAATAATACAGACCTAAAGAACTCACAGTCAATAACTGCTATGCTAACAGGTCTGTTTAAACATTCAGAGGACGGTTCATTATGTTTTGAGAAGGTTAATTTTTTTGAGTTAGATTACTTCTTTGTCATTGTTTTCACGAACCAATTTGTATATCAAAGTTTATTCAGTTTTGTGTGATTTATTCCTGATGTAAACTGGAAGTCATAAGAAAAAACACTGTTTCAGGGTTCAGAAATGTATATTAGTGTTCACTGATTGTAATGCATAACAGACAACATTTTTTAATGTTAAAATAAAATAAAAAAAAAAGCAGGTAGAACATGAATTTATGGAAGGATTTGATTGAGAAAAGCCTGCTAAATATGTTAAAATGTAAAAGACAACTTTGCCTCCAAAAGCATTGGGAAATCAGAAGTCAGCATTTACTAAATAAAGCAAAAATTAGAAATTGTATACTAATTCCCATTTTGAGATGAAATACAAATGGCAGGTATGTGTAATGAAACACGTGACAAATTTTGCTCTGCAGGGCATCATACTACAGATTCTGGCTTAAAAATGTACATTAAGCTGACTTCAATTAGCTAGAGAAAGAGGAATGTTTTGCTTCTGGACCTGAAAATATGTCACTTTTGTGTTGGTATTGGTAATGTGAACTTGGATGAAAGCAAAAAAAAAAAAAAAAAAAAAAGGTTACACATTCACATTTCATTAAGCCAACAAAATACTGAAAAGAATAATGCACATTTTCCAAGGGTAGTATAGTAGACTTCTGGGTACCTTAGATGAATTTTAGTTTTACTTTGCTTGGGTAAGCATTTTGTGATCACCACAAAGCCCTCATAGCAATGAAAAGTGCAGAGCGAAATGAGAGTCTGAAATGAAAATCATTAGTTTGCCTGGGATGTCTCCAAGGGAACACAGAGATACTGAGGTTTGCAATATGTTATCCTCCAAATTATAACATTTGTGCATAACAGAGGAGTGATAAGTCCCATTTATAGCCAGGAAAATGAATCAAACCTTATTGAATGAGCAGTGATGGACACATAGATCCAATACAGTAGTCATTTGACTTCTGTATATTGTGCTTTTATTGTTAAATGAGCTGGGTCATGTTTTGTCTTTTCTGTATCAACCCCCCACAATTTTAAGCTGCTGTTTTAACTGAGGTAAGGACTTTATATAGAAATGCTTAGCTTAACTTTGCTGACAACATGAAATAGTACCAGACTTTGAAATCTTCATGTCTTTCAAATAGCCTTTTCATGTTTGCTGTCTTCTGATGCAGAATAAAAAATATTTTGGTGCCTCAATTACAGAATACCACCCCATCTTCAATAAGAGTTCTTGAAGCATGGATGAAGGAAGAAACTCACTTCTTAGGAAGCCTTAGAGAGGTGAAAATGTTAGTGGTCTCTCACCAACAGACGCATCTGTACTACTACAACACTGACTTAGTTGGTGTAAGTTCTCCTCTGCTTCACATACAGTGTATGTACACAGATGGAAGCATAAAATTATATTAGAGTCAATACTGGAGAATAAAAACTGGGAGTGCCAGAGAGGAAATTTTTTGTGAAATTGTACTCCTCTGTTTTTCCCCAAACCATTTTAATGATGTTGCTGTCATCATTGCTTTAGTGCTGTTAGTAGAGACAGTCTCATTCTCAGAACGGGCAGACAAGGTCTGTAAGCACCTAGTCAGCAGATCATTTGTATGGCTTCTGAGGACACGTAAACCTGAAACATGATATCTATTGGGTGCATATCTGTCTTCTTCAGAAAACAGGAAAGAAAGCAAAAATACTAATAATGTTTATCTAGAAAAATGTAGAATAATACTGAATGCAAATAACCTAAATCAAAGACTCATCTGAAAGGAGGTATCTTGAAATCTGCTCCACATCTTCTGTCCTACAAGGAAATTTAGATTTATATAAAAACTGAAGTGAAGAAGTGAAACCTCAGAAAATGCAAGAGGAGGATGAGATGATCATAATCACAAGTGCCTTTTTCAAATATAGCTAACACAGATTTTGCTGGAAGAAGGAAAAGTAAGTCATGGGAGTCACAGTCAAAGATTTTCAAAGGTAAGGAAAATTGTACTGGGATGGAGACCAAGCATGGCATAAGATGAACAACTTGACAAATCAGTATTTGCCTGTAATATGGTTATGTGTAATAAAAAACCCAAGAAAGCTGTGTTTACCTCTTAGGGGAGAAGACATCATCTGGATGATAGATGGTAAGTGAGTAGGTTGACAGTAGATAGACCAAAGTACCTGAGTAGATGCAGATGGCATATTCTTCCAAAATTTACCCTGACCTGATCACATCAAAGTTACAAGTTTTTAATCCAGTGATTCCTTTGGTACTTTCCATTCATCATCACAAGAATAGAAGTTGTCCAACATAATATGTATGAGATTCTTGAAATCTTGATAGGATTGAAATTTAGTACCCATGATATTTATATTTTACAAACACAAGAGATTAAAATAATGTAATGATGTAATTTAAAAAGAAGCTTTGAAACAAGTGTAGCTACAAGTCTAAAATTAAAGGCAGCAAAATGTGTGCCTGTGAGAAACCTCGTCATGGTAGTTAAGACATGTGATTGATAAATGTGATAGCAGAGATATAATAAGACAAAACACATAGATGAAATGCTGTTTACTAGCACATCAGAATTTCTGTGGATCTTTGATAAAATAATATTGTGTAGCAAATTTAGACCTTCTGTTTCCTCAAAAGGCCAAGTTCTTTAGGAACTACATAAAACAGACTTTGTGTCCATCTGGGATAAATTGCACAAGTATGCCTCTGAGGATTTTAAAACCAGATTGATCACATCTTCAGCAGTAGCATTTTATACTTTTTTCCTGTCTCCCAGGGGAAACCTCATTCCTGTTGCACTGAGATGACAGGGAGCTTGGAGCACACTGTTTCAGGTAGCCTGCAGATACTGATAACCAACGTATCAATTCTGATGATGCATTCCTGGTTAATATATGGACTTCCAAGGATTTCAGTGAAGCTTTGGAGCATGTTATTACAAATCTTAATTGCACATTGAGAAATATTAAAAGACAAAAACCAGGTGTGTTGGGTCTGTCTGAGATGGAGTTAATTTTCCTCATAGCAGCCCTCACAGTGCTGTGCTGTGTATTGGTGGCGAGCAAGGTGTTGGTAACACACCAGTGTTTTGGCTATTACTGAGCAGTGCTGGCACAGCATCAAGGCTGTCTCTCCAACATTTCTCCCCCCCTCAGCAGTAGGCTGGATATTCCATACCATATGATGTCTGCTGAGCAATAAGAAGCTGAGAGATAGGGGGAAGAAGTAGGGGCATTCGTTTCTACAGTGTTTGTCTTCTGGAGCAACTGCTACGCATACTGAAGCCCTGCTTCCTGGGAAGTGACTGGACATTGCCTGCTGATGGGAAGTAGAGAATAATCTTTTGTGTTTGCTTTGCTTCCATGTACAGCCTTTTGCTTTAGCTATATTAAACTGCCTTTATCTTGACCCACGAGTTTGGGGTTGTTTATTCCATCTAATTCTTCTCCCCTCCCTGTCCTGCTGAGGAGGGGAGTGATAGAACAGCTTGGTGGACACCTGGCGTCCAGTCATGGTTAAACCACCACACCAGGCTGTCCTTAGGATGTCAAAAACTTCCTTCAGAGTTCAGATCTCTGCCTGGAAACCTGCTAGTTAGTAGTAACGGTTCCTGGAACCTGCTCATTTGTGCTTGCCCCAAAATGCAAATTTGGTGTGTGGGTAAGCGCAATCTTGTTTGATACATAAACAGTATTATGGCCAGGTAAATATCCTACATGAAATGATCCTGTCCTTTTCACAGCAACTCCAGGTCTGGTCAGACCTATGTATTTTAAAAGGTGCTCAATACCTTACAACAATCTCACACCAACACATGGACACTGGAATAGTAGACTATTTGGGGCATGCCCACTTTTTCTGGCTTGTACCATTTCGCAGGACTGCCCCTAGGATACTCAAGGTAGCAAGGTCTCACCCAGCTGGTCACACCTCCACTGAGTGGCATTGACTATGGAGTAGGCAGGAACATGTCTCCACTATGAACTCAGTGTTGAAACTGTTCACCTTGCCACCCCAGTAGTGCCTCAGTTGCACTGTCCATCCCCTTTTCCTTGAAAGACCCACTTCTGAAAAGGACAATAATTAGATCCTTTTAGAGAACTGATGTACTGCTTATGCTGAGATGACTATAGATGTCAGGCTGGGGAGGTAATCAGCTCTACATATAGCAAAACTGGGGGGACAAAATGGATCAAGAAGATCCAGTGCTGTCCACCTCCAAAGACAAACCCAAATTGCTCTGAACCTTGTTTCTGTCAAATGCTTACGGCTGGGCCAGCCAGTGCCTGCCCAGAAGTCAGCTATTTCTACACAGGGCCGAGCAGCATCTTCTGCCTCAGAAGCCTGCCAGCCCTGCAACCTGCAGTAAGAGAAATGGTTTAGACAGGAAGAACAGATCTGGCATGGAGTATTAAATGAGTGTCTGGATCTGTTTAGCCGAGGGAATATTCTGTATCCCAGTAAATACCTCTGTTGATTGACTTCTGTGTGTTTGCATACAGGTGGTAAGCAATCCAGAATTGTTGCTGCTATCCTGCCTTGCCTTTCACCAATCAAGAAATCTGGTCTCAAGAGCATCAGGAGGGGCTTTATTGGAACAGAAACAGGTTTAAGTCTCTCGATCCACATAGCACAGAGACTTTCCAGCGATGTACATACACAGTAACAGGTTATTTGTATACTGAGCTATTTTTGAATGACATTTGATAAGCTAAAACCCCATCATCTTTTGTTCAGAGTTTACTAACATTCAGAATTGAAAGAGCTTAGGTACTGTTCTGAGTAGCTATAGCAATGAGAAGAAACAAGCCCTTCTTTTTAAGAGGGAAAAAGAACAGGAAAGGAGCTTAGTATTGCATGTTCTATTCCCTTGGTCTCAATAAATTCAAATTGGGAGGGAGAATATGCAAACAAAACTACTTTATGTGCTTAAGAAGTATGGAAATACATTTTCAAGACAGCCAAACAGATGAAGGCCAACTGTTCTTTTTTAGGCAAAATAATTACATAAATCCATATATATAAAGACAGACAGTGTGCACAAGTAAAAGTGACAGTGATGATGCATTTCAACCCAAGATCATAATGGATTACATAGAGTTAACTATTTGTAGACTGTGTTACTTAGTAGAGGAGATTAAAACCAGTGTTACCGGAAAGTACAGAGAAAGGAACCTGAAGGTGTATCTAAATACTGAGGTAGGTGACCTGATTTTTGGAGAGAAGTACCTGGAAACACTGAATCCCAAGACCCTCATTCAAGTTATGAATGTGATTTTCTTTCATGTGAAACTCACAGAAAATTTGCTGCATTTAAGACTGGAGGTTTAAAAATCTACAAAAAAATCTGTGTATAAAGTATCACAGAAACTTTTGAAATGCTACCAAAAATCCTTGTGTAGTTGGCAGTTTCAAATGTCAGATCTTTGCCAGTCCATCACGTTTTGAAGTTGGGAATCTCTTGATCAGCTCTCTTGTTTAAACGGTGAATGATTTCATTTTGGGAGTTTGAAAATGAATGAAAGCTGCCGTTAGATAAGACTGAATAAATGTTATCTTTGCACTTAGTAGAATCACCTCCTGCTGCTAAACTGGTTGTCTGCCTTGGCTATGCAATGGGCTTTTATGCTGTTCTCTTTTCATTAACAATCCATTAGATCTTTTTCTTTTAATGCAATTAGTGTGGTAGTTGTTTTTGGGTATGAGCAAGAAGGTCAGGCAACACATTGACAAAGAAATAAATCTCAGTCTGCTTTTTTGGGGGTATTATTTCATTAGAAAAGCTGCAGTGCATCCTGGTCAAATCTAAGCATGAATCATGATCTCATCTAAATCTAGGCATGAATTATGATCTCATCTCAGCACTTGGAAATTCTCCTTTGATGTCCAGTTGTTAATTTCTCGCAGAGTTGGCAGTGTGAACTATCGATGTTTGTGCCTTAGCCTTGCCCTGCTAATTCGCATGTTAGTTATCAGTAGACAGAACTGTTAAAATTAACTCCCTTTGGAGTAAATCCACTCTGCTTTTTTTGTAGGGCAAAATAATGCTATTTGCCCTGTGAGTGGAGTGAAGCTCACTTCTGTGCATATCTGCCTTCAGCTGGATGAAATTCAGGTGTTAGTTACTGCTTAGAAACCTAATGTTTTCCATTGCCTGGTCTCTTCATTGATCTGCTGTTGATTTGTACTGTTATACTGGGATTAGGTGATGTTAGGAAGATCACCTAAATATCTCTGGGAATCATTCACCCATGTAGCAGCAACTTTCTCTTGCTAGTGAGCTATAAAAGCATCAAGCTACAGCTGACTGCCTAGTTCCTGGTCTTTTTATTCTCCTTTAAATATTTGCTTTAAAAAAAGGTTGTGATTTTTTCCTTTTCTCATGGAATTATAATCTGATGATAATTTAGAAAAGGTAATGGATATATTAAAAATGCAAATTATTAACCTTTTCTACTATTATTATGAAACTTAAATTTTCTTTTGAAAGTGACAGATGTCCTGGTAACTTATAGCCTTTAAAAAACTGTAGATAGTTTCTGAGAATAAGGATTCTAGTTAATAGTCAGTGTGATGATGATGATGTAGGTTATCTACATCCATCCCATGTAACTAGTAGGAAATTTAGCTCTCATTAACTATTCAAAATAGTTGCACATTGTGTGTACTATTAAAGAGCTTTTGTTCTGCTATTAAAAGTGATGCTGACCTAGACAATACTCACCTTTAGTGCTTTTTATTTATGTTTGAAAATGTAATTAGACTGTGTATGTGATGAAAGATGATTATTCGAGTTCCTAGAAACCCCAAAGAACAAGTACATATTTGTGTTTCCTTTAGAAAATTTTGTCATGTTTTCTCTTTTTTTCCTGCTTCAATTTACAAGATCTAAGGGAGAAATGTGATTATAATGATCACGTGGAACAGTTATAAATACCTACATATACTCTCTGCCCTTGCAGCTGGAAATGCTGTCTGAAGAAGAATTTGAATACACTTTGTCCTTTCAATGCCAGTTATGAAACTTTTGGGTTCAGTAAGCAAAATCTATTTTTTACGGCATGATTGTGGAAATTATTTTTTCTCTTTTTGCAATTTTTGAAACAACTACAGAAAAAAAGGATATGTTTGGTTCTAACGAGATTAACATCATTGCTTTTTTCAGAGTAAAAAAACCCAAAAAGATTTCATACATCTCTAGTTGAGAAACACTAGATGCACAGATGGGGACAGAGATGATTCTCTTTGATAGGATACACACTTGGCATGAAGGCAAGAGAGAAGTTTGGGATTTGGGGTTTAAATTTACTCAGTATGAACACTTTTGTTGCTTATTTGGTACTCTGGTAAGAAGTGTATAGTGTGAATCAGAACCCTTCGAGCTTATTTGAAACTTGGGGAAGTTGGGTTTCACATGCAGATTTCTACGGTGGTATTTAATTCAAAATAAGAAACATAACTTTAGGTGTCTACAAGCTCTCTAGTTGTCTAAACTGCTTCTGTGTGGAGATCTAGTGTGGGATTCAGCTACCTTGTTATAGCAACTGGTGCTACTTAACTGTGTGAGGTTGACTGCTTGGGCTCAAGCTGCTTCTCCAGAAGGTGAAGGTCTCTTGTGAGTCCTACGTCACGTCCATTCATGCTGTGCAAGTGTCTCGAGTATCCTGTGGCATCTTGGACACACTGTGGTGTTGGCAGCTGGGTTCTGCTCCCAGCCGAGGCAGCCTGGAGTCATTTGCCCATGGAAAAGCAGACATACAGGCCACCATCTAATTTCATGTCTCTCTTATAAGCTGTGTTGGGTTTGCGTGGCAAGGTTTTGGTAGCAGCGGGGGGGGTTACAGGGGTGGCTTCTGTGAGAAGCTGCTAGAAGCTCCCCCTGTGTCTGACAGAGCCAATGCCAGCCGGCTCTAAGACGGGCCCGCTGCTGGCCAAGGCCAAGCCAATCAGCGCCTCTGTGATAACATATTTAAGAAGAAGAAAAACACTTAGAGGGAGAGAGCTTTTGCAGCCGGAGAGAGGAGTGAGAAGATGTAAGAAACTCTGCAGACACCAAGGTCAGTGCAGATGGAGGGGGAGGAGGAGCTCCAGGTGCCGGAGCAGAGATCCCCCTGCAGCCCGTGGTGAAGACCATGGTGAAGCAGGCTGTCCCCCTGCAGCCCCTGGAGGAAGGATGAGGGGGTGTAGAGATTCCACCTGCAGCCCGTGGAGGACCCCACGCTGGAGCAGGTGGAGGCACCTGAAGGAGGCTGTGACCCTGTGGGAAGCCCACGCTGGAGCAAGTTCCTGGCCGGACCGGTGGACCCGTGAAGAGGGGAGCCCACGCCAGGGCAGGTTTGCTGGCAGGACTTGTGACCCCGTGGGGGACCCCACGCTGGAGCAGTTTGCTCCTGAAGGTCTGCACCCCGTGAGAGGGACTCCATGCTGGAGCAGGAGAACGATGAGAGGAGTCCTCCCCCTGAGGATGAAGAAGCGGCAGAAACACCATGAGATGAACTGACCATAACCCCCATTCCCCATCCCCCTGTGCCGCTGAGGGGGAGGAGGTTGAAGCCGGGAGTGAAGTTGAGCCCGGGAAGATGGGAGGGGTGGGGGGAAGTGTTTTAAGAGTTGATTTTATTTTCTCATTCCTCTACTCTGTTTTGCCTAGTAATAAATTAGATGAATTCCCTCTCTAAGTTTGGTCTGTTTTGCTCGTGACGATAATTAGTGAGTGATCTCTCCCTGTCCTTATCTCGACCCACAAGCATTTCGTTATGCCTTTTCTCCCCTGTTTAGTGAATGAGGGGAGTGAGAGAGCGGCTCTGGTGGGCACCTGGCCTCTAGCCAGGGTCAACCCACCACATAAGCCTTGCGTAATATTGCCAGTCCGTGCAGATTTTGGACGTGGCAGGAAGGATCTGTGTGCATGGGCAACTGTACTGATGCCCTTGTGACTGGTTAGTTCAGTATCTCTCCAGGTACTTTTGATTGTATTGGCTATTTCCATGGATTACAAGGGGGAGTTTAGACAGCCAGGGTCCCTATAGACTCCTAAATCTGGTGCCTGTCATTAAGGTCAAACAGAATCCTGGCCATTCTATCCATTGAAAGTTTTGAATCTGGACCATAGTTTCTAATACATTGAAGCTTCAAAGAAAACTTAACCTTGGATTCAGACTCATGTCTTGAAAAATCTGATCACTTGGGAGAAAATAGATAACAATCTTAAAAGTGTGTTTTTATCCTTCTTATCAAATATATTTCTGCATTCTGGAGTTTTCATATGCTGGTTTCTAACACTTCTTTTTGGAAAGGACATATCAATTCTCTGCTTCTGGTTTATTTCCCAGCGTATGTCAGGCTGCATGGGTAGAATAATTATGAAAGGTGAGCTACAGAGTGGAAAAAAACAGCTTGGGAAAAAATATTCCAATTGCCTTTGTTTTCTTTTCTGCCTAAAAGGTTTTGCAGACACTTAACGTATGAAAGCTGAAGCATTAGACAGGAGCTCCACTGAGCTTCAAGCCCTCTCTCAGGCAGAAAAATTACTTTTAGCAAATTTTCATACATGCAAAGAAAGAATAGAGAGAAAGAGAATGTATCACATCACAGTTAAACATGGTAAGTAGGACTATGTTTTGTTTCCCATTAAGGAACAGCAAATTGGAATTAAGGGGACTATGGAAAGACAATGTAAAAGGCTAAGACTAGAGCTTTAACGTGGAAACAAAAGGCTTGATTCAGTGCTCAGTTATCAGAGATTTCATTCTATATTTCACCATGTCATCAGGTGTTGCTGTCAGGTTTTGTTATTTGTAATGCAGTTTTGTTTCCTTGCAGTACTCACTGAAAAGAAACCATTGACTGTCCCTTCTAAATCTTTAGAAGAAATACATTACTTGGTTTTGGAGAAATTATCATTAATCTCATTTTCAGAACTATGGGTCAAAATTTTGTAGTGAGCCCTTTGCAGTTTTACTACAGTTTTTCACTCTCAAACACTGTTGGATTGAAATATTTTGGTTTTGCGAAGAACCATGCCCTCTGTATTCTTATAGCTGTTAACTATTACATTAGCTGAACATAGTTTAACTACAGTTTTCATAGTCAATTATTAATGAATATTTTATTCTATGATGTACTGTATTACTCTGCCAAATGAAACGGCTGTGAAGTTAATTACTGTGCAGGTTTTTTTTAAGGTGAAAATGAGAGAAATTGCTCTCGCAGCAAAATTTGTCTATAGAATCTGTTGTGTCATTACAGGATAATGCCAAAAACATACTCCAGTGAGCACGCAAAGCAGTTCACAGCCTTGTCCTATTGTTAGGGTGACTGATTAAGCACTCGTAGAGCTGAATCGTGGCAGGGCAAAAGTCCTCAGCTTTGTAATTCATGCTGCTTTCAGTTGCACTGGTAGACTTCCATATTCTTTGAAATATCAAGCTTTTTTCATGTTTATGTTTTGACCTACTTAGGTCCTAATGCTCATTTAAAAATATGTGCTTTCCACACATCCAGCCACTCTAGGCTGCTGTGGCTTTCTGCAGGCAAAATTCAATGGGAGAGGCTCTTTTGTTCTCTGCAGCACTCCAGGGATTACTGATGTTGGCAGCTGCTATTTTTTTTAGAACCTTCAATCCGCTCATGATGCTTTCAAATGTCTTTTTGCTGAAAGCAATTTGAGTCCAATTTAAAACATATATTTCTGCCATTACAATTGACATAGGTTTTAATTTCAGACTGAAAGAACATCGATTTATCATTTGGCTTTTCATGGTGCTTTTATAAAGATTATGTTCTGCCTGCCCTTATAGGAGAGGAAGCCCTTGCAAGGCTTTTGGAGAAAGTGATGGGTGGCTTTGGTGCTGAACTGGGACCTACAGACACCAGCTAAGAGCCCCTCTGCCAGGACACCTTAGCTCTGCATAGTCGGAAGATGGGTTCAACTGCATCTGGACAGGGTCAGAGGGAAGGAAAGATTTTTCTAGTCAATGGAAGGCTCCCTGAGAGCCTGTTTCAGGCTCTCCGTAGACTATTCTCTGTTTCAATTCACTTAGCTTGAAGAACTTAACTGGAAAGCTGCATACTAGGAGGCCTCTCAATTGGCTGGCTGGGCAGAAGTGAAAGCTTTCTGACGGCATGGGTAACCCTTCCTCTTTCATGTTTTACAAATCCAGAAATTGAATCGTGTTTTAGAAAATAATCCTTGATGATCACTCCACTCCTTTTTCCATTAAATGATGAACAATACTGGGTAACTTCTATTCCCATATATCTATTGCTTTTTGGTATTCAAGCAAATTTGCTGGATTTTTCTCAGTTAAGAGACAGATATATACTCAGATGATGGTATCCCAAATATTATCTCCATCTTCCTCTTACATGAAAGCGTCTTTATTAATGACAAGAGACCGCTTTTTAATCTTAAAAGATGATTTGTTATGAAGGAACTCTGTTTAGATTGATGCTTTCAATTGACAGATGAATTGCAATAATATTGCACTTCTCCATCATATAACAGATCTTTATAACAGCAAAACAGGGACACATGAAGTAGATATAACCATCAGGGAATTGTATATTTGAGTGGCAAAAAGCAGTGTAATCATTTTAGACTCTTGACAACATTTTTGCGAAATACATGTGAGGATGTTGTTGGAGTCTTTCTGCTGATAAAGCTCAACTACAAAAGATTTGAGAGGCCATGGGGATCTGGGTCCAAATTTCTTGGTGAAATTTCTCTACATCATGATGGATTATGAAAAAGAACAGGAAAAATGTCCCCAGGCCCGCCAGTCATGTTGCTATCTTCTGCTTAGAATGGGAAATCAAAAGCTGGACTATGTCAAGATATGATGGCAGAACTTGAATCATAGAATCATAGAATGGTTTGGGTTGGAAGGGACCTCAAAGATCATCTAGTTCCAATCCCCCTGCCTTGGGCAGGGACACCCTCCACTAGACCACATTGCCCAAAGCCCCATCCAACCTGGCCTTGAACACTTCCAGGGAGGGGGCATCCACAGCTTCTCTGGGCAACCTGTTCCAGTACCTCACCACCCTCACAGTGAAGAATTTCTTCCTAATATCTAATCTAAATCGACCCTTCTTCAGCTTAAACCCATTACCCCTTGTCCTGTCACTACACTCCCTGATAAACAGTCCCTCTCCAGCTTTCCTGTAGGCCCCTTCAGGTACTGGAAGGCTGCAATTAGATCTCCTCAGACTCTTCTCTTCTCTAGGCTGAACAATCCCAACTCTCTCAGCCTGTCGTCACAGGAGAGGTGCTCCAGCCCTCTGATCAGCTTTGTGGCCCTCCTCTGGACTCGCTCCAACAGCTCCATGTCCTTATGTTGGGGAGCAAGAGCTGGATGCAGTACTCCAGATGGGATCACTTTCCACTTAGTCAAAGTTCCTCTCAATCATACAGCATGCATCCCCATTGGTTTGAAGTCAAAAAGCTTAAGTTGTTAAAAAAAAATTATATGCAAGCTCAATCAGCTCTTCAGTCTAGACTTTGAATAGCCAACAGACCAGCTTCCAGTGATTTCAGACAATTACTTGACTCATACTGGGACAGAATCACCGATAAATGTTTCCAATTGTACACTTCATTACAACTTTTCAATGCATCTTTAACTTCTTGGAGCTAGAATTCACTGTGCGCATTTGATTGCAGCCCAGCGTCTGGTGCTGATAAACCCTGTTTCTTGGTGTAAAGATGCTCAGTATAATTAGAGACTATTCATGGGAGCTAGCAACACAAATCCTTTTCCAGATGTTGGAACTTTCACAGCATTGCTTGTAATTTTTTTTTTTTTTAAAGCAATTTGTTGCATCTGTCAAAAACTCAGGGACAGTCTGTTACTGCTGAACCTATGTTCTGTTTCAACAGTCTTTGCCTCATTATAGCAAACTTTTAAAGTCTTTTGACTGAATTCTTAAATGGCAAATAATTAAGAAAGGAGAGGTGCAGAAAATTCAGCTAAAAACATTTGCTGATAGCCTTGTGAATCTCACTGATCTGTTCTAACTAGAAAGCTTGTGAGGCAGAGACAGTATTGATGCATTAGGCAGGGAGAAATATCATTTTTCAAGTATTAATAAAAACTTTGCAAAACTTTCCCCAGCTTAAAATATGGATTCTTTCAGCAATTAGTCCCCCATATCCTGCCAGGTCTGTCATGATCTATTTTAGTGTTTATAGAAGAAAGGTTCCACAACAGACTGAGGCATGGGCAACCTTAGATACTTCACCTAAGACCTCTCTGTTTGTGTGGTGGATAATTGGGATGATAAAAGCAAGATCACCACCCTGAAAATTGACAAAGAGCTGTTCCAGCTTCTGCAGGCCCAGGAATTAAAGTTTCTCAAATTGGTTTCAGGCATTTCTGCTCTGCTGCAAGGAGCAGCCTCTGACTGTGTGCCAGTGTGTCAGTGAGAACGGTCTTGCTGCATAGGGAAATCATTAAGGCAGGGTACAAATTTAAAGTGGCACAGCTGTTCTATAGTAACTCTTGTCTAGATACGTGCTCTGCGCAGGGGGTGGAAGGGGGCTTGGGGGGTGAGATGGTCCAGGGGTCTTTCTGGATGTCAGTAAGAAAGGCCCAACAACAAATGGCTTATTAAGATAGAACAAAAAGAGTGGAATAGATAGTAAGTAAATCTTACACCCCTTCAGGTGCTGGGAACCCTGATTTCATGCAGCATCAGATGGACCCCGGATGGACTTTCCCACAGTATGTCATGCAGATCCCACCCATGGAGAGGTTCCCTGCATTTGAAGGGACATAAGATTTATTCTTTTATCTATAGTCCTCTTTTTATCCTATTTTTTATCCTATCCTTCTTAAAGCATCTATTTTAATATGCTATTTATTGTCGGGCATTTCTTAGTGATATGCTGAAAGGGCCATGCACTCCCTCCGTTCGTTCGTTCGTTCGTTCGTTCCTTCCTTCCTTCCTTCCTTTCCCTTTTTCTCTCCCTCTCTCCCTCCCTCCCCCTGCTCAGTGCAGAACAATAGATTTGTTTTGGAAAACAGCCCTGTCCCTGTGGTGAACTCTCTTGATATTCCAGAACAGCTACCCTGCAGCTTTCCCTTTATAGGTCTTGAGTAACAATTCTCAGACTCCAAAAAATGATAACCCTGAATTGCCTGTACTTTAAACACAGAGAAAAAATTACTGATATTATATACAATAGTTATGAACATATTTTAAAGACACATTATTAGGTACTGAACTGAGCAGTATTTTTCATAAGGACTTGCAGCGCTCTGCTGTTCTTACGTATACGACAGGACAGGACTGCAACCTGTCATTGTACATTTTGGTATGTCAGCATGTACCCTTAAATTCACCTCTCCATAATCATCTTTCACTTAGTTACACTTTTGTAGCTTTTGTAGGGGTTTCATATTGTGAATAGGCATATCACGTGGAAATTTTAGAGATTAAAAAGGGCACCTTGCCTTCTGAATATTTAGTGGTGTTGGTACTTGGAAGTCTGAGGAGTGTCACCACCAGCCACCTTCCAGAGTGACGGATGCTCCCACAGCTAACCGGGCATCCTTGTACCTGCTGGCTAAAGGAACCTGCAGCTTACACTGGGATAACGGGACTCAGGTCTAGCGGCACAGTAAGACTGTAGCACAAAAGGTTATAGCAAAATGAGAACAAAATCAGAATGACTTCTATGGTGTTTTGTAGACAGGAGAATCTGAGCACCACCTGCCTCCAGAAGAATCTGACAAATAAGAAAAGAATATGTGCTGATATAACGAATATCTCTTGCATTTGCCCAGGCATATGAGCAACTTCTGAGATTTCTGCATCAAAACTGATCACAAATAATTTTGTATCTATCTCCTCAATGATATAGTTTGACTCTCTTTTGTGCTTGCAATGTAGCAGGTCCAATATGACACACAATTCTTTCACTGGGCTTCTCAGGGAAGACTCTTGTATGGGAGGGACGATATGACAGAATCAGCCATCTGGGACAGGTGACTCAACAGGCTGCCCCTGTTTCCCTCCAGGTACCAGGAGCTGTCTGAAATCTGATCAGCACAACAAGCTGCTCAAACGCATTTTCTGCTCATGAGGCTCTGCCAGGAGTGTTAGTCTTCCACATACCCATGCAGCTCAATTTGCTGCATGTTTGGATCCCAGTTAACAAGGTGGCCTGCTGTTGAGGGGATGTCATTTAATCATTCCTGTGAGCTTGCAGGGTGAAATTACCTATGGGTTTTATGACAGATATAAGGATATTACTAAGTGTCGGTCTTGAGCTTTCCAGGTGCTCGTCTGGTGGCGGTGGTATGGACTGATCACATCCCTGAGTGTCTAACTCTTGAGCTAAAATGAAGATGGTATTGAGGAGTAAATAGAACATATTTCTTAGAGACGTGTGAAGTGTGCCAGGAACACTATCAGCTGGGCTCAGTGGCCTGCTCACATGTTGGCTAAGCATGAGGGAGAGTTGTTCTCCAAGATCATGGATCACCATGTCCGCTTATGGACTGCTACAGAGAAGCCATGACTTAGCAGTACATGCAGAGCAATTAATAGGACTTTGGCAGGTTATTAACATTTGCAATACCATATTAATTCTCTCCTACCACAAATTGAACCACTGGCAGCTTATTGGTAAAACCTCATTTTGGTTTAGACTGTGTCAACTGGCTTTTAAAGTAAGGGAAAAGTATAATAGCTACAGTGCATTAACTCATAGGTTCTTGGTTTTCTGTGGGAAATACTGGAGAGAGGAGTTTTCGGTGGGCTTTGCAGACAGTTCATGCTGGCTCAGCACACTGTGAATGCACACAGATTCCAGAGCTTTGCGAGTGACTTCTATTTATGCCAGGAAAACAGCAGCCTTTGCAGCATTGCTCTTAACATTGTATTTATAACTCCTGCCTTTGCCCTGTGCTCTGACCAGCTCAGTTCTCAGATGGTGTCTGTGTGGGACTGGACACCTTATTTCTACCACAGACTTTTTTCACTGAAGCTCCTTTACAGCATCAGAAATTTCTAGGGAATATCTCCAGCAGTTGCTGTGGCTTCTTCCTGGAAGTATTTCCGTCTTTCTGGTGTTGGTACCTTGGCACATGTGCCAAGAAATTAGTAATTTATATAAAAGTTCTGAGACTTTTTTGAAGGGTTTATTTCTCCTCCTCTTACTCAATATGGTCCAATATAGTGGAATAAAGCATTGTGCTTTTGCCTCAAGAAGAAAGAAATAATCAGCTCAGCCAGGGGAGGACTGATGTACTAAAAACACTGACATGCTCCCTGTCAACCTTGCAGAGGTGTCGGGAGATGCTGTGGCTCTGCTATCTTCAGCTCTGTCCTCTTTGCCTTTCTTAAAATAGGAGTGCTGCCTTGCCAGCCTATGTAAACCAGTTTGAACTGTGTAGTGCTGTGCATGTATTCTTACTACAGTAGTACATCCTCAATGAATAAGTTAACTCCTCTTTTGGCTATAGGACATCAATAAAAGACTGACATGATTCCTTCCTCAGCTCTGAACAGTATAGATGGGTTCCTCTGCTGCCATATACACTATGGTGAGGAAAGAATTACTTCTCCAGAGAATGTATGCCAGATAAAGTGGGAATTTCTGCCTATTTATAAGAAAAAGTAATCTGAGATTACGTAAGGCTTAGTGTTTTAACTGTTTATGTAGCTGAGCAGACAGAGGGACGTAGAGAGACTGTCAGTCTAAAAATTGCAACATTAAATTATTCCCTAAAGCAATCATTGCTGTTCTTGATTTTTTAAAACTGATACAACACATTGAAACAAGAGGAAAAACCCAAATGTAGAATAAAACTGAAGCTATAAATCTGCTGAAGTTACCAAAGTTATTCTGAAGCTAATTATGACTGTATGCAAAGCAAATGAAGTGAGAACTGAATTAATGAAGACTAGCTACCTCCCACAAGCTAATGAGGCGTGCTTTATACCAATAGCTCTTCAAATTGAAAAATTAACCATGCTGCAGAAAAAAAAAAGGAAAATTATTAAAGAAGAGTTGAGGAAGTTTGTTAAGAATAGTATAAAAGACAAGAAAAGCAGTAAGATACATGCTCCCTAGCTGTTTAATGTTCTTAATTAACATACTTTTCTAAGAATCTAGTTACCTTTCTCTTTTTCTTCTCTGCTTTGACTGGTAATTTTAGTGCCACTGGGCTAGAGAAACAAGAAAACTCTGCTGATTTGGGGCAGGTTTTTTTCAGTCTTCATTGGACATTTTCCATGGAATTTAATTTTAAGGATATATACCCAGTACTTTGTAGTAAGAGAGGCAGTTGAGTTGGCTGAGGTTGATTCTCTACCTCCCAGTATGACAAGCAAGGGTTATTTTCAGCTGGTGTTCTGTGGTCCACTCCACCTGCTCCCCATTAAGCTTTTATTTTTTCCCTTTTGTAATCTTCTGTTTCATTTTATCTGTCTGTTGTACTCTTTTACTTTCATAAATCAAAATCCTTGTCTTCAACTTATTTCTTTTCCCTGTTGTTGTGCATCTGCAGCCATATTTTTGTCTGGTGAAATGGGGCATCTTTGCTGCTCACTAGGAGAAATAATAATAACAAAGTGTTTGGATCAATATCTCATCTGTTCAGAAGAAATGTGTAAATCTATGCCTTAAAGGGGCTACGTGCCGTCTGTTTCGTTGAACAACATATTTATGTACTAGATTTTATTTACATGGGGAAATTTAATTTCAAAAGAAATGAAAGTATTAGATAATGCCAGAATCTAAATTTGGAACATTTCTGTGACATATACTACTTTTAAAAGGCTCCGGAATCATGTGCAGCCAATATTGTTGTGTTGCAGCTTTTGTTAAACCAAATTGAAAATTAAACAAAATGAAAAAATACAAAGGTAAACAAAATTGAAAAGAGATATATAGTAGCAGCTAGGAGATGAACAAAGTGGTTTTGACTACAAGCTACCACAATTCCCTTACTTGAAACATATATATATGGTAGAGTCTAATAATTAGATTAGTAAAACCATCTTTGCAACAGAAATCGATTTCACCTCTCATCATCAATGAAATAAATTTTAACAATTATAAGATGTTGAAGAATCACTTTTTCTGTTACTATCCTTAAATAGCTGCTTAAAATGAAGAAAAACTATTTCTGGAATGAGTTTCATATAGGAAACAGGGTTGAAAGGAAAGTCACAATTCCTTTGCATGGGCCACAGCTGAACCAACTCTTTTTAGATGATTCCTGACAGATTTATGTTTTACCTGTTGCTGAAAATACAAAACTAAACAACCCACTGCCACCTCCAATTTCTGTTATCAAAATGTCCCTATTGAAATGACAAATTATACCAGTGCTTGATTATTCTCACTTTTAGAAAGTTTTCCGAAGCTTTAGCCTGTTAATATTGGTTTAGCTAAAATAAGAATTGAACTTTTGGTACCAAATCTTCTTACAGAATATAATAAAATCTGAATAAGTTATGAAACGTACTAGTTACTCTCCCCCCTGCCCCACTACTGTGCTTTTTTGCTCATTTGTGCCCATTACAAGCTTATTTTGTGCTATAAGCAAAGGTGTGAAGCCCTGGAACTTCTGGGGGGAAAGCTGGCCAGCATCCCCTTGTTGTGCAGTTCCAAGAAATCTGTCTGCTATAGACAAGGCATTTGAAATGTGATAGCTAATGTGAAATCGGTCAGCCCTTCAGAAGCATCTTGCTTACAAATAATAAGAATTCTTGGCTGGACTTCATTTGCTTTGTAAATCCCTGCTTGCTGTTGTAAATCTCTCCTTGACAGGGAGAAACCTGATAAGACGAACTGTTGATCAAGACAGTTCTCTTAAATGCATGTGAATTTACGAGGAGGATTTTATTTGGTTTATTGGTTCTTACTTTCTAATTGCCACATCTTCCAGCAAAAGGCCAACAAAAGGGAGGTGCAAAGTCTTCGTCAGTACATTGTGGAATTAATTTAAGTACAAATGTACTACTACTAAGTCACTTCTCTAATCCTAGTGTATTTTAGTTTTAGACTTTAAAAAACAATTTATGGCATTAAGGAATTAAGGTCCGCTTGAGACTACTGTGTGAAACTAGAACTGATTGGTTAAAAAGTGTGAAAATAGCAGTATTGTTTCCAGATGTTTGTGAGAGTTGTATTCTGGTAATTGAATCATGTCTTTGCATGGTTCTTTATCACATTACTTCTGAATTCATGCACAGTGACATTAATTTCAGTATAACACGACTTGCATCTATTTATTCCTTTTCATCCACTCTGTCACACTTCTTACTAAGCTTTTGTGACATATTTTAAAGAAAAGTTAACTCATCTTTCTGATGAGTTTTTGAACAGCAAATTTACTGGTGTTGGCTCTGACACAAGTATATCAGCAGAGATGAACAAGAGTGTGTTTCTGTTCTTTCACGTTTAAGTTGATTCAAGCTGTCAGGTTGAATGATTTCTACATTGCTAACTTTAGCTCAGGGGAAAGCTTTGGCCCCATCTATAGAACTGGTGTAGAAAAACATCAGTTTTACATGAAGACAATCTTACTGCAAGAAGGCGGCATGGGTATACACAAGTTACTTTAAATAAGGGAAAGCATTATTTCTCCTCCATAGTAAGGATAGTTCTAATTGCCCATTTTTTTAATGAACTGAAAACGTAAAGTGAAATCACATATACCAATTTTCAAAATCAATCTGAAATATTAGTACAGCTTTTTCCGATGTGTGCCTTCTCATACAGAGAAGCAAAACATTTAGTGTTTAATAGTCCATGGAACAACTTTTAAATAATATCCAGAGAATGAAGGCACTTGTTTACTCTTTATCATCACTGATTTCAAAGATATCATAGGTGTATCTGTTTATACATACATGCACATTATATACCTAGACAAACAGGATTATACTCCATTACATTTTCTTCCTGAACTTTTCCTTTACATGAAACTAGTGTGAAAATACTTCGATCACCTACATATCAAGTCTAATCTGATATATTCAATATAGTAGTAACTATATATTACATATATGTGAATACACTATATTCAATATAGTGTAACTTTTTGTGAAAACTGTGTGTTGATCTTACTTCTGATTCATTATCTGATTCAGACAGCTGTCCCTCCTGTACTAAGAAGGAAAAAAATATCCTTTTTAAGGTGTTCATGAATCAGTCAGGCCTAGATTTACGCACCTTAATTTTTGCCAACAAAAAGTTAGAAACATAGACATTGGGATCTGGATCTGAAGAGAAGAAAGATGGGTACTTCCCCATTCATTCACATTAAGACTGGTAGGATGAATCATGCTTTGAAGAAACATCTCTCTGAGTACAGAGAGAGTCTGAACTGGAAGTTTAGACATGATGGCTAATGTTCAGAAGACTAATAGCAGGTGAGATCAATCCAACCCTCAGGAAACATGGCTGGGATCAGCTGCATTTAGTGTCTGGTTTCTAAATGATCATCATTATTTATGATGAGCCACAACACAAGCAGCTGCAAATGATTCCCAAACCTTGTAAAACAACAGTTCACTGCACTTTCTTTAGCTTATTTTTGGACAGTCCTTTGCTTCAAAGAAATATTGGCTTAGCTATGATTCAGTGTGTCTCTGGTAAAAAGGGCCTAAGGATGTTTAACATTTGCAAGTGGCACATTGTTTGGTTTACAGCCCTGGCAACCTTGTTTTCTCTTCAAACAGGAATAAGGACAACGTTCACCACACCATTTAAAGAAGAATAGCTGGAAAAGCATCTCCAAAAAGATAATAATGGTCATTGATCAGATAGTAAATTCTTAAAAAAGGGAAGTTTTAGAAATAAGAAATTAATCTTCCATTTCCCCAGCCTGGAAACTTCAGTTCAGTTTATGTTGGTGGAATGAGTGTGTCCGCAAAAATGAAGAAAAAGAACACAAACCAAATGTGCTAACGACTGCTCATAACTTCTCCTGCCAGTCCAGTTCTAGATAAATCCCTTTGTAAAAAGCGTTGTCACACAGATGCGTCTCTAACGTTTACCTTGCTTGCTGGTAAACTTGGATGGAAAGAATCATTTCATGTGTCTGTTGTGGTCTTCTCTGAGCTACGTTTTTATACCCCTTGACCATCTCCTCAAAGGCATCCCTGGAGACAATTCTCTCAACAAATACAGATTTGAACAAGTATTTAATACAGGTGTTTATAGCTTTTGAGATGCTGTACCTAAACTTCTTTTTTTTTCTTGGTTTTTTAAAATTTTTTCCTGTTCTCCTTTCTTTTAATACATTTTCAAGTTTTTGAAATGTGCCTCCTTATTTTAAAATAGCCTCTGTTAATGTTTTGTTTAGCCATGCTGGCTTCCTTCTTTGTGATGTTTCTAAAAGCATTTTGGCAAATGGTGCACATTTGTTTTGAGTTTCTAATGTGTTGTCTGCCAACATTTCGTAGTTTTGGCTTCCTCTTCTCATTTCTCTCTAAAAGTTTTTCTCATTTTTAATGTAATTCTTCTTTTTGAAATTAAGCACTGCTACAGTGGCTGTATTGCTTTTCTTACTCGTGAAAAGATAATTGATATTTATTCATCAGGGTCTTTGAAAGTAAATTTTAAAACAGGTGTGCAAAGTTGTCATTCATTTTGCCTGAAAAACTGGCTTAGTTTCACATATGAAAAGTGATTTCTATCTAGTCTATATTACAATAGATGGACTCTCATTATTATGTTTTTCTCCTTAGCTTCTAATGACCTACAACTTCTCACAGTCACTATCACTGTCTAGTTGAGCAATCTTGATACTATACTTTTCCTATTTGGGCCTTGAATTTCCATGCCTATAAAGATTTTATGTTACTTGTTATTCACCCATTTACCTGATTTGACCATGATTTACAGATGAAACTATCCCAAAACAGGATAAAGCATTCTGAAAATAAAACAGGCAGTGTAAAAGAAGGTAGTCAACCATCTCAAAGTGCCATCATTTTTAGATTAAAGGTACTTCTGGTAAAAGCTAGGAGCCCCCCAGAAGGGTGTTCTTAGAGTCTAATTGCTTATAGAAATTGTAGCGTGCTATATATATCTCTCTCAATATAGATATATACAGTATATATATATCAGTACCATATGCAAATGTGTGTTAGTGTAAGACATAATTCTGTGTACTGTTATTTACTGTAATTATATCTCTGGGTTAGAGGTTTCTTCAAAGTTTCTCCAACAGAAAATAACCATATCTCTGCTATTGTGAGATTCCAGGCAAAGCAGATGACAAAAATATGAGCAGGTAGACTGCAGAAATAGTTTAGAAATCAAATCAATAACGTAGGAGACATAATAAAGATATAAGACTGGTAAGCAATACCTTTCCTGTGCCTCAATTCTCTTTAGTCCAGAAGGAAAATATGAACAAGACTGTATCCTGTTGCTCTACTAATTGGAAGAACCACTTTTCCTGGTTTGTCAAAAAATCCCCAGAAACAAAGAAATTAAGTACGGCAAATTAGAGAAAAAAAGGAGAAACTTGACCTAACCTAGCAGAAGGGCAGGCCAGGAAAAATTCAGTCCACCTTTGGGATAGTTGGAGAGTTTGACAAGCAAGAGTGTGCTTAAAATCCGGGGGAGATAAGAGGAAAACTGAAAGGCTGAGAAAACCTTGAGCTCTCTCCAACAGATAACAGTAATATTGCCTGCTGTTCCCAGCAAGTGAAATTGAATTGCTTTCTTGCTTTTAAATTTAGCAGTATTAGTGTATTACTCTCAATAAATTGAAGTTTGGATGATAAATTCCAGTGTAAAAGCTACTTTCAATTCCCCATTTATTGGAAAGTAAAAAGCCTTTTTGTAAGACATCTCCATTAGAGTTCTCTGATTTGTCATACCGCTCTTAATGGAGGATGTTTAACTCACCTTTTAAGTTCTGCTGTTATCTTGCTCTAACAAAACAGATAGATACAAAAAGAAATAGAGGAAAAGAAGCAATCTGGAAAATACAGCTTTTTGTTGATGTTTGTAAGACTTGAAAGGACTGATATTTCTGTCAGCAATCCAGACTCTGGACTGACAGTCAGCCAAAACAGTTATTCTCGATGCAGACTGAATTTATGCATCTGGTATCATCTCATTAGTCTTGTCTCCAACCGTTTTTTTTCAGGTGAGTTCAACTAGGCAGCAGTCTCACTTGTTGGGTCGGTTCCTTCTAGGGTCCTCAGTAGTTCAGTGGTGACAGTAACATGCTTGCTGGGATCCTGGTAGTACAGAAGGCTTGCTAGCAAAGTGTACCCTCTTCAGCAACTTCTCTTATGGCGCTGTGTCAATTGCCACTTTCATTAAGTGCCAGTCCTTACGGGAATCAAAGGCTGGTGTGAATTTCATGCAGCAAGGCATTGGCCTGTTCTATAGGTGGGCTGAATTGCCCATTGCAGTGGATCTGCAGTGCAGAGTTTGCTAAAGGATATTAGAAAACCTCCCAGTAATTCATAAGGAAGTTTTAGTCTTTCCTGCCCCAACACTTGGCTGTAGAAAATACAGATAAATTCCAGTAGCCAAGCAATATTTTGCATTTTTCTTTTACAAATGAGCTATGGACTGTCTGTTTATAATGAAACCCAGCTTTCACTAAAACAGTCAATTATCATGAATAAGTTTAACTTTTCCCATTCCAGTCCAGAAACACTAGCTTTACCAGTCTCTTTAATTATAAGGGTGAGCAATGATCCCCTGAAGCAAAAAGGAGTTACTGCATGACATTTGGTGATATACCATACAATGACTCAGAGGAGACTGTATGTCATTGTAATTCAGTGCTGCACATTTTCTGGTGCCTATGCATTGTGAAGTGATGAAAATTAATTCTTCACTTTATCAGCAGAGGTAAAAATACTTTCGTTAAGTTAGAAGAGAGAAAACAATAATTTAAGATCTATCTTCTTAATACTGGCTTAATTTTAATGACATATAAAGATGAGCACATTTTGATTAAATGATAAACTCACAAATCAACACTCTTCCAGCTTGCTTTGTTAGTCAAAATTGGCCATGTTCAATTAGCATCAGAAATATATTATACCTTTTTATATGTGTATTCTACATATTTAGCAGTTGAGGTAAAGTAAAATTCTGCAATAAGGTCAGAGAGATAAAATGTAAATAATTAAAAACTTGTCTTTCTAAAACAGGATTAGCTATTATGAAATTTAGAGATAGAGCAACCCACTGAAACAATAAAGGTTATTCACAGTATAACAGGCTTCTATTCTGCTTTGTCGATCAAAATTCACCTTACTCGATAAGCTTCAGAAGAAAATGTATCATTATTTGCTTTCTGCTTGTATCAATTGAAAAATCTCATGTTGGTACTCAAATACAAAAGGACCTAAATTAAACGAGGTTATTTATCTCTAAATCATATTTTTTAGATTGTCAGAGCTCTTCTGTTGATCTCCAGCTTTTCCAAAGCAAGATTAAGTAACAGCATATTTCTTACAGAGACATCGTAATGGGGCAAGTGGCTGTGGCAAGTAATCAAAAGCACTAGAATTTCCTGAGTCGTAGAAGAAGCAATGTCACAAAGTCACATCTTTAAGTCACTGAAATGAAGCACAGGAAAACAACAGACTGAGAACTGTGTCTCTACCTTGCTCTTATTCAGGCGTTACAGAACAGGAATTGCAGCCACTGGGGTGGCTATAGCAGTTCAGATGAAATGCTGGCTACATCTACACCAGTCCAGTTTACTTTACATATCTAACAAACTGTAAACTGTGCATTAAACAGGAAAAACTTTTTTCTTAACTTCAAGGCCTATGTATGGAGAAGTCAGGAAGGTATCCATAACTCTTGTTGAAACATGGTTCAGATGGAAAATAGCTGAAATCTTCTATCAACCTTCAGACTCTATTTCATAACAGTGCAGACAGTCCATGAACATTCTCGTGCAGTTTCCCGGAGGCTGTCTTGCTATAACTATACAACTTTCATTTTGGGATATTCACAATCCAGAAAGGAAGCAGTGAATGTTTCTATGAAATAGATTCTAACTGAATAAAAACTACAACCGCTTTCCTGCACTTAATATTTCTTTTCTCCACATGCTAAGATGCAAAGATATCAGAAATAAAACCTGAGACAATAATAAAAGAAATCAAAAACTTTGGGCTTATTTCATTATCAAAACCTGTCCCCACACTACCTAGTAGGAAAAGTGGTTTATGCTCTGAAAATTATGGTTTCTAAATGCAATTAATATGTTCAGAAAGTCTGTCAGAATTATAAGCGTTATGAAGTTTTCTTTAATTTGTAGGTTCTTCAGAGGGGAGTGTTACAGCTATATCAATACAGCACAGTGCTTAGCTTAATTAGTCCCAGTGGCCGCATCTATAATATTAAGCAGAGAAGAGTTAGGGAAGAAGACCGAGCACACGTACCCAGCTTTGCAGCATGCAGTCCCTGGCATCGTTTTGGCCTAGGGCCAGCTAGCACTCTTCCAGATAAACCCCAAACCATGCATGAGTTTTTGCATGGGTGAGGAAGCATTCTTAACAGGCAGTTTGGACAAGTTACCATGTTCTGGTGGATAAGGTAGTCTAGCTGTATGGATGCAATCCATACCATACCATTCGGCTCAAAAGCCTGATGGTGGCTCTGAAATGTTTCCTTTCCCAGTACAGGCATAGGGGGGGAGTTCCTACTGTGGCTGTACTGCTTTTGGGGCCCAAACACAAAAGTGGCTCTTTCCCACACTATGTGGTTCTACTTCTTCTGGTATTGTTTTCTCTAGTCCCACTGTGCTGTGTAGACTCAGGCTGAGACTTCTAACTTCTTGTGTGTGTCAGGCTATGTCCTGTCTCAGTTCCTTACCCACAAATTGTGCACTATAACCATTATATTCTCCCACTTTTAACTTATAGTGTCAAGTTAGAATGTAAGTTTTTTTGGACTGAAATTATCTACTGGGAAAAAAAAATAAGGCTCAATTAATTTGGTGTCAATCTGATACCTTGTAGAAGCTGGATGCATACACAGGACACACAATAGTAGATGGGGTCCCTTAGTTCACTAAGGAGATCACAAAGCAATCAATCACAGACAAATAATTGTCGAATTCTTTTCATAAGTTTATCAAGCTGGCAATTGATATTGAATTGGTTTGTGTCCTCACTGTTCCAAGAGGAAGAGTACTCCCCTTTCTGGCCATTAAAACATTCTGAGACAAAGCCAGAATTTCACTTAGTTATTTGCTCACATGCTTGCAGTGTTTGTTAGCTCATATAGTTCTCTGTTCCCCACTTGGTATTTATGGCCTGCTGGAGTTTTAAAGTCAATCTCCACAGGGTCTTACATTTTGTTGACTAAACAGACTGAACTGTACATTCACCTGGGCCCTGTGTGAACACAGGAGAAGAAGAATTTCCTCAGTTATTGGTTTCTTTTTTTATTTTCTAATTTAGATTTATTCATCACCAGCGCACCCCTCTTTGGACTTGCACAGGGTCTGCCTTTCAGCTTACTTTTCTTCCTTCATGACCTATGTCCTCGGTGTATGTAGATGTGGTGTGGAAGTGCCTGAAAGGTCAAGATGAGTCACGCAGGAAGCTACATGATGCTTATGGTAAAAGGGATCAGGATCATAGTATTAACAAAAAATTACCTCTTGTCTTCTGGAGTCCTGAACGATAAAATTCAGATCACTACTGGCTTGAAATTCCAGAAAGGAATGGGTATAGTATTCAAAAGCAGATGTTATACCTGAGCCGCAAGATAAAAAATGACATTAATAATGTTTAAACTAATTTACGGTTAGTTGTTGACATTTATTGCAGTGTTTTTTAGACTTTCGGCAATTGAATTGCCTCATCTGATCTTAGTTTCTAAATTGTAGCTTAATTTCCCACAAACAGATTTCGTTTTCTCTACTAAATAATGCATGGCAGAACTAGCCAAGTATTTGCATTTGTTCCCCAACAAATTTTGTGAATAGTGCCAAGACATCTGGAGTTTTTTTCAGGCAAAAAACCAGATGATTTTACATTTAAGGTTCATTAAAGGTTCCATTATTTTTTCATAAGAAAATTATAAGTGATCTCTCAGTGTGCTATATGCAAAATAAAGGCAGAACATTTTCCTGCTTGGATCTGCTACTCTGCAAGCAATTTTAGAGATATCTATTTTCCTAATGTAGTTCTCTTTAGCAATGACACTTCCATATCATTCAGTGAAGATCTAAGAAGATAAGGTCTTCTCTTTAGTAACAGAGATTTAACTTAGCAGAAATATGGTAGCAAACACAGCAGAATACACAGTTCCTGACAGTAAGTGACCCTTCCTTTTTAGTGTTTAAGCAGCATAGTATAAACATCGCAGACCTCTCTAAATAAAGATACCTTGAAATAGATATATCTATAGAGTACGATGCAGTGTTTTACAGATATTCAGAACAAAGTCCTAAATGCACTTACCAAGCTACAAGAAGTGGTATAACTATGTTTAGGGGTGTCTATATTTCCAAACATATCCTCTCTCTGTTTTGGTCCATAATAGTGGTAGTACTATGGTTATCCGTATGGCGACTATATATCAGTTCATTCCCAGGCAGTGATATAGAGTGAATCAGTTACTGCGCTGGGATGAGAAAGTCCAGAGAGCAGAGGAGAATCTGCACCACATTTTACAACACGTGCCCGAGAGTCAGGCTTTGCTTATATTGAGTACAAGAAAGATAGAACATACATGATATAGTGCTTTGTCCAGACCAGACCCAGCAGGCTTCTGTCCTGACCTGATTTGCCATCCCTACATTTTGCCATGCAGGCCTGTCCACAGCCATGGGTATCACTCATGCTCCAAAAATGAAGGCTATGCAGAATGCTGCAGCTTACTCCCATGTTGTGTGTGGCTACACACACTCTGCAGAGCACTAGGAATTTAGAGATTAATTCTTTCTTTGGGGTAAAAGAACTGAGAATGACCTACTAAAAGCTTATGTAGCAGAAAAAAATGCTGGCAAACTATGTTATGGTTAGTTAGCTGCTAACCAGTTAGTTATGAGTTGGTGCTGCTAACTGATAGATAGCTAAAGGATAGGGGATGACAGCTATTTTCCCTGTCTCATATGTTCTGTCTTGCAAAGTGGGAAGTCAGTTCCTTGCTCTTTCATGGCCATTTAAAAAAAATAATGCATTTAGGGTACACTTACAAGGATTATTGTGCACAATCATTACAAGCTTTCTTTGCTCATTTACCAAAACAGCAGGATACTAGCCTGCTTCAATCAAGAGGGGTTTAACTTTAATTAGAAATTGGTGCCATACCGAGTCAAAGATAATATACCGGCACTTGGCATTGCATCTATCTGCATTTTGTTCTTTGACATGTAGACAGAACATGTGTGTGATACTATATGGGCCCTCATTTCTCTATCAAGTCCTATTCTGGACAGACAGTACTAAGTGACATAGTTTTCAGACAGTGACTATTGTTGGAAGAATATTACAGGCAGGTAACTGAAAACAAACTGCTGTTAAGACATGAATCAGTTTACAAAAAAATATCTCTCTATAAATTTATATATACAAAGAGGTTATACACAAACAATACAAAAATATAATTTGATGTTGAAAATGTCCATTTCAGCACATGGCTCTGGAAATTCTCCAGAATATTGCCCCAAGACAAAGAGTGACTTTCAGTGATGGAGATGGAAACCATTTTTGAACATTTAGCAAATCTGGAAGGTAAACATTGCTTGATGTGACAAATAGGTGAAAATAAATGGCAAGAGTATAAAGAAATAGATGATAATAACTACCTAGTATCATACAGTACTTTTTATCTGTAGATCTCAAACAGTTTGCAAAAAGAGGTCATGACAACTTCAAAGGTGTTTGGAGTTTATTCAAATGTGACAGAATGGAAGATTTGTCACATTTATATTCTATAAAGTGGTTTCTGAAGTGCTGTAGAGGATAACACACCTGAGACTTGCCAGTGAAAAAAGTATTGCAGCAGATGAAACTCAGGAAAATAGTGGAGAGAAAGAATCTATTTTAATGCTGTTTTTCACAGCACTTTTTGTGGGTAAATTTTTCTTAATTTAGCAGAACATACCTGTTCATATATCTCTGTCTTCTAAGAGAGATTACACTCCATTTAAAATGTAAGTTAAAATAAATATTCTTTCCAAATCAGTGTTAGATGGTGAAGAGTATTGGATATGTACTTATCTAATTGTTATATTCTGAAAAAAATCATACCTGCTGAAAGACTTCTTAAATGTTAGATAGTCCAGATTATAGCAAACCAAATGAGAAACATTACTTATAACTCATCAGTGAGATTTATGAGAACAGATACAGAAACTCTGTCCAGGGATGAATACTTGTTGGAGGTGGAATATTTGGTATGTGGATAGTTGCAGTTAGCAATCTGATGTCTTACCATCTCAGGAAAATCCTCATAGTATAAATACACCTGAGATTTTTAATAGTAAGAGGTACAGAATAACAGTTACAGAAGAACTCTTTTCATGCATGAGTACATATTTCTGTAGTCTTTCCCAAATGAATATTTTTTAAAAATAAAACTGATGAAGACTCCATAGTAGAGAGCAGGAAGAGGTCTACTTGAATAGAATGGACTAAGCAAAATCATTGTTTTTTCCACTCAGTCTTTGAATGTATTAATAGATCTGCATGATCCAATGCTAATTATTTGGATCAACAAAGGGGTGAAAAATTAGAATAACAAAATAATATAAATGTTTGTTAGAAGAGACCTCTGTATGTCAAGTAGTCCAGCCTCCCTCATAATGCAGTTCTATCAACATTAGGTCAGGTCAGCTCTGGCTTTGTCTAGCCAAGTAAGGAACTTGGCAGCTTCACAGTCTCTCTAGGCAACGTGTTTCAATGCTGCACTATCCTTATGGTGAAAATTTGCTTCCTTAAGTCCAACTGGTACCTTCCAAGCCACAAATTTATGTCTCTGTCAGCTGAGATTACTGAGAATCGGTTGACTCTCTCATGTTTTGCACTACTTTTCAAATAGTTGCAGGCAGGTATTGGATTATCCCTTAATTTTCTCTTCAGGAAACTAACGAAGGTGATCTCTTCAAAGGCCATATGATCTGGGTCCCTGACCGTCTTTTTAGCACATCTTAGAAAACTGGCTGCTCTTTAAAGTCTGAATGGGTGCAAATGGCTAACTTTCCTCTTAGAAGAACATTGGTCAGTTAAGTGGAGACACAGTAAACTAACTGTAGATGATGGAACTAAAATCAAAAGGAAAGAAAAATGTTGTGCATAAGTCCTTTGTGTGTAGGTGGCAAGGTTTTGGTAGCAGGAGACTGCTGGGGTGGCCTCTGTGAGGAGAGGCTGGGGCTGCCCATGCTGGACACGACTGGTTCCAGACGCCTCCAGTGGACCCACCACAAGGCACAGCTGAGCTCTGCAGCCAAGGTGGTGGTGCCACTGTGATAACATATCTAAGAAAGGCTAGAAAATACCCCACAGGCATGGGAGGAGGGAAGAAAATTACTGAGAAACAGTAGTGTGAACAAGGTCAGGTAAGAAGGGACAAGGTGTTTTAAAATTTGTCTTTCTCACTACCCAAATCTGTCTTAACTGGCAATAAATTAAATTACCTTCTCCCAAGTTGAGTTTGGTTTGCCTGTGATGATAACTGGTAAGCAATCTCTCTGTCTTTATCTCAACTCATGAGCTTTTTCATCCTATTTATGCCCTTGTTCTGTTGAGAAGGGAGAGTGAGTGAGCAGCTGGGTGGGCAGTGGGCTGCTGGCCAAGGGTAACCCACCACAACAAGAAAGGACAATGACTGTTTATGCAGCTTGGACAGGATTTCTGCATTAAACTTACATTAAACCAAGAAACAGAAAGTGAATAAAATTCTGTATCTCAGCTAGTGATAAACAACCAATTCTAGTGAAGTCAGTGAGCCACTGACTGCCACTGGCTGATGATCTGGTTCTGTTTCAGTTCCTGAGCCACTCTGACATAATCATGGTGAAAATTTATCAATGGAAATCTCTAAGTGTTATGAAAACACATATTCATTTTTGTAAAAACACATCACTGCTTTGATGGACACAGATGGTAAGAGAGGCAGAAGAGATATACTAGTAAGATTTTTCTTTTCCCCTGTGCTTGGTGATTGCATTGGAAGTGGGGGTCCATTATTAGAAGTGAGTATAATGGAGGGTTTCCTCCCTGTGAAAAATCTTGCTTTTCAAAACTTTGTGCTGGCCCAAGTCATTCTAAAATAATGCCATTGATCCCATTGATCCTTACTGAGGTAAATTACCATTATTGATAGATACGAGCTTCCCTGCCAAGCATTTCACTAGGCAACTTCTGGGCTGGGGTATCCTCACGATTCCACCTGTTTGGCATTACTATTCTGTGGATCTTACATGTTAACCCAAAAGCCATGCCAGAAGTGGGAGCCACCCTTTCTTTAAAGCCAACATTTCTAGACACCAAATAGGGTAAGCAGAAGTAAAATTAATCTTACCTGAGATTATGTATCACAAGATAGATGTTGCAATCTGACTATACATATCCATGTCTTCCTGTACAGTCAAAAGAGAGAACAAACATTTCTTCTAACACAGGTATCTAAGATGCAGAAGATCAAACTCTGCAGACACTCTTATTTCTCTCTTTGCTAGATAGACTAGTTCAGGCTATTGTTAATAAATGACTGCAAGCATCACTCCTCCTCTACCTTTTTTTTCATCTGTGCAACTTGCCTCAGCCAAGAGAATTTGGCACATTCTCTGGTCTTGAGCCACTCCAGCTGTTGGACCTACCCCAGTCACAGACTTGAATCCTACCAGATAAATTATATTAGGGCTGGAGACCATATGTTACACCATGCAGACGACCATACCACAAGGGTGGATTTGGTAAACTGCATTAGGGGCATGGATCCTTGGGAAATTTGGATGGAATCCAGCCCAGACTCTCTCAGACTCCTTAGATTTGGCAGAGATTTGCCGAGCTGAGGGTGTTTCAGTCAAAGCAGTTCCTACAGCTTTAGTGAATGACATACACACATACAGAAAGGGAGTAAAAGGGTTTCACATCCTCTGAAGTTTTAAAGTATCTTCCAGACTTTCAAGCTTCCAGTCATTTTCCCCCCTACAGTATATAGCTACAGCTGCCAAAAAAATCTCTTCCCTTTTCGGCAGAAGTCGACACAGAAATAAAGTGCGGAATTTTAAGGCCTCAGACTGTAACAAAAATTATTGACAGTAATGAGGAGTAAATACAAATGTTAACAATGCGATAATTTACTTGGTACATAGCTCAGCTTTCTACACAGGAACTTACCCCTATCACTTGTAAACGTGCTTGACAGCCAGTTAACTGTTAGTTTACTACAGTGAAAGCCCATGCTACAAATACCAATCTGGTTCAAGGACCAGGATATGTACTTTTGAATTATAGCTGTTCTGCAAGTTATTTTCTGCCCTCTTACTCTGATGATGGATGAACTAATATATGTAAACATTATTTTTCAGAACAGCATACAAAAACTGGTGCATTTTTATAAGGGACTAAAGGTTAATTCAAACCTGCCATCTGAGGGATGCTGTCAGTTTGTATTTAACACAGGGATTTCTAGACTCTTTTCTCATTTTTTATGCTTGTCAGATAATTTCTTCCACATGCAAAGCCTTCCAGCACACGCAAGCCCTGACTAAGAAGGGCAAAACCAGTTTGACTCCTAGGATAGGTCTTGCTCTCTGTAGTTCATTTTCTTTTTCTTTCTTTCTTTCTTTCTTTCTTTCTTTCTTTCTTTCTTTCTTTCTTTCTTTCTCTCTCTCTCTCTCTCTCTCTTTCTCTCTTTCTCTCTTTCTCTCTTTCTCTCTTTCTCTCTTTCTCTCTTTCTCTCTTTCTCTCTTTCTCTCTCTCTTTCTCTCTTTCTCTCTTTCTCTCTTTCTCTCTCTCTTTCTCTCTCTTTCTTTCTCTCTCTCTCTTTCTCTCTCTTTCTCTCTCTTTCTCTCTCTCTCTTTCTCTTTTCTCTCTTTTCTCTCTTTTCTCTTTTTTCCCTTCCCCCCTTTTTCTCTTTTTCTCTTTTTCTTTTTCTCTTTCTCTTTTTTCTTTTTCTTTTTTTCTTTTTCTTTTTCTTTTTCTTTTTCTTTTTCTTTTTCTTTTTCTTTTTCTTTTTCTTTTTCTTTTTCTTTTTCTTTTTCTTTTTCTTTTTCTTTCTTTTTCTTTTTTCCTTTTTCTTAATACAAGCCTTCTGATCCTATTTTCCTGATAGCCAAATTCCCATTCTTTCCTATGCACGTTGTAGGAGTAAAATGGACAGGCAAAGTCATCTCAGATGGGGTTGCACTTCACTCCTCTTGGTGAGCTTAAATAAGTCACCTTATTCTGTGAGGCAAGATCTCCTCCGATTCAAAACAACCCTCCTTGTTCTGATTCTCTGTGAAATCTCAGTATGGTTTTACTTGTCTTTTTAGCTGGCATTAGTCATCATGTTGGTTGCCTTCAAAATATAAAAAAATACTCTGTAGGTCATTCCATTCTCTGCCATCTCTCAGGTTAGGACTGAAATAACTATGCAGGGATTAGCAATGGGATGCAGTGCTGTTAAAAATATTGTTTAATTTCCAGTGGAGATCTGCAGTCAGTTCTTGCTCTGATGACAGTGAAGGATACCCTCCTCTTCACCGAATGGAATTTAAGGCATAGATACTGGCTCACAAAGCACCTACACATTAGGGAAAGTGGATTTTACCCTTAGTGCTGAAGTATTTTTAAGATCTTGGCTTCAGTATCTCAGTCTCTCACGCTAATACAGCAGTCTGTCTGCTGTTGTTTTGTACACAGCTGAAGGAGTAGATCTTACAAAAAATGGTGCATTTTTTCTTACATCTTACAAGGATTAAAATATATTTCAAAGATTAAGGTAGGAAGTCCAAGGTTTGTGAGGTCAGGAGATTTCCGTAAAATAACTCACCTTCACTCCCCAGAAGTTCTTTGCTTCAGGATCCTTAGGATATCATGTCTGTCATTGTACTTAAACTGAGATTTATTGCACTTTTTTTTTATTTTTTAAAAAGTTATATTCAGTAGTATAAGATACATATTCAGTAAAACTGAAATAGTGTTTGACTTACATGTAAAGAAAATCTTAGGATATTGGACTATTTTATATACAGTTTAGTAGCACAGGCCACCGTACCTATACAGCAGTTGCCATGGAAAAAATATGAATATTGGTAGAAAAACTGCATTATGCACTAGTCAGTCTGCTATACAATAATATTACTCATATGAGTGGACCTTTTAGATTAAATACTTGATGGAAAAAAAATGAGCAACAGGGAAAAAGGCCAGAAAAGAGAATTTTTCATTGAATTTCTCTGATAGTACATAGATATTCACACAGTTTCTAACTTGGCTGATTCAAACTCATTGAATTAACAGGAGCCTTGACAATGGTCTTGTTAATTTTTGGTAACAGTCATCAGCTCAGAGTGTGCCTAAAATACGCACACAATCATGGAGAAAATGCAGATTTTTTTGCACAAAAACTTTTGCGTAGATTTAAGCATGTGCTTAAGTGGTTTCCTAAGCAGAGAAGGTCTTAGTGGTAGTGATTTTTCTCTGTCAAGTCTTATGACCCTTTGCTATTATTATCTGTCTTTTGACAATTTTAATGTCTAGGAGTTGATGGAAAGTCTCAATTTTGCAGTTTCTTATTAACTGGCAAATTCTACAGTAAGGATGGGATGAACCTACTGCTCTCTTCTGACTTCTTTGATAAAGTTAAGCATAAATGCTCTGCTTAATTCAGGTTTCTAACTCATGTGAAATCTCCAGGGGTCAAGCAGAGAAAACATCCACGATAATTAACTCTTTCTGTACCAAGACCTTTCTGATGTGTTCCCTTCTAACGCTGGGAAAGGAAAAGTCACTCTCTTATACAGGACTTTACAGACTATTCTCTTTGGGTCCAGTTTTCACATTAATCTGCATTCTTAAACTTTATATATTGCCTGGAACTGTTCATATCTAACATTTACCGGCCTGACATAAATTGCAAACAACTGCAATCTGTTTTAGATTGTTTCTCTTTAGAAACCTTCAGGGTTTTTTTCTTTTGTTTTTTTTTTTACAACTTCTGGTGCATTAGCATGTATACCAAACCTTACTGCACTTGCAAAGCGTTTGTTTTTCACAGCTGTCATAATAAGCATTTAGGTCCTTGAACACAGCTTCTCCCATTAATCTTTTGACTAAGAAGTGTCTTTTTCTAATTTTGCCTTGAACTTCTAAATGTTAAGCCTCTGCTTTATTTTCTTTAGTTTTCCTGACCCCTGACCAGCCAGGGAACATGATACCGTTACTCCATGTATGCATCCAGGCCCTGAGGGCACCGCCAGCCCTGACTGTCCCAGCCCACCCCCAGGGGCTCCCCCACCTGCCCATGGCCCAGGACCCCACATCAGCCCCGCCCCCCCGGGCCCGTCAGCCCCTGCCCCGCTGCAGCAGGGCCGGTCTCCACCTCCTCACAGCCCTGCCTTACCTGACCATGGGCCCCTCTGAGCTGGGTCCATCCACGGGCCCATGTCCCCGTCTGTCCTCAGCCTGTCCGCATCCCCATGAGGTGCCCAATGCCCAGAGCTGCCCCGGTGCTCCTGGCTGCCCTTCTCCTGGCTGTGGCCATGGGATGGGCCCTGGCTGCCTGGGCCTGCCCTGCCGCCCCTCCATGGGGAGCCCCCGCTGCTCCTGGCACCTGACCCAAGGGAGCCGATGGCTCCCGCTCTGCCCTGACAGTATGCTCCTCTTCCTGCAAAGCAACCTTATTCTTTGCTGAGGCCATAACCAAACCCCCACCACTGTGTCAGCATCTTACAGAAAAGAAGTCTACAATTTTTTTTAGAATCTGAATTTTAAATCTAATAAATAGCTCCCAACATCTTCAAAGAGAAAAATAAATGATACAAGTGTTTGGTATATTTGTAAATGGATTTCATACTTACCCACACCTATAATAGCATTTTAAACATTCCAACATTTCTTTTTTAATGAGCCATATTGGTAGTTTACTTTTAAATGCCTCTCTTTGCATAAAGGACTAGAAATGTTTTTCTGCCTACAGGTTCAGATTTCTGGAGTAAAACCACTAACTGGCTAGCCTATCAGGTAGATAACACTCAGCAAATTGTTCACCAATTTTTGCTTCAAAGCAGCATATCACTTTGCTGATTTTATTTAGAGATCACTTGTAACTTTGAGAAAGCTCGTATTTGCATGTCATCTCTGTTCTTTAGTTATCTCTCAGTTCACATCTCTTAGTTCATTCCCAGCTAATAAAAAACCCAAAATGCCAGCCATCCAGTGACGGATGTTCATTGTTTTGTGGTACAAAACATCATTCTGTGTTAGTTTCTGAGATGAACAAGGAGAACTGACTCAAACCATAGTGCTGCAGAGATTAGAAGTTGCTAGATGTCCATACTGACAGAAAGATTCAAAATAGTGAGGAAGATCAGAAAGGAAGAAAAAATTCCTAGAAGAAATCTTTGTTGAAAGACTTGTGTAGCTTGTTCTCAGCTTTCATGTACTGTTCCTGTAAGAAGCAGGACTGGGTAGGGCAGAAACCTCCTGGGGAGGAATGGTTGCTCTTCAGCAGCTGCTCAAGAAGACAAGGTTGCAGGAACTGCACAACATGGGAAGGAGAAACAATCAGATAGGCACAGCAACGAGGTGGGGGCTTGCAGTTAGTACAGACACTGACAGATTACAGGAAGGAGAAGGCAGGGGACAGAAGGGCTTTGGGAGTGATGGAGAGGAAAAAAAATATCCCATGGATCAGGGGAGATTGTGCAACTTCTGTTGTATGTTGGAAAATCTGTAAGTTTGTTCCTGAAGGACTGTCTCCCATGGAAAGGACCCATGCTGGAGCAGTTCGTGAAGAACTACAGCCCGTGAGAAGGACCCACATTGGAGAAGTTTTTGGAGGACTGTCTCCTGCGGGAGGGACCCCATGCTGGAGCAGGGGAAGAGCATGAGGAAGAAAGAGCAGCAGAGACAACGTGTGATGAACTGACCTCAACCCCCATTCCCCATCCCCCTGCAACGCTCAGGGGGAGGAGGTAGAGAAGTCAGGAGTGAAGTTGAGCTCAGGAAGAAGGGAAAGGTGGGGAGGAGTTGGGTTTTTTTTAAGATTTTAAAAATTTGTTCTCATTTGTCATTATCCTACTTCATTATTAATTGGCAATAAATTAAATTAATTTCCCCAAGTTGAGTCTGTTTTGCATGTGATGGTAATTGGTAAGTTATTTCCCTGTCCTTATCTCGATCCATAAGTTTTTCGTTGTATTTTCTCCCCTTGCATTGTTGATGGAGGGGGAGTGATAGAGCAGCTTGGTGGGCACCTGGTGGCTAGCCAAGGTCAACCCACTACACAGTGTGAGAACATCAGTGCTTATCATCCTCTTAAGAGAAAGGAAGAGAGCTGTGCAGGCAGTGAAGCAGGCAGCAGCAAGGTGGATAATGTGGACAACTTTATCGACTTGTGAGACTACATCATGTTTTTCTGGCATGTTGCTACTCTAAGATTGAGGAAATTATGCTTAATGTAGGTGGTCTTATACAACTTTCAGTTGATACAGAAGGGCAAGGAATCTCCCAGATTTTTAAGTTTTTAAGCATTCTTTACGCTGAGGAAAGGTGGGTCATCAAAAAGCTAGCAAGTCAGTTAAATTTTGGAGTGAAATTTATGACCTCCTGATGAGACCATATTTGAAATTGAATAATCAGAAAAAGAAAGTGTGAAACAAATAGTTGTTGATGTGATAAGAAGGGGAAAGCTCCAACTAGAGGCCCATCTGTGCCATTAAAGTTATCTGCCTGCTAAAAATTGTAACCTGGAAGAGGGTGTCAGACCAGGGGACATAACAGAGTACAAGAAAGGGCTCAATAGAGGGGTATACAATGAGTTGGATTCAGTTCAAGCTTATGATGTCTAAATGTAAGTGTCCACTTGTGTTTAAAAACATTTCCAGTGTTTTAAAATAGCATTTTAGTCAGTGGAGGCTAGTCAGTACTAGGGGTCTCGAGAATGATTCAGTTGTTCACTGTAGGAACCTAAGAGTTGTTCCGTTTCCTAGAAAGATGCATCTTCATGTCCTTGGCTGTTTAGGACGTTCAAATGGGGCTGTTAACTGTGACACAGGACCTGTGAGAGACCCATGTCCTTCTGAAACAGCAGTTGAAGGCAAGGTGGGACATAGTACATTTCAAACAACAGTAGGGATCTGTCTGCATTACCATTTTAATTTATTTTGCTTCCGAAGCAAATCTCCAATTATTCCCATCTTCAAAGCTTTGGTTCACGTCACAGAGCAATCTTGGATCACTTCAATATGACTGTTCTCAGACGAAATTAAACTAGAAAGTGTACTTCCAGAGTGCATTTATTGTGTTCTAGCTGCCAGTGGGAGCATAGTCCATGGAACTAAATTAGAGTAATTCTGAATAAGTCCCCTGAAAAGCATTTTGAAGTTCAGTCATCTGCACCTACTGTTTTTCTCTAAATGTCCACTTCTATCATATCCCAGTACTTGATAACATAGATGTGGCTTTCGTTTATGCGACTGAAACTCACTTTTTGTGTTTCTAGTCAGCTAAATACTGAATACCCCTGAATTTATGCATGGCAACTTCAGCCTAAGTTTATATGTGGTTACCTCAAACTGAATTCCACGCTATTTGACAAAGGGATGTCTAACTTCGTAATTCTTATCCAGGACATGAGTTTGAATGGCATATTATTAATTATAATTACCCAATTAAAAATCGAATTGTAAGGATGTTACCATAAACTGTCCCCCTTCAAGCCACAAGGACTTCTCAAGAACACAGATATTAGGCATCCACCACACTTATTTTATAGTATATGATACTGACATAATCTATGAAGCTTCATTCTTCATAGAATGAGGACAAGAGTGGTCCTAGTCAGAAATATTAAATTACATTCTATAAGGTTAAAGAATAGCTAATTCCTCTTGAAATAACTGTTAAAATCTCAGGTGGAATGATCCTCTTTTCTGTTTTTTAAATGACATTATCTACAGAATTGAAGACTCAAAAATATATATGAAAGGAATTAATGTAAAAATCATCACATTGAATAGCAAAACATACTTATGCCACATCTTAAAAAAGGACTGGAGTACCTAATTTAGAGCCTCTGCCCAGAAAATTGAGTTCATCACAGAATCACACTATCGTTGAGGTTGGAAGAGACCTAGGGATTGTCTAGCTCAACCCAGAGCAGGGTCAAGTAGAGCTGGTTGCTCTCATGAGGGACATGTTGAGTCAGATTTTGAATATCTCCAATGACTGAGACTCCACAACCTCTCTGGGCAACTGTTCCAGTATTCAATCATCCTTCCTTACAGGAAAACATTTTTTTTAATTAAGTTTAAATGAAATTTCCTTTATTGCAGTTTCTGCCTGTTGCCTCTTGTCCTGTCACTAGATACCACTGAGAAGAATCTGGCTGTGCTTGCTTTGCTGCTTCCAGCAGTCATTTATATATGTTTATAAGATCCCCTCCTGAGCCTTCTCAAGGCTAAACAACCGTAGCTGTCTCACCCTCTCCTTGTATTACAAATGCTCTATTATCTTCATCATCTTCATGGCCCTTCACTGGACTTGCTCTACGACATCCATATCTGTTACTCTAGGAAGCCCAGAACTGGAAACCACACATCAGATGTGGTCTTACCATTGCTGAGTAGAGGTGAAGGATAATGTCTCTTGATCTGCTGGCAACATTCTTTCTCATGCAGTCCAAGAAGCTGTTTGCCTTCTTTGCTGTGAGGGTACATTGCTGATTCATGGTCAACCTGGTGTCAATCATGACCCCAAGGTCCTTCTCAGCAAGTCAGAAGTCTGGCTGAAGTCAGCATAAACAACATCTACTGCTCTTCCTTTGTCCATTAAGCTAGTCATTTCACTGTAGAAGGCTATCAGGTTGGCCTGCTCTTTCCCTTCATAGATCCATGCTGACTATTCCCAACCATCAGTTTCCCTGTTCAGATATAGCTTAATCCTGAAGGCATCCCAGGTCTGTAGTTACTCATTTTTCACCGTGAAGTTCTGCAGCGGACCATATCTTTGCTTTGGAATTGCTTCTGGCTTGATAGGAATTAGTCAGCTTTTTTATATACTTGCCCGGTATGTAAAAAGCACTAGGATCTTTTTAATCAGTATTACTCCTATCCTGGCTCTCAGAACTATAATTAAGCTAAGTGTTTAGATCACTGGCCCAAGATGTATGATCTTTTTCACTTCTCTTTTCTTCCTAGGTAGCTAGAAACCCACATTTGTAAGTCACGGGAGAATGTACTAGCAAACTGCCTATAGTCTTTGCTGAGGGAATACTCTACGTCCTCTCCATTTCTCAAGGCAGCAGAGAAACCTCTGAAACTGCACTTTCAAATTCTATTGGATGGGTAGTTGTGCTGACTCACAGACTTAAGAAAACTGAACTGCTTTGTGTGAACTAGATGTCCTAAAAGTACATGTACGGATAAAGAGATTAAATGCTAGGCCTTATTTTCACTGGGGTTTCAGTGGTAATTTATATAATCCCTTTTGTTAAAGAACACAGGTTAAAAAAGGTATATACCAGACTGGAGGAAACCAAGGAAAAACAAGTGAGCTTAATCATATTTATCAAGTAAACAAGTTGCTTAGTTGAACACTTTCATCTTAAACTTTACTGTTCCCAGCAGGCAAAGGCAATTTGGGAGGTGTGAAAAGTACTGTAACAGAGGATCAGATACCAGGTACCTCTGTGTATTCTGTTTTACTCCTTGTGTACTAGGTTTCAAATAGATGGGGAGGCAGCATGTGATCAACAGGCTAACATAGTTCTTAGATCCTCGGTGGCCCCTGGATGAACAAATATGTTAGCAAATATTGGATATTTGGTTGATTAAATAAGCCCATACCTGAGATTTGAGCTATTTGTGATCTTCAAAGTTGACAGGAAAATATATTCAGGAAAGATTATGATGGTCCATTTTTCCTTTGTTTTTTAACCAAGATAATAGCATTGAATACATGTAGGAATCTCTCTGTTTCATTTGGAGAAGCATATAAACATTTTCTGTTCTAATTACAGCGGTGGTGGATAAGGGAAGAGCAACTGATGTCATCTATCTGGACTTGCACAAAGCATTTGACACTGTCCTGCACGACATCCTTGCCTCTAAATTGGAGAGACAAAGATTTGACAGATGGGCCACTCAGTGGATAAGGAATTGGCTGGATGGTGACACTCAAAGAGTTGTGGTCAACGGCTCAATGTCCAAGTGGAGATTGGTGACGAGTAGTGTTCCTCAATGATCGGTATCGGGACTGGTGCTGTTTAACAGCTTTGTCAGCAACATGGACAGTGGGATCGAGTGCACCCTGAGCAAGTTTGCCGACGACACCAAGCTGTGTGGTGTGGTCGACACGCTGGAGGGAAGGGATGCCATCCAGAGCGACCCTGACAGGCTGGAGAGGTGGGCCCGTGCAAACTGCATCAAGTTCAACAAGGTCAAGTGCAAGGTCCTGCACATGGGTCGGGGCAATCTCAAGCACAACTATAGGCTGGGTGGAAAATGGATTGAGAACAGCCCTGAGAAGAAGGACTTGGGAGTGTTGGTTGATGACAAGTTCAACATGAGCCGGCAATGTACTCTTGGAACCCAGAAAGCCAACTGTGTCCTGGGCTGCACCAAAAGAAACATCAAGGGAGGTGATTCTCCCCCTCTACTCTGCTCTTGTGAGAGCCCACCTGGAATACTGCATCCAGCTCTGGGGGCCCCAACATAAGAAGGGCATGGAGCTGTTGGAGTGAGTCCAGAGGAGGGCCATGAAGATGACCAGAGGGCTGGAGCACCTCTCCTATAAGGACAGGCTGAGAGAGTTGGGGTTGTTCAGCCTGGAGAAGGCTCCGGGGAGACCCTATAGCAGCCTTTCAGTACCCGAAGGGGGCCTACAAGAAAACTGAAGCTGTTTAAAAGGGCATGTAGTGATAGAACAAGGGGTAATGGGTTTAAGCTGAAAGAGGGTAGGTGTAGATTAGAACTAAGGAAAAAATTCTTTGCTGTGAGGGTGGTGAGGCACTGGAACAGGTTGCCCAGAGAAGTTGTGGATGCCCCCTCCCTGGAAGTGTTCAAGGCCAGGTTGGATGGGGCTTTGAGCAACGTGGTCTAGTGGAGGGTGTCCCTGCCCATGGCGGGGGGGGGTTGGAACTAGATGATCTTTAAGGTCCCTTCCAACCCAAAACATTCTATGATTTTATGATTCTATAATTAAAGCTGACTAGTTAAGAAAAAAAGAAAAAAGTAATTCAGGATCCAGAAGACATTCTCTTTTTGTCAGCTTGTATGGCAAAAGACAGATTTCCCTCTAACTCCAAAGACAGAAGAAAAAGTTCAAGAGTAAGAGGGGATAGCCTTTATGGGTCAGGCTTCTCCTCTGTTGGATTGCATGACCAAACAGGAGGCTGGGTTGCTGTCTCAGCCATCATATTAGTTCCCATCATATTAGTTTGCAGTCTGAGTCGGGAAGTTGAGGAAAGTTTCCGCACATAAGTTGGGAAAAGAAAATCAGAAGAATTTAATTGGGATGCCAATTAAATTAGTATTTTGGTATTTTGGAGGTGTTCTGCAAGGAATGGCCAGAATTTTTGCTACATTGGTCTAAAATATCTTGTACAATTGCTATTGAAAATAGCCACTCTATCTCTCATCGCCATAAATTTGATTTGGATAGTGAAATCCCCATCTATGAACTGTTTGATTCTTCATAATCATGCAGCTTCTGCATCATAAAGGTATTTAAGCATGTATGTAACTTTGTACTGTGAATAAGGTACAAAGGACTTTTGTATTTTGCAGAATTGAAATTTTAACTCATGAAAGTTATATTTCCCATATGTATTTCTCAATTTTTTAATATTTACTTCACATAGAGCTTCTAATTATATACGTAATTTGAAAAAAAAGAAAGACTGTTATGTGCATTCAAAATGTGAAGCAAATATTCATTTGTCTATGATGGGATTTTTTTTAAAGATTAGCTAATAAAGTGTTGCCCATTATTTTGTAATGCACTCTTGAATTTAATTTTAATGGCTATTGTAAGGCTATAGTTTAAATGGAAATAGAAACAAGGCCTTAATGTCCACAACTGAGCCTGCCAAGCTGTAGAAAGTAACCCTTCTGTCCCATTGCAGAATTAAGACTAACACTAATCTTGCACTTACATAACCCGAATACATATTGCATCCCTCTAAATATTCAAATAAATTGGCCTGGAATAGCCTGGACCTCTATAATGAAAATGGCTATGTTAATGTTGCACTGATTACTGTATATCTTTTCATGGTATTCTGTTTATTAGAAATATTTTGAACTGAGAAGAATGAGTAGAATTAAGTAATAATTAATTTAGTTTTGGTATTATTTTGTCTGCGGAATAAGCAGCTTATTTTTATGGAAAAAATGGTTTCATTCTATATGCTAGACTACTTCAGTTTACCATATAAAATATTGCTTTAGGTGAATTCAGTACATCTTTGTAGGCTATTGCAACTTTAAATTAGGTCTTAAAGACTTAATAGCACTTATTACTTTAAATAAACCTAATAAGATCAGGCTATTTCAGTGTAATTTTATTTTAAGTGTATTAGTTGGTTATCCACAGCTGACAAGGACAAATGAGTTCTGCTCAGGGCACTCTTTCATCTGCATTGATCTGTGCTAAAAAGACTAATATAAGTTCTACTGGAATATGTTGTGGGCCTAAAACCAAGGAGTAAATATAAGATAAGGAGGTTAGCTAAGAACTGTAACCATTGCTATTGTTTAGACTTTTTCTTTAAGATGTGAGCACTAGAAACAAACAAATACTAAAATGACTTGTTGCTTATCTCATAAAATGGTTATCTTTTCCTCCACTGAAAGAGATTTTGCATCATATGGTTCAGCATCTTGAAATGTCAGTAGCCAGTTTAGATGGAGAGATAACAAGCAAAACCCATAAATTAATTTTGCTTCCTTAAGTCTAACAGGAACAAGGAGAAACATTAGGAATAATTGATAGTGACAGGATGAGAGAGATAAAAAGAGATGGACTGGGAAGTATTTAATGACTCTTTGTGGTATTACATCTGTCACACTTTTTGTGCTACATTAAAGTTTCATTATTTTCATATTTCTTGTGTTCATATTTTCCCATCCCCTTCTTTCTGCTAAATTTACCAAGTAATACAATGTAGATAATAGAGAGCTATTGCTGCAAATGTCATTGAATTTGTTACTGGACTGAATAAAGTATCTCAGCCATGCATTCCTTTCCATAATACATTTTCAATTAGTGGCTTTGGATTTCTATACAATATAGACTCATTCTCTGGGTTTTTTTTTTTTTTTAATAATCGTGTAGAATGCAGTGAGTTCTAAAAAGAAATGGCGAGACTTTCATTATGCAGCTATTAATAACCTGAATCAGTTTCATTTGGCCAAAGGAAGTTATTGCACAAGTCAGTTTACTGAAGAAGTTTATCTTTGTAAGGGCTTGTCTTCTACAGACTCTTAAAACAAATGGATTAACTTTGCTCATCTGGAAGATAACAGATATAATCTGAGGGATTCAGGTTTCCCTTGTTTCAATCTTCTTTCTTGCATCTCTCTCCTTTCACAGCCTGTAGCTCAGTGTGTTAGTCATTTGGAAAAAAGTAATGTCTGTCCAAAGAAGCTTTAAAACTTACACGCTGTTCAGGGACTTGCAAAAGGGTCACCACCTCTGATTGTTCAGTCAGCCTGGGGAGCTCAGGTGAGACAAGGTGGCCCTCTTCAGTAGCAATGCCAAAAGCCTATTTATGTCCCCATGGGTCTTTGTGATCTCCACCCCTCTGGTAATGTAGCTGTAATTGGACCCCTCATAGGAGTCATGTGTTCCCACCAGTCACCATTAAGGCTAATTGGTCCCAGCAGCACAGCTAGCTGGGTCATGCTCCCAGTCACTCCAGTGGCAGCAATAGGCATCTCTTCTGTTTGGGATGAGAGTAACAGGGTGCATGGGGCACTGGTGTCTGTGAAGGCTTGGTGCTTGATGGGATTGGTTGTGCTGGGTCCCTGTACCCTGTATGTTCAATAAACAGCTTTTTACCCCTCCTCTTCCGGGCCAGAGGGAAGGCACTCTCATTGCAGAAGCTGATTTCATACAACTCGCTGAGCAGTTGTTTATAAGATTCCCTTGAACTGGGGGTAGGCTTACAGCTTTCTTTGGTGGCTGCTTCTGCTTTCAGCAGTTCCTTCATCTGTCACTTACCTCCTTGGCTTACACTTCTAGCTTGACAGTTGGACTTTTGTGCCACTTCTCCATTTCTTCCCCAGAATCTTAGAGCCACCTGTGGTGGGTTGACCCTGGCTGGGGGCCAGGTGCCCACCAGAGCCACTCTCTCACTCCCCTTTCACTAGACAGGGGAGAAAAGGTATAACAAAAAGCTTATGGGTCGAGATAAGGACAGGGAGAGATCACTCACTAATTATCGTCATGAGCAAAACAGACTGATCTTAGAGAGGAAATTCATCTGATTTATTACTAAGGAAAACAGAGTAGAGGAATGAGAAATAAAATCAAATCTTAAAACACCTCCTCCCACCTCTCCCATCTTCCCGGGCTCAACTTCACTCCCAGCTTCAACCTCCGCCCCCCCATAGCGGCACAGGGGGATGGGGAATGGGGGTTACGGTCAGTTCATCACACATTGTCTCTGCTGCTTCTTCATCCTCGGGGGGAGGACTTCTCTCATTGTTCCCCTGCTCCAGCATGGAGACCCTCTCACAGGAGACACTCCTTCACAAACTTCTCCAATGTGGGTCTCTCCCACGGGCTACAGTCCTTCATGAACTGCTCCAGCGTGGGTCCCTCCCATGGGGTGCAGACCTTCAGGAGCAGACTGCTCCAGCATGGGTCCCCCACGGGGTCACAAGTCCTGCCAGCAAACCTGCTCCGGCATGGGACCCTCTCTCCATGGGTCCACAGGTCCTGCCAGGAGCTTGCTCCAGCGTGGGCTTCCCACAGGGTCACAGCCTCCTTCAGGTGCCTCCACCTGCTCCGGTGTGGGGTCCTCCACGGGCTGCAGGTGGAATCTCTACACCCCCTCATCCTTCCTCCATGGGCTGCAGGGGGACAGCCTGCTTCACCATGGTCTTCACCACGGGCTGCAGGGGGATCTCTGCTCTGGCGCCTGGAGCACCTCCTCCCCCTCCATCTGCACTGACCTTGGTGTCTGCAGAGTTTCTTACATCTTCTCACTCCTCTCTCTGGCTGCAAAAGCTCTCTCTAACTGTTTTTTTCCTTCTTAAATATGTTATCACAGAGGCGCTGATTGGCTTGGCCTTGGCCAGCGGCGGGTCCATCTTGGAGCCAGCTGGCATTGGCTCTATCAGACACAGGGGAAGCTTCTAGCAGCTTCTCACAGAAGCCACCCCTGTAGCCCCCCCGCTACCAAAACCTTGCCACGCAAACCCAACACACCACCTCTAAAATTTCTTTCAGATGGGGTCAATTTTCAACCACATTTTATTTCTTTTTCTGTTTAATGGGTTACTGCTGCAATTTGTTCTGATCTGCCCCCCCACCTTTGCCATCAGGTAAGGCTTTGGTAACATTATTGTCAACTGACTCCAACCCATGCCAATTGCTGCGCTTGGGCAGAAAGCTGCATTACTCGCACAACTCCCAAGATCATGTAGTCCAACCCCCCTGCCATGGGCAGGAACACTAGATCAGGTTGCTCAAAAGCCCATCCAACCTGGCCTTGAACACTTCCAATGATGGGGCATTCACAGCTTCTCTGGGCAATCTGTTCCAGTGCCTCACCACAGTTGTAAAAAAATGTCTTCCTCATTGTCAAATCTAAATCTACTCTCTTTCAGTTTGAAACCATTGCCCCTTGTTCTGTCACTACAGGCCCTTGTAAAATGGTTCTCTGCGCCTTTCTTGTAAACCCCCTTTGTATATTGAAAGGCCACAATAACGTCTCCCTGAAGATGTTGTTATGGCAGCAAATACAAGCTAAGAAGCTAAGCTGGAAGGCAAAGACTTACTTGGGCTGAGCACTGGACTAGCCTAGTACCTCTGCTGTTGCACAAGTACTGGATTTCCTCAGATGAGTGATGTGTATCTGGTCCTCAAAAGTGTTTACACCTTCAATCCCTAGGTGATCCTGGAAAGGCGTGCAATCAAAAATGCAGTCTTTGCTCTCATCAGCAGTATAACTGATGGTTTTTCATAATTTTTTTGATGGAATTTTATTTTCTTGTGCAAATTCAAGACTTGATGCTGGATGCGCCATTCCTGATAAAGTCCTATGGCAGCTATGGCTACCCGCTGTCCTTAAATGGACCTTCAAAAGCTTTTGGCAGAGTTTAACAGATGTAGTAGCCCTGGATCTTGATTTTAATTCCACAGCTTAGACCAAGACAAGGTTTGTTGACCTTCAAGGCTTACTATAAAACTTATTCAGGTTTTTGCCTGAAGATGTCATTGTGAAGGATTTATAGTGCTTGTTGTATGGGGTATATCTGTAATCATTAGCATTTCTCAGTATGTCAAATTGCATTGTTATCTATACTATACATGTACTTGGAGGTTTAATGATAAACAGACATTCATAAAACTCACATTTTTAAAAAATTAGGTTTCTTTTGAGACAGCATGTCAAAATTTGTGGAATCTTGGTTTTGCTGGTAGTATTCTCTTCCTAGGTTGTAGTTGTTTTCCTAAGATTTTAAAATTTCTGAAGAAGAAAATGTCTATAATTTCTAACAGCTTGTAATTGTTGAGACTCTAATGGGCTTCTGTTCATTACTGAAGATATCGGTTATATTTTATCCTGGAAAAGGAGAAATCTGATTTATTAAATAAATAATACTACATGTAGATTATGGATCCATCAGGATTTGTTGTGAAACTGGAATGCATGTTAAGTACATGTAGCTAATAAATGGAACAGTGCACTTCACTGCCAACAGGACCTAAAATAACTCAGAATTCTTCACTCAGCTAAGATAAGTAGAAGGTTGACTGAGATAATAGCACTGGAGGCAGAAATCCAGACTGATGCTCTCCTGATAATGCTTTTTTGCTTTTTCCACAACCAAAATAAAAAGAAAAAAGGCTCTTGTTGATAATTATGAAGCATGACTCTTTCAGTGATCAGTTGCAGACAGTTTGCTATTATCTCAAAGATTTAATCTGAAGATGCTCTGAAATGTTAAAATACACCCTACATGTAAGTGCCTTTTAGAACAGAGAATAGAAAGCAGCACCCAGAATTCATAAGAGCTGTACTAGTCATATTCAGCCACAGAAGCTGTATAGTTACTGACACGCACTTCTTTATGACTTTTAGATTATGGCTTTCTCCTCACTCCATTGTCCATGGAATACATCATTTCACTTTTATGCCTGTTTTAATAATTATATCCCAAATTATTCCTCTGTCAATACAATAGTGTCATTCACTAAGAAAATCATTGATAGTACTCTACAGTTTTGAAAAATCTCAACCTGCACTCATGCAAGCATGAATAACATAGACAAAGCTGTTTTAAGGATTGCAAGATTACACCCACTGATAAAGTTGCAAGCTCTCTAAATTACAACTACAGTATCAGGAGAAAAAAGGAGGGAAAAAAATCCCTTCTGCATGTTAGGTAGCATTTTAGATTGCAATTTATGTGAAGTAAATTAATTCAATTAAAAGATTTGCTGAAATATGAAGACCACTGCTTTTGTAGTTGTTTTTACAGATATAGTACAGAAGTGTGTCTGCACTATTATTTACAGATGTATCTGTTGAAATGTTGTACTGGCATTATCTTCTTTGGAAATTGTGTTTTTAAAATGATGTTTTCTTGAAAAGAAGAGAAACAAAGCAAATGTGACATTTGCAATTTACAGGGGCCTGAGTATAGAAATCCTTCTGTTCAGCAGAGAGATGTGTAGCAAACTTATCCTTAGAAATCTATCTTTTCTCTTGACATATGATTTCTCTCCTATTTTACTTTTCTTTCCAACTGCCTTCAGTTGCCCTGTGTGACAAATATTGAGGATGCTGGCTCCAGAGAAACAGTTTTGTAGCAAATGTGATTCTATGGACTGCATATGGTGGGTAGAAACACTGATTCCTTACAGTCACATAAAGACATCATATATAAAAGATTTTCACACTGATTTTTATTTTTTTCTGCTCAAAATTAGCCTTCTGTATTTCTCTTACATTTACCTGGGTTCATCCTAGGTCAGACTGAAGATTAAAATCTCCTTCTCTCCACCAGCCTAACAGTTCCTCTGATTTTCAGTAATTATAATTTCATTTCTCTCAGTAATCATTTTTTAGTTATTCAGCCTATTTTTAACAACTACAGATGGAAATAAAATGGATCTGAAGAAGAGACATTCATTAGCAAGTAAGTATTCAGGGATTAGAAAAGTCTGTCTGATTCACAAAGCAGAAATGGGATTTAGTATCCAAGCCTCCTTCTAGACAAAATTAGCAAAGGCTGTAGTGAAGTTAAAGCCTGCTGGTTGCAAAATTGGAAATTGGTTTCCTGGGGCTCTCTGTAAACTCTTCATTACTTTACTCAATCATGGTTCATTAGCAAGTTAACAGACAGAAGACCAGCACACGTTGGGATATGTTCAGAGCCAGCACTTCCATCTCCTTGAACATCACTTAAAACTTGAATGTCACAGCAAATTAGATATTGTGTCAAACTGCATCTTCTTGTCAGCTGCAGTACGGACAGCGCACAGATCATGGCCACTTAACCTCTTGAAATTGTCAGGTGCTTTTTATCACGCATTTCAAGGAGTACCACATGGGTTTTAATTCAAAGTGACTCTGATGGAACAAACAGAAGATCTCAAAAGGCATCCAAGAAAGAAACAAGTTAAAAAAACCTAGTTAATGTTTTCATGTAAAATGGATTTAATGTCTCTTATTAACGGAAACCTAATTTGCTAGAAGAAAACATCCATAGGTGACATTATTGCAGTAAAATGGAAAGCTTAAAATAAGCTCTGGGAAATGTTCATATTTTAGTTAAGAGATAATTTTGAATTACAGCTGAGTGCCAATTTTCTAGAACCCCACCTGAGTGCCAGAGTCTCTGTTTCCTGTTAACTACCGTTGTGTTTCTCTACAGTGTTGCCTGATTTTCCAGAAAAAATATTTGCTTTAAATAGTCCAAGTCAGTTGTCCTGGGTTTTGACTGGGGTACAGTTAATTTTCACAAGAAGCTGGGAGGGGACACAGCCAGAATAGCTGGCCCAAATTAGTCAGAGGGGTATTTGATACCATATGATGTCATGCTCAGTATATAAGGAGGCGGAGCTGGCCAGGGAGGAGGGATTGCTGCTCGGGGCTGGGCTGGGCATCGGGTTCTGGGCGGTGAGCAACTTGCCTTGTGTATCAACCGCTTGGTATATTCTTTTATTAGTATTGTTATTATTTTCCTCTTCCTTTGCTGTCCCAGTAAACTGTCCTTATCCCAACCCATGAGTTTTACCTTTCTCTTCCGATTCTCCTCCCCATCCCACTGAGGTGGAGGGAGGGGTGAGCGAGCAGCCACGTGGTGCTTAGCTGCTGGCTGAGGCTAAACCATGACATCAGTGAAATGAACTGTACAAAAATTATTAAAGAATTAAAATGCTTCTGTGCAGCTGCCATTTCTATAATCTTTTCATGCTATAATTTTCATGTGCCTTCATGAATTTCTAAAAGAAAAGGTAAGCTGGGCATTAATTGAAGCAAACTGCTGAAAATTACCTGTGGAGTTTAGAGTCCCTTTAACACAATCCATTCACGGTTTGCAAGGTTAATGGGAATAACTAGTGGCATTCTCGGGTTTGTCCCATTGTGACAGGTGCAGGTAACTGCAATGGCCTGCATTCCAGCCACCTTGTGATGATGCTTAACCTATGATTTGGACCATTTGCTTACCACAGGTGCCAGACCCTCGTTCCTTTGCAGCTAAAGGAAGAAATTCATTACTATCCCCAAAATAGGAAGAACAGCTACTAGAACTGTCTGACTGGAGCACTGTGACTAGTTCTCTGCATTGACTGGATAGGGAACCAGAGCACGGCAAGCCTAACAGTGTGATTGCTCGTTGCTGTCTTGAATGTCAATACTGCTGCAGTCTTAGTACCTAAGTTAGGCACCTATATTAGCTCATGTCAATATGGCTACAAAGGTGCGTGAACTGAATTTTAAGTTGTGTCTTAGATAAGAGTGATGCCAAGTGGTTGACAGGCTCCAGACAGGGAGTGATTACTTCTGAAATCCCTTTGTGAGTAGCTTCAGGATTTTTTTTGCTTTTCTGAGGCTACTCAATGGAATTACTCTATTTGTAGTTTTCAAGTGCTACATGTGTTCAGTGCAACCCTAAGCTGGTGATTGGGTGCTCTGTTGGTTCTTTCTGTCCAATACTAAATAAGGGACTTTTGGGAGTCTGAAGATCAGAGTAGAACTATATAGAGTCTGGATATGTGCCATGGTACAGCCCCACACCATGATCTTCGGCACAGTCCCAAGCATGACTATAGGCTGGGCAAGGAATGGATTGAAAGCAGCCCTGAGGAGAAGGACTTGGGGGTACTGATTGATGAGAAGCTCAACATGAGCCGGCAGTGTGCGCTTGCAGCCCAGAAAGCCAACCGTGTCCTGGGCTGCATCAAAAGAGGGGTGACCAGCAGGTCGAGGGAGGTGATCCTGCCCCTCTACTCCACTCTTGTGAGACCCCACCTGGAGTACTGCGTCCAGCTCTGGGGGCCCCAGTACAGGAGAGACATGGAGCTGTTGGAGTGAGTCCAGAGGAGGGCCACGAAGCTGGTCAGAGGGCTGGAGCACCTCTCCTATGAGGACAGGCTGAGAGAGTTGGGCTTGTTCAGCCTGGAGAAAAGGCAGCTCCGGGGAGATCTAAGTGCAGCTTACCAGGACCTGAAGGGGGCCTAGAGGAAGGATGGTGAGGGATTGTTTATCAGGGAGTGTAGTGACAGGACAAGGGGAAATGGCTTTAAGCTGAAGGAGGGTCAATTTAGATTAGATATTAGGAAGAAATTCTTTACTGTGAGGATGGTGAGGTACTGGAACAGGTTGCCCAGAGAGGTTGTGGATGCCCCCTCCTTGGAAGTGTTCAAGGCCAGGTTGGATGGGGCTTTGGGCAACGTGGTCTAGTGGAGGGTGTCCCTGCCCATGGCAGGGGGGTTGGAACTAGATGGTCTTTGAGGTCCCTTCCAACCCAAACCATTCTATGATTCTATGATTCTATGATCATTCAGTCATTTGCACAGAGTCCTGGCCAGGACACACCACAGCTTCTTTCCAGCCTGGGACTTGGATCCCCTTTGTGTGGGAATCGGGCAGGAAATTTGTGTGTGCTTGGATCTCTCTCTGGGAGTGTACAAAGGAATGCAGGTGACATTAGACTTGAAGCTTGAAAGTTGATTTCTTCAGCTGATTCTTGGCTTGCCTTTGCCTTGCCTTGGCAAATCCTGTTATTATCGCAGAGAGTGAACATACTGTGCTTCCATTGCCAGTGGTATGCCACTTCCAGATGACTGTTATTTATTATCACAAATTCAGTAAAATATGGCAAACTGCAATTCAGAAAATATGTTTCATACATGGTGCCTAAGGGAACAACAAATTTTCTCATGCCATCATCTGTACAATTTTCGCATAATGAATTTGTCAGTGTACACATATGTTCCTATCTTTATGGGGTTCTGACATCTGTTTGATGGATTATAACCTAATTTACTCTAAAGACAATTGACCTGCTGAGGGTTGACCTTTTGTTATAAATGTTATCAAAACAATTAATCACTCTCTAATTTATTGCCAAGACTTCAGTTGTTCACAAGTCTGATACAAAGAAGTTGTAACTATTGTAATACATAGAAACTGGGAAAACGGCACAAAATAAAACACATTGAAAAGATACATTACCACAAAATTAAGTAGGAATGAGGTGGCTGGTGATCCAGCTGAAAACGTGAAAATCCAAGGTCTGATAACAATTAGCATCCTTTCATGCATATACACTTCAGATAACATGCATAATCAGATAACCTATACAAACCCACGATAAGAGAGAAGTGTGTGAGAGGCAGGGCAGATATTGTGACAGACAGATCATGCTGTGGGGAGTCACGTTGTTGAGAGGTCCCTGGCTGAAAAGTGGCCACCAATGAAGGTATCAGACTCAGAAACTAACGGGAGATATAATAAAAGGGGATGGGGTACATTTCCTTTTGTAATGCATGTAATAGGGCTGAATTAAAAAGTGTCTTATACAGCTAATCTGTGCATAATGTGCCTGAAAATGTCTTCTTACATGAATTGACTGCTGAATTGTGTACATAGGTCCATGCTATGGTTAATACTATTTTACCTAATGTAATTATTGAGCAATAATTTGGAAAGTACTTGATTTGGGGATAATGAATGTGCAGATATCAATAAGAACTTAAATACATAGTTCTGAAAATAATAGCTTTGTCTTTTTTTTTTTTTTCCCCTTGAAATGTGATTTCCTGCCTCTTTACTGATTCAGTACTGCATTATTATAAAAAAGGCATTTTCTCTTAACTATGAATTAACCCTAATTAGAATGAAAACTCAGATGCTAAGAAGTCTAGATTAAGAGTTCATTTCTGTAGTGGAATAGTTACAGAAATCCCATATTGGTTTCTCCTAAAATAGTGTGTAAGCACTTATTAAGTCTTTATCAATGATTGTATGATTGTAATAAAATTAATTCATAATTATATTTAGATATTTGGATAGGAATCCAGCAGCCAATCCAGTTTCTGTAGTATGGGCTACAATAGCCTGAGAAGACTATAGGCATCATTGTTACGAACTGAGAATATTACTTCTTTGATTGGCAATATAACATGTCTGTTTTCATAGAGTTCCATGACCCCTTTCATAAGGCTAAGGCTGTATCTACACTAGCAAGTAATTTGGCAGAGCAGGAGCAGATCACAGGTTGAATCCATTGGTGCTGGGGCCCCTATATCAGCCCTATTCAGAGACTTTATTTTGAATTGAATTTACTCTAGTCACCTCGATTGGATGGCCTTATCATGGATGTGGTCTAAAATTGCCCAAAGGACAAACACTGTTTTGGACCATTATGTTTTCCACTCCCAGGAGGTGATGGACTACATTTGTTGTGTACCTAGAGCAGAGGCTTCCAAAGCATATCTTGTCTGTGAGCACCACATCTGTTCTGTGAAGTGAACCATTCAATGTGTTAAGTGTGGATGGTGAGTGATAAGTGAATGCTTCAATTCAAATCCTACAACTGCTCTAAACCAAATGCTAAAGGATCTGCAGCCTGAAAGGTAGAGTAAGCTCTGATAGGCATGGATAATTCTCTATTTTCTGTATCAGTTTCAATGTTTTGCAAACTCTATATCATAAATACTCACCAGAACTTTTCCTGATAATCCACAGAGTTTTCTACCTGAGCATCTCCCAGGATTAATAGTACTGGGAGCTCCTATGGTTCCTGCTTTTGAAAAACAGGATAATAAATCAAAGTTTCACTGCCAGCATGTCAATAATTAGTGTAACACTGAGGAGCAATTACAGTTGGCTTAAATGTGCAGCCTTTTGGGTCAGCATTAAAATGAGGCCAAATTTGCAAAAATTGTTAGAGATCCTGTAGCCCTTAAAATAATATCCCAGACTCTCTGATCTGTTGTCCTCCCAGCCAAGGTTCTCTAATTTAGCTAATGCTAGCACAGATTAATCTGTGTTACTAAAAGTGTTGGATGCAGAGGAGATAGTCAGCAGATGAGTGATTACTATCACTGCACCATGGGTACGGTGTTAAATTTTTTCCTGTGGGAAGCACTCCTGCAATAAAGCATAAAAATATTAAAGTCTGCTTGAGTAGATGTTACCCTTGCATGGAGAGCAATGATTCTTTAGGCTGGTCACATTTTACACTTCACTCATCAGAGCAGCAGCCTAGGTTTGGTAATAGTCAAATTATTTACTGAACCTGAAAGAACCTATTTACATTATGAAGTCTTAGACTTTGAGTCCAGGTTTTAGAATTCAGTACCAGCCTTATGGTCAATCATTTCTGAGGTTTTTATTTCGCAATTCACTAGCTTATGTCTTGAACAAATGAACAATTAAAGTCTTAATGGAAAGTTCCATTTCTGTCCCTGTATTACTTAAAGCAATCAGTTACTCTGCAGCTCGTTGCTTTTGCAAATTAGGGTACTGAACATGAAAACAGGTGGCAAAATAAATCTTTTACTGTATTAGAGAAAATAGGGTAAATTTGTAGCTAAACTTGATGTGTGCAGTGTAAAAGGCAGCGTAGCCCAATACAGGATGAACACTTGTATAATGTTCCTCATAAAATTATATTGTGAGCTATGCAATTTTCTTTGCTGTTGGAGATCAGCTCACAAGGACACCAAAAGTACAGACAACTTCAAAAAAGAAAAAAGAGAAAATACCTTCTTAAACATGTTCTATATCTTAGCAGAAATTATGTGAGTTTCCATATAAACCACCCCCCCACCCCAAGTCCTCAAAAAACCACTCGTGCATTTTAAGTAAGACAGCATCATGTTAAACACATAATAAACAATTTGGCCTTCTGAGGATAAGTTAAAAAATAATTTGCTGAAAAATGTCATCTTAGCTAGGAGACAAACACTTTCTGTTCAATTTTTAAGAGATGGCATTTCATCTTCTGTTTCCTTACTAGTGTGAATGACTACTAAAATTTGAGAGGAAAGCTTTGAAGGCATTATAGAAAAGTTTTGCGGTCACATTGAAGGAACTATGTTATTAGATGAAAGGAAACATGGCATAAATATAAAGAAAAAAATTGAAGGAAAAAAATCCGGTTGCTTGGAAAAGAACTTTTGTATGTGAAAAAAGTACACAGCCAAGGTTTGAAGTATATTATGCAATTGGAATCAATGTGTTATGCAATGTTACTTCATGAAGTTTAAATATGCAGCTACCACAGTAAAAGTTGCTTGTGTATTACTGCTGTGTGATGTTCTGTTTCCTGAGAGAATCTGAAAGTCAAATTCTCTCTAAAGAGATCTTAAACCAGCAGCTCCGTTGACAGAATTTTGTGCTGAAGCTCTCTGCACTGCAGCCTGCTTCCCAGAGTCTTGTTTCTGAATGAACACAGGGGTTAGCTGACAGCACACCATTTTCCCCAATATTTGAAGGGTAGGAATAAATCACGGTCGCTCTTGAGGCATGTGTCCTCTATAAGTAGACTTTGAATATTTATTTGATGCATAATAACATTATGTGAAATACTCATAAGAAAATCTGAAATCAAATGGAAATGAGCAGATTTCAGCTATCAAGACAAGTCTGCTCACAAAAGTGAAAGATCTGGCAGATTTAGCCTGTGCATATATTTTTCCTGAATCAAGGCAAAACATGACATATGTTAATAAGCCTCAAAGAGGTTTGATCACGAACCTCAAAGAAAAACATACCAAATGCTTTTCCATGCAAAAAGAAATTTAAAAATTCCTCATTTTTAGTGTACCTTTGCACATTTTGATTTTCTGAATGTGTATGTTGTGTTTTTATGCAGTATAAGTGTGGGTATACAGTCAGGTCATTCAATAATTTAATTTTTAATTTACAAACGAAGGCAAAAAGTTATTGTCCTTTATGTGGAAACACATAAATGAATTTGTAAGAAGAATCTTTTTAAATTTTAAGGTAGGATCCTGACTTAAATATCTTCTTTGGTAATGCCTACAGCTATCCTATAGACTGATGTGTGAAAATAATGCATGAAAATATGCATACTTACATTACAGTAAGAAATTAACATTATAGGAAAATTTGCTGGCTTCTTCGGGTTTGTGGTGGGTCTGGTCTATGCTGTAAGTGCAGTGAAACAGCAAAACAAGTAATGCTTAGCGATAACCCACACCACATAATAAAAATATTAAAGATGTAGGAACAAAAATGTTAATGAGCGAAATATCTGAGATAGGAATCTGGAGAAGGAGTTAAGAGCTACTGTAAATATACCTGTCTGGCAGCTGAGCAGCTCAGTGCTTCAGCATGCTTTACTTGAGAAGAGCAGATGAAAACTGATGATGTGCATCTTGTACCAGTCCTGAGAACTTGTTTCCATATCACTGCTGGTGCAAATCTTGTTTTCTTTGGAGTTACATCTCAGACTGATGTGACCTATTGAACAAAAGCTCTAAAACAATGAGCTATAGGTGTAGGACTATTAGACTCATCAAGTTGCTAATTTTGACCAAGAGCCCTGGGAAGGTATTCTTGTGGAAAGACTTGAATGTGAGGAAGAATAGAGACACAGAAATATATTCCGTCTGCTTACCTTAGGACAGAGCCCTTTTGCTGAAGCTGTGAAAGTAGTGCTATATTTATGAAATCTTTGCCATTGCTTTTGTTATTTTCAATCTGCCTCTGCCCAAAGTAATAGCAAAATTTAAGAGCATATGGTTAATAAAATTGGACTAGATACATTTGTATCCCAAGTTTGTGAGTAGTGAAAGATGAAATAACCTCCCCTGGGGCTTTTCTCTGTTTACCAAAAGGACAAAAGGTACAGAAAAATATCAAGGCATTGTGCTTTTGAAACTACTCAGGACAGACTTTAAGTTCTGAGATGTACAAAGTAACAGAAATACTATAAATTGCTGATTTGTAGTTTCTATAGCGATACAATTTCTTAAAATATCTTCTGAAATCTGCAAAGGTTCTGTTGAACAGGATACAGAAGATCTTACTGTGCTTTCACATAGGAAGGGTCAGCACTGTTTTTTATACTCTACAGGGTATTTGCTGGTGTATCAAAAGTTAGACAGAATGTTTTTAAAGTGACACTTAAGACATATTAGAGACTAAATATGGTATTACTATGAATTTATGTTGAAGCCACATAAAGCATTTGCTAAAAATTCTTTTCAAAATAAAACATTTTATATCTTGAAACATAAAAGATAATTGGAAGAATTAAAATGAATATCCATTTTTTTCTTTAAATTGTTTTAAAAACGCACAATAATTCATTCCTTGTTAATGCCATTCTTTGTCCATAGTTTGCAAAAAAAAAGATGCATTTGAATATACCAGGAAATGCACATCATCTTTTTCACATCCTGGAGAAGACTAATTGTAGAGATAATCTTTACCTTGATTTTTCTGCTGCTGACTAGTGTGCCCAGATGTAAGCAGAAGATGTTACAGTGGATGAAAGACTATTAAAAAGTGTGCATATCCTATTCAGACTTGAGGTAATTGGAAGAAAACAGGTCTTCAGCAGAAGTGACAAACATATTCATAAAAGACTAATCATGGAATAAATCCAGAACAATTTCATACCTATGATTGGAAATATTCCAGCTCCCTGCCAAGAGGTCAGAGATGCTTGCTAAAAAGCTTTATGCTGAATAACTTTGTATGAGCTCTTTTCCTCCATGCTGGACATGTGGAAGCTCTTCATTTGCTGCAGTTGTGTTAAAACTCATTTAAGCCAGTCAGGAGCTTGGCCATTAAGTTTAATGGAGTTTGGACTTGGTGTGTAACATTTAAGTCTTTCACTGCTAATGTCTCTATTTTTTGTCTGTTGATGTCCTTATTCATTCTAAACAGAGAAGGCTACATTTTTTATTGAATGAAGTCATGTTTTGTTCTTTTCTCTGGGACAGTGGGAATTGGCAGTCTTGTTCATCTCACCCTGGGGAGCCTTGTGCTCTGTAACATTCCCTTGTTTATGATCTTCAGAAGTGTTACTAAAATGTACTTTGAAACTGGGGTACAGTGCAGGTGGAAATTCAAAGTGGGTGGGGCTGTATGATAAGAGTACTGGTGATGGGAGGATGAAGGTAGACCAGCTGACGCAGATGCCTAGCACAATTTCAAGTACATGGAGAGGAAGAGAAACTATTGACTCTGAGAAGAAAAACTTTGGAAGTCTTGGAGATGAGAAAGCGTATAAAAAACTTCCCCCTGAACACTGGTCAGTGTGGTGTGGTGATAGCAGAGTCGTTAAATAGAGAGATTGAAAGTGGTTCTTTCTTTTAAAGTGCTTTCTAGCACTAACAAGTCTCACAGCTCTCCCAGAAGTAGATCTTATATGCTGACTTCAAAGTAAAAATAAATTGCCATTGGTGTGATTGATAAAAATCAATTAGGGTACTAGCTTTACTTTTTAGGAGAAAGCTCTACAAAACAGCGCTTTTAATTGTAGTGGAGTTACAAGCAGCAGTCTTCTGTCAATTACTGAGTTACAGCATCTGGGTTAAGATGAACCAGTTTTCAAATTTGGATCACTGTTCAGATATATGTCAGGAGCAAAGAAATGGAAAAAGAGAAAGGGTTTCAAACCCCATCTCTAAAAAGTACCATGTATTAAATGAAATCCTTTTACTGTGTCTCAGTCATCAAGTAACAAAAGAGTATAAATAAGAAGTGAGAAGCAAGGAGTTCAGACTCAATTACTATTCTGTTAGAAAAGTCTCCTCCAGAGTATGAAATACCTCCCATCAGAGTCACCACAGTCAGTTGTTCTTTATGTCAATCATAATCTAAGCTAGGTCTGCCCCGACTCTTCACTATTTTTACTCAGATAAATATTATTTTTACTGAGAGCTAAAATTAAAATCCAACCAAAAGAACAAAAGCTGTAACAAGATTTTTATTTTTTTTTAAAACAGAGTCCTGTGTCCTGAAAAAGTGGCAAAGTACCAATAAATCCCTATTTTTGATATTGTTAGCTATGGAGAGGTGTAGGTGGACTAGAACCACCTGTTGATCAAGTTTCAGCAGCTAATAGAAATAGTCGTTTTGGCTATTATCATTAGTACCTGAAAGAAAATGGCTTGACAACCAGAGAAAACTAAATTGGAGTTGGAGCCATTTTAAATGGCAGTTTCTCCACAACTGTAAGTGATACAAGACAGCGAATGCGCTCTAACTAGACGGATGGTGGGAATAAAGTCTCAAGCTCAGTTCTGAATAGAGTTAGGAAGACAGTGAAATGCTGAGCAATACACAAGGAAAGAAATTGCACTGGATGTACTCACAGGTGGATGGAGTGTTGCTGCAATGGAATGAGGAGTGATACTTCGCCAGGAAAAGGCAAAAATAAATCTGTGCCTCCATCCTACCTGGTCTGTCAGAGAGTGGACTTCCCTCTTTTGCCAGGGAAAACTATAAAGCAGTCAAAGACTCTATATTCATTCTTCAGTTACGGTGTGCAAATTAACATCAACGTGCATGGCCGAGCTATACTGAAACCAGGGCTGGTGGGCTGGCATTTCCCAGGGAAGAATTACAGCAGAGGAGTGGATGAATTAAGAGAAATGATATGATTATCACTTTCCTGTATCTGGTCCTGTTGATCACTGGGATATGTATATTTCAGATATAATTTCTTGCTCATTTTATTTAATAAAATGCAGAGGGTTTTCTCTGAAATTTTGTAGGATTGTTTCATCTTCAGTAAGAGCGCTTCAAGGCATTTCATTAGTGGGTCAGGATCCTCATTTTTCAGGCCAGTGTCCTTCAGCAGAGACTTTGATCAGAACATTTGCCTTGGAAGGACCAGTAAGTTAGTTCCTCCTGTCTTACTCATTCAAAAATTACTGGGCAGCTCTGGCCTAGTGGAAACTACGGTAGGAGCTTTCTGGTTTCCAGAAAGAGGAAGAAGCCAAAAAGGTGAGAGAAGGAAGAGAGCTATTTTTCTTTTCTTTAGTCTTTTGTTATTCTTGGGGGCAAATTTGCAGTAAGGGTGATGAATCCCCTTATTTGGAAAACCAAGCTCAAACTTTAACTAACCACGTTCCAGATTGTCAACAGACCTCACTGATAGGCTCTACTCTTGGTAGATTAATGTAAATTCATTCCTACCAAGATTGGGACTGGTTTAAATTTCTCATCAAAATCTTAGATGTGAGACTCCCAGCAGCACCTATCTGAGAAACAGATCCTCTGATATAACATACACAGTAGACAAAGAGAAGTATGTGCCTGTGAAGACTATCAAAGGGAAATCCATTCTTCTCAACATCCGTTCTTCTATGACGTGGAAAAAAGGTGCAGGGGTTGATTTCCATTTAAGATAATCTCCGTTGAGAATAACTGGAAGTGTTAGCACAGCCTTGTGGCAAAAGGGATAGCACTGAGTACCTTTGGCAGGCAAAGAGAAACTGAGCAAAAGGGATAGCGCTGAGAACAGGGAAAATCTGAGGGAAAAAGAAGCAAATAAAGCAGATTATGTGGGGGAAGATGAAAAAGATGAGCAAAGTTAAGTGCCCATTATGAGCGCAAGTTTCTGAGAGGTCTGCCTAGGGAAGGAGCAGAGTTGCAGGTTCAGGAACAGGAAGGAAATTAATTTGAGGGAGAGTGAAGAATCAAAGGCTTGGATATAAATGGGAAAAGAAAACAATAAATTATAGTTGTGGTTACACAGGCTGTATGCTGTCTGATTCACAATGGATACCTACAAGATATAGATTATAAGATACATGGTATTTATAAATAAGAAAAATAGTACTTATAAATAAGAAGAATGACAAGCACTGGGGTGTGTTTGTGTAGACAGAGATGTGGCTTAATACATGGCCCTAGCCACATGATAAGAGTGTCACTCAAAACAGCACTTAAAACAGCAATGTGTTTTTATAGCCCTGAGTGTCTTTTAAGTTCAGTTCCATGAATAACTGTCAAAGTTACTTGTTAAAAAAAGGTGAGGCTAGTATCCACAGTGCAGCTATGTGTTTTGTTTTGTTTGGTTTTTTTTTTAAAAAAAACCCCAACCCACAACAAACAAGCAAATGAGAAAGATTCACAAAAGATAAGATGAAGTTGAAATGTCTGTTTTGTTCTTTTAGAACTAGATTGTAGTTTCTCCAATAAAGAAAATGATGTAACATATGAGTTTTTTCTGCCTTTTGATGAAGAGCAAGCTGTTAGTTTAATATCTGATCTGTCCCCTGGCCAGTAGAAAGTATGTTGCTTTTGAAGGCAGATGGACTTGACAGTCTAATAAGATTTTCTCCTCACTAGCTAAAATAATCCTTCCAAATAAATTTTTCTGTAAATTTTTCTACAGCAGTTTCAGCTAATGAACCATAATCATAGATTTAATACTAGAAATACAAAGTCATTGACTGAGATGAAATTTCTGTTAGATTCCTTGTGTTTTTTCTGTTGAGCTGCATCAGAATCACATTTTTCTGCTGCGTTCAAGAGTGCAAGTAACCTGCTTATCTCATGCCTATAAATGCCTTATTCTGAGAGTTTGCTGACAAGATTCTAGCCTCTATAATCAAAACTTAAAAATTATTTAGGAATGTTTAAGGATTTAATTTTTTTTTTTTTAAGTTTTGATATCAATCTGAATGCATATTCTGCTCTTCTTTCTTAGAACACACTTTTATATTCACTCTTTCATCTCAGTGGGGATTTACCAGTAAAATAATTGAAAGAAATATAAAAATTAAGAATAAGTCTTATTTTCATTAACAAAAGGTGAAACATCATCTTCTAGGGAACTAAACGTCCCAGGGTTTAAGTGATCCAGATCCTCTTATGAGTCTTCTGTAAGCTTAAATTCAGACCTGGTTGTTAGAGATTACAAGCTGTCGCCACTCAGCCATCTATGTGAGATGACTATGGCGATGTACTCCTTCAAGATGGGACCCATCTGCCCTGCAGTCAGTGAAGTGAACATAATCTTGAGCAGGATAAGCTGGTTTGTCATCTTGGTGGTCAGATGTCAAGAAATTCAGAAGGGACACTCTGGAGTTCAGCAGAAGTCAGCTCCAGCAGCACAACAGTTGCCCCATCCAGTTGTCCCATAGCTGCGGGGCTGCTGTGGGTCCCTGTGCCCAGGTTCAGCCAGTAGCAAGGCTCAGCGCATATTCCTGACAGGCATGTACACACATGCACACGCATGTGCGCACAAACAGCCGGCCGCAAAGGTCAGCACAGACAGAAAACAGTGACTCACAAGCACCCACATAAACATGTAGGTCTCGCACGAACATGAACGGCATGGACTGGCCAGCCCTGTTCCTCTCCTCCAGCTGGTCAGGATTGAAGTGTGCTAGTGGAATATATACATACTTATACATTTACACACACACACACATTATATCCATCTCTGCAATTGCTGGCCTTAGGCACTCGATCAACCCTGTAGCTGGCTCCAGATCCCTGGTCTTCCAGTTGCTAGCATCTGCACATTTGAACGCCCTGAGGTCTGCAGCCTCACTCCACTTGCTGGTGCTCACACAGACACACAGAGTCATGTGTTACCAGTAAATCCTCCCAGATCTGTGGTATCAGAAGCAGAAGAGTTTCTTTTCCATTCAGTTATGGTCATGTGATTAATTTTTTGTACAGTAAAAGTACAGCTAGACAGATATAAGAAGAAGCTGACAATCCCCCAAATTTACTGTGAATAATTCCCTTGCACTGTGAAGTATACCAGAATATGCATTTCTCTGCTTTGTTAGAACTGTAATCCTGACAGTGTATTGAAAAAGTTCTTTCTAACATGGAAACATATCTTGCTAAAGTGCTGTGAAGCACTGCATTCTGGAAAGCTGAAATAGAAAAAGGATTATAAACATGGCCCTATTATTTATCAGCATCTGATATTCAACACAAAGTCTTGCAGGTTCTTGTCTACAACTAGCACAATAACTGAGATTAGAAATCCCTATTCTTTCAATATGAAATCAAATGATAATACTTGCTACTGGTGAATTTGATCACATTTCAAAATATAGTTGGCTCATCTCCTGTTTGCAATTCTGGATCTTACTTCTCACAAAGACTGTGAAATAAACTCATTTTGAATTTGCATAGTGTCTCATAGAAATATGTAAAGCGAATACTAGTGAGTAAGCAATAAACTTGAAGTGGCAACTTGATTTGAGCAGTATATTGCATATTAGGAGGTTTTACACACTATCATTATACCAGTCTATATATTCTTTGTCTCCCTGTAAAATAGATTTTAACCCAGTAAATGGGATTATGGCAGCATATGATTGGTAAGAAGGACATACCTTGTTTAGTTATAAACTGTCGTCTTACATCATTTCAGGCACAAAGTACAGAAATAATGTATATTCAGCAGGTCTGTTTTATGTTATTCTTCAGCAAATAGTTTACAAGCTGATAACCTTTCACAACTTTTTTTTTTCCTTCTACATAAAGTAATTTTAAAGAATCTGTAACAGGCTAAGACTAAGAAACAGCAAACAAAAAAAAGAAAGCCTTTGAATGGGATGGATATTGCCACATTTCATTCACACTGAAGTATCAGGATTTCTTCTGTTCAGAGTGCAGGCATTAATGCTCCCATGCTGACATGAATTTTACTTCAACTATCTAGGAAGCTGATTTAATAGAAAGAGTGTAAAGAATAGGAACTCAAATGACAGCATTTTTCTCCTGTTGACTCACGTTCATGTTATATTGCAGCCGGGTGTTAAGGCATGATATCTTTTTACCGACACAGGTTTGCAAAATTTAACTACTTTTACAGACATAATTAATCAAACAGATACCTTTGGTTTAATTCTTTCCCATGGACAAGGTGAATTTATTTAGCTTTCACAAGAATGGGATACTAATGTTGTTAACCTGTAGGCTATTTTAGTTTGCTACTCCTTTTATAATCATATTGGGTTTTACCCTTAAAGATTTGCAAAAGCAAGGTTGAATTATGAGTGAGCAAGATTACTACAAACTAGGGATTTCATATAAAGCTTTATAGCTTTTAAATAAATTGGATTAATTGGAATAAATGGAGTAATTGCATCTTCTTTCTCATCCCTTCCCTGAACCTTTCTATTTTTTCCATTTCCTTCTTTATTTTCTCCTTGTCTGCCTTGCTGATCATCTCTCTTCTTTTTCTAGTCCTCAATCTCCTTTACTCCCCTCTTTTATTTTTATTCCTGAATTTTCCTTTTCATTATCCTCTGTTGGGTTTTTTGCTGGTTGGGGTTTTTTTGTTTGTTTTGTGTTTTGGTTTTTTTTTTTCCCCTCCCTCTTTATTTATCACCTTGTTTTGATTAGGATTATTAAAGGTTTAGTGAAATTTTTTAAAGAAATCTGGCAGAGAGAGAGTGGAAAGAAATTCAGCTGACTGAGGCTAGCTAACAGCTATTGCTAGGGACCCTTGTATAGCTCTACCACAATGGCAATAACATAGTCCTGAGACTGACTTTGGTGGAAATGCCAGTAAAGACACCTCAAGCCCATTTTTTGTCTGAGATTGGCATATACCACACAGTGGGAATTCATTATACCTAATTCACCTCATTGCCATGTTTCAGCTAGGCGTGCTAGAGTCCCGTTACTGTCAATGGATACAAACCCATGTGTCTGTCCATCAATTCATCTCAGCTATTTTAGACAGCTGTTCTAGTTTGCCAGCTTACCAACCACCTCGTTTTCAGATAAGATGGGATGAATCCCATCTACCCTATTAATATCTGGGTGACAATTAGGGTACTATATCAGAGCACAACCACACTCCATGTTGCCAGTCTTCCTATAGAAAGAAGCATTTAAGCCAGCAGTACTGTCAGTTATTCCGTGTACTCTGAATTCAGTAGAAAAGCATGTTTTGTGCCCCACAGTATACTTAAGTGAAGATGTCCGTAAAGGTAGCTTGAAAGCACCTAATGTTATTACTGAGGTAAGTATCATTATCTTTGTGGAATGCTTGCCTACCTGTGGTTTTACTCATTCTGACACAAAGCACTATCCTTCCTAGCTTTACTGGAGAGATATTTGTGGAGACTCTTGTGCAGCTGGAAACAGCTGCAAATGTTGGATGCGTAGGTGTAGATGTTTGTGAAGTTTGGGATTTCATTAGAGACATTCAAATGCAACTGTAGCTGAACCAGGACACACAACCAATCTCATCTAAAGAAATGTATTGATCTATATGACAACCAACATTTCAACTTCCTTTCCTTTGCTGGGGGCTTAGAAAGTCTCTTGAAAAGGTTCATTTTTACCATGATTGAAAGTGGAATCACACTCTGAGATATCTTTGGAAGATCTGTTCATTTGATTCTAGGAATGTGATCAGATCTACTATTTAGATTTAAGTTAGCTGTATAGACCTTTTTCTTCCTTTCATTTTCCAATTGCTTTTTAATGCATTAAGAAGTTGTGGCTAGGGCTGAAATATACCTGAGGTTTTAGACCCCATTTGTGCAAGGTGGATGTGCATGAAATAATATAATGTCTACCGTTTCCATGGTTGCTTAATAGTAAAAATTGTGTGACTCTATGTGTTGTGTTGTAGGAAAGAATAAAAAAATACAGAGACTGATTATTTTGTGTATGTGTATGCATCTTTGTGTGACAGAAGTTAATGCCTCTGATAATTTCCATTATAAGATCTGATTTTCTGTTACTTTTGTCTTTCCTGAATTTTAGCTATTTAGTCTGAATTTTGCAATGTTGGACATCATAAGCAAGACCTCTCTGCCAAAATGACTGACTGCATCGTAAGTGGTTATTTAAATTAACATATTTTATTTTGCACTGAGGAAGATTAAGTTCACACATTTTATGGAGAAATAACTTCTTGCTGGGGAGAAATTCAGTTATTAAATGATATTATGCTGAATTTGTACACTTCCTGTCTTTATGGAATAAGTACCTTCCCTGGGTGCATTCCCATCAAAGGGACCTTGAAGAGGGTGAATGGGACAGTTGCTTCTGAAATAATCAATGAACTGATCTCTCTCTCCTGGAAATACTGAAGGCAATAGGTGAAATTCGTGTTGATCCTTTCTTCTATTTACTTGTTCTTGTCATCAATATAAACCTTGCTGTGAAGGCAGTTCCAAGAACATTTGTCATAGACGAAATCTTAAAAGATGTTTTAGAAGATGCCAATTTCAGCAGTAGTAGAGAATTTCATTACAAGTTCAAAATTGAGCTGCACTAGAAAAGTCGATTTTTGCTGTAGCAGCGTAGATTTCCCACTACTAAGGAAAATAATGTAGTTAAAGAGGGATTTGTTTAAAGGTCTAGTTAAGATAAAACATTGCAAAGTTCTTAAAGGCAATTGCAATTTAATATTTTTTTTTACTTCAATCTGAAGAAGAAATTATTTAGCAGCCAAGTAAAAAAATGCTTGGACTCACTAGAAGGTGAACATAAAAGGGTCCTGAAAGTGAATGAGATTTCTGCAGATTCGATTAGTATAAGCCTTTGACAAACAACATACATCTACAAAGTAGCTGTCTTGGTATTGTGTATTAAGGACCAAATTGATCTATCCATCCCATGTAAAATCAGATTCAATTAGCAGAGCTACTATATAGACCAGGGACCTAGGAATAAGGAAAGAGGGGGTTCCCTTGCCATGTTTTGGTGTGAGGGCGAGGTGCAAGAACAGTTAGCAGGCTGGTATTTGCAGGCCTCCTAATCTTTTATCTTCTTTTCCTTCTCCCTAGTGGGACAGAGTACAGGCCTGCCTTTAATGCCAGCGGTGCCCGGTCCTGGCAAAGAGAAGTGGTTCCTCCACTTCTGAATCTGTGCATTTCAAGTTTACTACAGAGTTACTCCAGGTAAAGCTGAAATTACTTGAAGTTCACCTGTGTTATGAGGGTTGGTAATGAGAACTGAAATCAGGCCAAAGACCATTTTCTCCCAGGAAAGATTTTTAGAAGAATGTAACTGAGCCACTGATTTGCCTGTGTGATTTCCAGCCTTTAATGAGGACAATCATTTATTTGGGTAGCTGACATTGCCGTCACATCTGTTTTTCAGACTTTTTTGCTTATTTTAGCTATCTCAGTAGAATTTGTTCAGTATCCTTTTCCTTACCAGATAGGAAACTAGTGGTATAGTCCCAATAACATTTGTTTCAGTCTTACATTATTGTGACATCTGAGTGCATGTACCTTTTAAAGACTGCAGAGATATTGGAAATAGCTTTCAGTGAACTAGATTGCTTTGATAAGCAAGTAGCAAGCAAACTCATTAGAAGGAAGCTAGCCATAGAAGCAAAAAGCTCTAATTGCCTTTGCAGAATAAATATTGCAGCATAGCATAGCATTTACACTGCTTCCAATACCTGAGCTAGCTCATTTAAAATGAGGTCAAGTTGTTCCAACGTTACACTGCAACCTAGAGTGAAAACATATGTCTTTATCTATATCAACATATAACACAGATTCTGCTGGCTGGACATTTTTTTCAGGATGAACATCTCACTGGGCTTTCTGATCTTTTTAGTTGCTGAATAGCTCTTCTTCTGCCTCTGCAGTTTAAACTGTTTCACAGACAGTATTGTTGAGCCTCAGTAAACTTTCTAGGCAGGTTCCAGCCAGCTGTTGCATTATTTCATCAAGTTTTGTTGGGATTTCTTATGTCAATTGTTTTGACCACACTCTACATGACATCCTTCCTCCGGCGTTTGATTTAAATAATAAATCTACAGATAGATTTTAGTCATGTTGGAGCCTATGACTTATCTGTAGGTTCTTCTCCTGCCTCCCCCGCCCCTCCCAATCACCAGTGCTTATCTCACCCTGCTCTTTTTAGTCTATTGTGTAATTTAAATGCTGTTGATCAACAACTGTTTATCAACCCTGCAGTCTCTGGAGGTCCTAGATTGACATCTTTTGTCTAATAGACTAAACCTAATTTATTTTTTTTTCCCTCTGTCACTGTCTCTGTGATGTCTGCAGCATCATCACAAAATTTCTTTAGAAATGTATCCAAATATTTCTTGATAAAGGTATCAAATATTTTGTGCAACTCCTTTGCAATAGCTGTAAAAGTTGCGAACCTGCTTCTGGGTCATTAAGTATCTATTTAATATTTCCAGTAAACAAAGTCTGACATAACCCTAGCCTGTCCAATCCTCACAACTTTCAGTTCATAGAACGACCTTCTTGCTGTACAGGAAGCAATCAGTCTCCTGAGCCTTTATCATTCCAACAGGAAAAAAAAAATCCAAGCTGTAATGCAACTGATATTTTTCATTATAACGAGGAGCTATTCTGCTAGGTAGTAGGTTTTTCATAACATTTATGGCAGGGCAATTTGTTTTTATGTGGCAAGCTGGTCTTTGGGGGATTGTCATAGAACTTGCGTGGTCTGGCTAAGAAATTGGTGATGCAAAGAGCTTTCATTTTTAGAGTAATTAAGGTGCAAGACTAAAGCAAGCCAATTAGTTTTAGAACTACAGAGTCTTCAGGCTGCAGCACAAGGACAAAGTTTCCTGTGGACAGAGATCTGTAAAGATCTCCTTTGGATCTAGCAGTTCCCTATAACGCAAAGGACTTCACAAACTTGGGGCGGGAGGACTGGCAGAGCATATGGGTGCGTTTATTGTTCATATGTAGATTAAAGTGTTAGTATTTTGTAGATAAAAAAGGCTCGGGCTCTGAAGCAGAGAACAACCAGCTATTCTGGCAGTTGGCTACTCTTTTGGCCAAACCCTCCGTCTCGAGGAGGTACTCTTCATTGCCAGGCACAGCCTGAACATGCGCTGCAAGAGGACGTCCCTGGAGATGCAGGTGGGATGGACAATGCAGGAAAGAGGCACCTGGAGCTGAGGACGGAGCTTGTCTGTGCTTGTAGGTGGTTATCTTGGGAGTGCACAGGGGCTTCTTCAGAATTTGTTGGGACTGGGGAAAATGCTGAAATTTGCTGTACTAGAAAACAAGGCTGGAGGACAGAGTTTATCCTGCAGAACTCAGCGGGCAGGAGGGCAATTCTGCATGTTGGTTTGTCTCACCCAGCAGGTTGGTGTTTTCCCTTTGTAAGCGTAGCCATTTGTGGTTAACGCAATCTAGCTTGAACACTGAAAGCTTGAGAGACAGGCCTATACTAAAGCCTGTAAAATGTTGAAAGAAAATGGCTTTTGTATATAATATGGAATATATACCTGTGTGCATAGAATATATTCAACTATTATTTTTACCATTTTAGAGATAGAATCTAGTAATACAGACAGCTCAAGGACATGCAGTAAGTCAGTGACAAAGTAAAGAAACAATATTCATATTTCTTCTTAGTGTAATTTCTAATGTTTCAAAGACATCTTGTACTGATGGGTTGAACTGGTCATTTTACTTTCATGACTTATATACAGAAAAAATTATTAAAGGTTAATGATTAGAGTGCAGGGAAGAAATAACTTTGAATAAGCTGACTACTGAAGTAAATTATAGAAATAAGAAAATGTAAAGCATATCTAAAACAGGGAAGGTCAGCTGGTGGCATAGGTGTTAGACTTCACAGGCACAGGAGAATTATTTGGCCTCTGGAATATATTCAGTCAGGAGGACAAGCAGAAACCCACTGAGATAGAGGTATTACTTCATGGAAGAGGAAAGGAGACAAGGACGCTTATGTGATGCAGAGCGAGGACAAATCTTTCACAGTTTATTGAGCCAGGAACAGTGCCTCACACATGTAGCTGTTTCAGTCTTTGGCATCCATCTAGGAATAAAAATAACCACTCAACCTGAAGAAGATGTCCATATCTGATTGGAAAGACAGATTAAGACCTTGTAACCACCGATAATTTTGACTAGTCATCAACATACGAATTGATTAATAATTGGAGATAAATGAGTTTCCTAAGTTCAAGGTTTTAATATTAACCTGTAAGTATTTTAAAACATTATAGATTATCTCAGATAAATGCTCTCCATGATTAAAGCACTAAACTAATATTTTTAGTCCAAGCTGTGAAATGTTTATTGAACTGAACAGATTAAAGACATATAGTACCTGTATCCAGGGAAAAATACATCACTGCATTGCCTACAGTCTGAGACAGTTAATAGTCCTCATTATAGCTCCAATTTTTTATTAGAAAAATAAGAAAGAAAAAGCCTATTTCAGGTTCAAAACCGAAAAATAAAAAAGCTCCTGCCCCTACTTTCTGTAGATTGCTAAACTGAAATTCCACAGTTATAAGTGAAATAAATATGTATTTTGAAAAGTTTCCCATTACAAATTGAATAACCATATGAGCTTTGGCCCACAGTGAAACTTGTCAGCAAAGATAAGCTAGGTTTCAGCCGATTTCACTTTTAAAGAATAGTTATGTATGTAGTTAGTTATTCTGTATGTTGGATTCAGTTACTGAGCACATCCATTTACGTATTGATAAATGGATGCCATTCCATAATTACTTTATGAAAAAAACGCAGAGGTTTGGAAAGCATGGACCTGCTTGTGCTGATTCCATGTCAGAAGGTATGAGCATGAGAGCAGTTTCCATGCATTTTTGTACGTTTTTGCATTTTGTCTACTACCTTTTTTTCAAATTTTGTTATTGGCAGTTGCTTTTTAAATGCATCTTTATATGAAAATTTAATTTTTTAAATGTTTTGAATAACTGCTTTTAAAAGATAATCTAACGTGTATTTAGTTCTAATAGAGAAGGAGAGGGAGTCCTTCATTAATTCCTTCTCCTTGAATGCATTGGCTATCAGCTGTCTGGTATGAAATGACCCTGCCTGGTTGGGAATTCAAATTAGGTTATAACCACCATTAATTTTCAAGTTTGTAAACCTAGCAGTTTTGATTCATAATTTAGAGAAATTCTGAGAGCGAGAGATCCTAGGAATGAATAAGAAGTAGAACCCAGATAAAACACTCCATGAGATTGTATTTTGTACTTAAAACCTGATGGGAGTGAGTTTTTTGTAGGTTTTGTTGTTGTTGTACTTTGTTAGAAAATTGATTCGATTGTGTGCACAAATTTCTCATTCATAGAATGGGAAGCACTTTTCAACTAATGTTAACTAAGGGGCACTTGCCAAGGATCCTTGATGAGCTGAGACAGAAAAGCATTGCTTGGTGGCTATGCCTTGGAAGCAACACAAATGTAGACTGATTTAGGGCTGCTGTTTTTCAGAAATCCAGACCCTACCTGAAGTCTAGGTGCCCGAGGGCGGGCTCTCCAGGAGGCATCTCTCTCAGTTGAGAAACTGCATTCAGGAGGTTGGGTCTAACAGCAGCGTTCCAATCTGCCTGCATGGTCTTCTCAGGGGGGATCCGCTTCCTGTGTTCATGTTCTCAGGCAGCCCAGTCCATGAAAACTTATCTTGAAACCAGACACTGTGTATTTATAGCAGCATGATGGTTTGCCTGAGCTTTGGTTGGGAGATGAACATCTGCATTCTCTTCATTTTCCTGGACTTTCAGATCCTTCTCACGTGATAGGATCTTCATTCTCCCTTGTGATTCATTGCTGGTTTTCTTTGTACCTGGAATTGTCATTTCAATTCAGCTCTCGAACATTTTCAACCCAACTTGAACACATTCATGCTATAGTATGTCAATAGAAGGACACATTTAGCTGCACAGAGCTGTAGACTGGAAAACTCTTGTTAGACTTTGCTTCATTCCAGGAATAGGAGTAGAAGGCACAATTTGTACTCTTTCTGACCCTGGCCACTAAGTAATCCACATTTTCCTTTTTTTTATCACTCAGTTTAGAGAAAAGGAAAGTGCCAATTTCTTTTGTTCTTATCTTAATTGCAGCTAAAAGCAACTGTGATTATTACAAGCTTTGTAATGTTTTATTGTTGCTTTAACTACCAGTTATTCTTTGCAAGGAAGGAGATTAATTCATTAGTTTAATTTCTATATGTAGTTTTGTGTTTAGCTCATTATACAAATAATTGCTATTAACTAATAACTTTATTCATTCTAGGGAAAACCTAGTTTGTTAGTTGAAAGTTCAGAAGCCTATAGCCTCTGCTACCTTGTGTTAGAACATCTATTAACTGTGAAGCCTTCAGGTCTGATATCCGACCACTTTAATTGTCACTGTAATTGATTTTAGCTTTGACTTGGCATGGTGATTGCTTTGTAATTTGTTAATGATTAATGGCTGTCCTCTGGTTATCCTGCTTGGCTAGGTCTAAGGCATAAACCAGGCGATTGGTTTTCTTTGACTCTGACTTGTCCTAAAAGATGTCAAAAAATATTTAGTTCGAATTTATCATATGGGGAAAAAGGAGACTCAGCACTTTCATGGCATCTTTAGCCTCTCAGCTGAGCAGATGGACGGCTACAAGTGGCTTTGCAGAATGCCAGTTTTCTTTTTTAAAGAGAGATGCATGGGGACTTAGCTTTCCATGCTTCTAGGGTGGCCCACATCATTTATCTTGCAAAAGCTTTGGCATGGTGGGAAACAAAACTTTTATGGGCAAGCCACAGGCAAAAAAATGGTGCCCTTACACTTTTATCTAATGCTCCTTTTTTTTGTCTAAAGTTGAGATGTCAAAGTTGACAGTGTAAGACCTGAGGCTGATCCTGAGATTGAACTGAGATTTAGCTGAGATTGTGAATGATTTAGTCTTTTTTGCTTGTTTTAATAGCAACGCTTCAAGTGAAAAGGTGAGGCTGCATCAGATGAATGTACTCCTGGGTGCTTCAGGAGTACCTGCTATCAGATTCTGGGTTTCAGATTGATATAGCTGAGCCCTAAATATAAGGTTTATGGAATTGAAAGGTGGGTGCTGTCTTTTTTTATTTTCAAAGTTACTGTAATGGCCTATTAGAAGAATTAGAATTTCCTCTGTGTTAGGGAGAAGTTCATGTTTCTCACCAGGTGTCCCAATTTTAAGCTTTCCTTTTCTTCCACTTCCTACTTCCCTGTATTTCAGTTTGAGAAAAAGATAATACCAATATTCTTTGATGTGTGCCCTATTTTCCATTATAAACTGTAATCTTAGAACCAGTTAATAATCTTTAGTGGTAACTCTGTGACTGTAGCCATCAAAGTAGCTGAGCACCAAAAATGGATTATCCACCGTGGACCATAATTCTGGAATAGTTACTGAAAGATCTGCTCAAGCAATCGAGACATCTGTCAGTTTGTTAAGAAAGAAAGGACAGATATGCCAACATCCTTGTGAAGGGCTTCCAAGGTTTCACCACACTGGCATGCAGTTGGATTTAGCACTTTGTAGGTAGGTTTGTTGAGTTCTTTCTCACCTCCCTCCCTTCTCTCTGAGCACACTGCTAATGAAGGCAAGTGTGGTGCAGGTGCACATGTTTTTACCAGTTGTTTGGTTAACTTGGCAGCAAAACACGCAGTGAAGCCTTAAAAATAAAACCCAGTCAGAAAGCCAGGCATTGCAAAAGCAAGAAACCGCAGGAAAAAAGCCCCAAATGCTTTTTATCCTGTTAAATCTATTGGTTTTATTTATACCAATAAAGACCCAAATGTAATGTCTAAAGCAGTGACTAAATACAAATCAGAACAGAGATGGATGTTTATTTCTAAATTATTTTGAAAAATGAAACAATTCTGCTGCACAAATGTTTGCATTAGGTATAACAGATGTTGAGAGTTCAGTTAAGGGAACTGGAATAAGCAAGACAACCAAAGTCACTGAAGCCTTTGCTGCTGATTCTCAAACGTACAGTTTCTTCCAGGTGTAAAGTCTTCCCTTAGCAGCCCCTACCAGAAGTGCAGGCACAGTTTGTGAGCACAGACGTGAAAACCAGACAGAGACACACAGAAATGACCTATTCCTGTGCAGGCAGTTTGTTCATACCTAGCAGTCTGTCTGCAGGAGGGAGAAAGTGCCGTGGGGCTGCCTCTTGGGCTAAGAAGCACCCAGGAGATGCTGAAGAGCCAGGATTTTCTAACCAAGGCCGTAAGGGGCCTGGCACTGTCTGAGCAAAGCCGTGGGGTGTAAAATCTGAAGGCAACACCCGTGGACTTCAATGCCTTCCCTCCACAAGACACCGACTTGCCTGGGGCCACCTGCGAGTGAGACCTGCACCCCGCAGGCTCCCACCTCTCTCCTGTGGGTGACCCAGAGCCCTCTCCCAATGTCTGTTTGCAGGGGATTTGGAAACCGCTTCCAAAACCTCTGCTCTTCCCCACCCTGGATGCTGCCTGCTCTCTGGACCATTTCGCAGCTCCATATCTTCATCCAGTGCAAAAAATCAGTTGGGCTTTCTGTTGCCATCGGAGCATCCCACTTCTGTAATCAGTGGGGCAGGGAGAAGAGGAGGGTGTGTTGCCAGCTGGGATATGACCATGCATATGTTGAAATGCATAGGTAGGTAATTGGACCTGGTTCTGTGTTGGATCATTTCAAAATACACAGGAGTAACTCCAACAAAGCGATTGAAATAAGCTGGTATAAAACCTCTGCAAATGATGAATCATGCTACTCAGTGATTTTAGAAAATAAGTATACTAAATCAAATTTCTCCTCATAAAATAAGAAAATCAATGAACTTTATAAAACCTGGATTTTTCTTTTTACGTGTGTTCTAATGATGTTGAAATCTTTAATGCCAAATGTCATATCTGTAAAAGTGGTAAATTTCAAGACTGTATTAAAAACTTAGGGGACATTTACTTTTGAAATGATGTATGACATGACCTTCAACTCTTCATAATTTAATAAGAATGCAAGGCTAGCTAATTAGACTTCAAAATGACAGATAAGTGCTAAATATAATTCCTTTTGAACAGACGAAAGAAGGTTTTAAAAATAAATGCTTTAGAGAGATGGCTACTACTAGCAACAAGACAGACAATGTCTGCTAAAATAAATGTATTTTTCTCCTGCCCCCCCCCAATCATCCTCAATATCTTCAAAAGAAGTGCGTGCAGCTCAGTTTGAGTCCAAGCTTAACTTCTAACAAATACTACAATAAGAAAAATTAATCTTCATGATTTCTCATTTCCCAGCTAAAATCTTATGTTAAAATTTGGTTTTTATGTTGTTGTTATTAAATCTAATCCAATAGATTTGGATTCCAACTATGAGGAATCTGATTTTTCAAAGTATTTTTTTTTCAAAACAAAACTTCCTTAAAAACAATTAGATTACTCTGTACTTCATGTTTCTACCCATAAGCTTACAAAGTGATCATTCAGCTATTCACTGTGATAAGGGAGTTTCTTGGCTTTATCACCTAGAAAGATCTTATGTTCAGAAATGTACTTGTTAAATTTGGATAACTCACTTTTAGATTAAATTAGAGCAAAAATGTGAGGTCTAAAAATAAAACCTCTCATATTTATGGAGGCATACGAAGTAAATAGAAAACTAGTAAAAGAAATTACAAAATATTCTGCTATCCCACCCTTCTGTAAAATATTCTGGGGTAAACAATTATTCTCAAAATATTAGACTGCTTTGTCAAGTCAGCAAAATATTATTCTCCTTTCTTGTTTACCACCCTGAAATCTTGTGAGGATGAATAATGCTTGTCTAAGCTCTTCATTAACAACATAGAGGTTTGTTAAATAGCACAGACCAGCAATTTTAGTTTTTGATTTTGGTTTTTTTTTTGTTTGTTTCTAAAGAATAATTTGTATTTGCCTTTTATTTTGTCTTTCATGTTTCTAATGAGTAATTACTGAATTTTCATTTCCTGTGCCTTGCTCCACACAATGAAGGAATTTGCCAGACTGAACTATTTAGATAACTGTTTTGCTACTCCACTACATATACGCTCCAATGCATGTAAAGGGAGCAAAACAGGAATAATTCAGAATAGATTTTGAGAATTGGCAAGAGGTGGGTTTGCTACCACCTACTAGACTGACAACCTGAGAGGAATTTGTTATTTTCCTTCTTCAAATATAGAGTGCTGAAACTGGAGAAGAATTTATGTCTACATATTCCCTGCAGTGTACCTTGAATAAATACAGAGAAACACTGGAGGAAAGGAAATGTTGAGTGAGAAAGTATGGTAATACTCACAGTGCACATAGATTCCTCTATAATTATTTTTTTAAATTGTATAATAACATAAACTCGCAAGCTCATAACCCATTAATGTCATGTCTGATTTAGTTTTCTCTTGTATACAAACCCATTTCAAAGAGATCACCATAGATTTCTGTCTACTTTTGTAGAATTTTTGTTCCTATTAGATTCCTCTCCTGCTTTGCCCGTATTGCAAACCTTTTTCCATTCACCTTCGCATTCATTACTATCCATTTCCAGATGCCAAAATTTATGCCACAAAGTATACCTCTCGCTACATCCAGCTTCTAATTTATTCCCATAATACCAAGTTTTTGCATGAAAAGGCCCTCTTTGGGACCCCCTGAGGTAATTTGGAACTCACTAGGTATACCTATGCTGTCAAATAACTTACTTCCTTCTTTTGCCCCTAATTGTCCCAATCTCATACATAGTGTGTTCATTCCTCTACTCTTTTGAAGTAAATCAGTTCCCTTCTTGATGAAACCAGAGTGTGTTTCTGGAGGCAGTTCCCAGAATTGTGTCCTGTGGAGATGTCGTGTTTTCCAACACAGAGACCCTGCACACCCCAAGCTCCTCTGGTAAAAAGGCCCCAGGGCATAAACCACATATCCTCAGTCTAATACTAGAAGAACTCTGCATTAGTTCTCTGCAATGTAAACCTCAGGTGATTTCAAATTCTTTCAACTTTAAAAGCTCCCAGAAAATTGTTATTAGAGGCTTTGCGTGATCACCTTGGGAAAGGAGGCTCAAGCCAAGTGCTAGGATGTGTGGAAATGGTCGGTGTCCCCAAAGAGGTTCTGGCCCTCAGCAGTCTGTGTGACCCTGTACCAGTTGGCCTAGGATGTGGATAACATATCAGAGCAAGTGCCTTTATCTATGTAAATAGAGGCATTGTGTCCAGCACAAAGTAATAAAGAAGTGAGGAGAAAAAATATTTTATGTGAACTAACAGCAACTCATGCAAAGATAACAAAAAAGCTCCCAATTTTTCACAAACTGTTTTTTGTGACTCATCATTCCCTAGACCACTTCTTCATGTCACCATCACCATCCTACATTCATGGTATTGTTGTCACTATTTACTTTTTTCTCCGTATTTTGCTATATAGCCTTATCTACAACATAATACCTAGTTACAATTCACTAAATTCCTCTACATACATACAACTTTTGAAGGAGTGTATGTTAAATTGGAAGTTTTAATCAAACATACTTTTCACTGAAGAAGATATTTAAATGAGTTTTTGCAATGAAACATATTTAATTTTGCCACTACCCCAAACAGTCAGAAGTAAAAAGAAAAACCCAGAAAACCAATCCCTAAAACTATCCAAAGATGTAATAACCCACATGCATTTATTTTTAATTTACCCATAAAAGTGAAACAACGCTCTGTGTCTTTTAGGGACATTTCTACAATAAATTAAAAAATATTGTATGTGTAGAAACCTATTTGAAAGATACAAAAATACATAATGTCTTTTTATTTCAGCAGAAAGCCAACAATTTGACTAAGAATGAAAGAAACATTCCTGATTTGTTCATACAGAAAAAATATTCTGGTGTTTTCATACAGGGTATTTATGCTGCAAGAGGTTTATGCTGCAAGTCACACACTAAAGAACAAAAGAAGGAAGATTTAAGGTGAGTGAGCAAAATGAGATCACCATGACAGAACAAATAATGGAGCAATCCCTCTGAAATTTGCAGGAAATGGACAGAAAGGAATGAAATATTGGGAGAGTGATGAACTAGATACGAGGGGAATGGAAAGAACCCATAAGCCATCCTGAATACCAGCATGGAAACCTGGAATTCGAACTGCAGGCAGATGGATTCTGTAAAATGCAGTAAATTGTGCGGAGAAATGGGAAAAAAGACGTAGATCTGGCCTAAGTTTATGAATTATTATGTAAAATTATGTTATGGTTTCTAACCCAAATTTCTAAATATAGAAACCACATCGGGCTCAGAAAACCCCTCCAGTACGGATTAGTGAGATGGGACAGCACTCAGGGGGAAACCATACGCTCTTGTTCTGGTCTCACACTTCTCCATCCAGATCTGCCAACAGCTGGTGCAGGAGATGGGGTACTGGGATGGATGGGCTTTTAAAAAACCAATATGCTCATTCTCGTGCATTCAAGGGGTGTAATTTTATGAGAACAGACATTTTGTTATACTACTCTGAAGGTAGCTTACACTGGAATAGGTGCTTGCCTCTCCAGAGGGAGAGATGTGTGTACATATATATATATACAGAAGTATGTATATAAAACACCTTTACATCAGTATAACTGCATCACATGAGGGGGGACGGGGGAAAGCATGGCTTTACACTGCCTTTAAACTACTACCAGAAGGGTTGGGGGTTTTCTTCTCTGTTTGTTTTAGACAAACTGCAGTTGTTTCTGCAAACAATAAATTAACCAGGAAATGTAAGGTGCGATGTGTCACGAATAACAGCTTCCACAGGTCACTACACCCACCCACCTCACGGCCTCCTCTCCCACGTTAATCAAGTCACCTGTGCTCTCTCCGGAGGTAGTATTTATCACCTCTGATGGGCATCTACCATCACTAGAGAAGCCATAGAGAGCACTTACAGCAAGAATGATAATGAGAGGCTTTTGGAGACTAACAAAAGTCAGTACCGTGCAATTTACTCCGGTCTTGCACTGCTCTTGGCTTTTGATGTCTGTAAGCCACAGCAGACCCTGCCTTTAATCTCTACACGTGTAGCTTTAGCAGCACTTCTTAGGGGAACATAAATTGAAAGGGGAGAAATGCAATACAGGGGAAAAAAAATGAATCTGTGGTTTACAGGCTCTCAGGAGCTCAGTAGTACTAAACAGGTTGTTTTACATGAAGAAACAGTACATGGGAGCAGCTACCCATGAAAGGCAGATCCAAGATAAGAATTACAACATGGGTGGGAACTTGTTTCTTCTGTGTGGTGAAGCGGTATTGTCGAGGCACTACAGAGCGAGCGACAGTTGCGTTCAATTATTATCGCCCTTGTCAGCTTAGTACCTGACGCTATTGCAAAAGTGAGCAGGCAGGCCGCAAACGCCCTGGACATTCAACCATTCACAAGCTTTGCTATGAACACTGTCACTCAGAGGCAGTGGAACACGTTGGGATTAAGCCCATATTTGCATGGCAGATGATTTCTTAGTAGCACCAATGCAATCTGTTGCAGTAGTGGCCAACCTGTCTGTAGTACTACAGGAAAATGGAAAATGAAGGGCTGAAAAAGCTGAGGGTCAAATGGAATAGCTTTTAAAAATAGCAGTGTTTCACAACTGTTAATGGACTAGTTTGTTAAGATCCCTTATTAGGGTATACATGTAAAACTAAGAGGTTTTTTCTTTTCAGAGCAATATGAGACTATCTTGTGGAATAACAAAGTGATGTTTTGGGCCAGGTCAGGAACTGGACAGCCACATTTCAATTTCAGAATAGTAAAATATTCTGCATTGAACAAAGGAGTAGTAATTTCATAGTTTGCATATCTTTTTCCTTGGCATAATGTGCCAGGTTTGAAAATTGTCTTTGTGATTTTGATTTCGATTCAAAATCACTGCTAAAAAACTCTCTCTCTCTCAAAAAAAAACCCCCAAAAACCCCAAGGAAAATAAATGGCACAGTTCTGCAAGTTACATCTGTATTTTCCTCTGAGTTTTGTCCTGACTGGCGCTAGTGGATTGGCTCCACCACATTGTGCGGATACAGGGGATCAGCAGCATCCTTAGTGGGAACACCAGCTACTCTGGCTCAGTGTGTGTTTCTTCGGCTCATAAATCTCATCTGTCCAATTGGCCTAAATTTTACCAACAGAAGCATTCTTTCTGACAAATAAGAAAATGAGTTTTAGTAACAGAGGTTTCTGATTTTCACCACATATTTCTGCCACAGAGCTGTGATCATGACATTTAGTCACTGGGGAACTAATTTCTGGTTTGGGTGTCTAAACTGTCTCTAGATGCAGCTATGTAACTAAATCAGGTGAGAATATGAGCCAAGCTCTTCCTGAAGTCACAATTTATAGGGAACTGAAATGGTTGGTTTGATTTTGCGATCAGTGTCATACGTGGATGGCTTTTCTTAAATTATTTCTAAGAACATTGCACACACCTTTTTTTGGTAGAAATATTTGCCGTATTTCAGTGTTGCCTTCTTTGGTCTGTGTTATGGTGATAAAATTGTTCTGTATTGTCCAACTGATGTTTATTGAAGAAATATTTATGTGCAATGGCTACTACAAAGTTAATGTTTTATTACAAATAGTTAATTTTCAAAAAACCTGTTATTTGTTTAATTACATTTTATAATTCATTCGGATGACATTGATGGAGTATTTACTTTAGGAAATTCTTGGAGGGTACCTTCCAATCATATTTACGAGTAGTTTGTCCTTCATAAACAACCTCATGGAGTGGGTGTTAGTTTGCAATGATGCAAAGACTTTGGGGAATTACTTACTTCTCTGTAGCAGAGTTTTGATTGCATTATTATGCTGTCAACAATATAAGCTTCAATGCCAAATTTGCTATTTTTATGTTTTTGAGTGGGTGAAAGCATCAATGTATATATCTTACTGCAGCTGAAGTGTCAGTCACCAGTTTCCTGTTAAAAAGCTTTCCTTTATGGATAGTTCCGATGATCTTAAACTGGGGAATAAGCAACATTTGTTTGCTTCTCCAGCTCCTCTCTGCCCCTCCAGAAGATTTAGTGATATTAATGGGGGTTTTTTGGGCAAGGACAAGTAGGAAATAGTAACCAAAGGATGCAAATTATATTCATCATAACATGAAAATCGTAGTGCAGTCTCTAAGGGCTAAAAGGAACTCTTTTTTTTCAAAGAGCATCTATTTGATTGCTTAATAACCAAATTACAAAACATGTCTAATAGCTAAACTATTAGTGGGAATGGCAAATAGTCAACAGTCCTTAGCATAGGGTCATAAACTTTCAGATTAGGTTAAAAAAACCCGCTCTTAAACCTCTATCCTAAAATACTTAAGCCAAATCCTCCAGGGTGCTGAGCATCATGACCGAAGTAGCTTGTAGAATTCAGACTTGTAGCTGTTCAGACTCCTGACTTTCATCAATTTACCTGGGAATATCATCCATATTTTAAAAATATATTTAACCCATTATATCCCATTATATTGTCCTAGAGAGGCATTGTCTCTGGCATAATCATGGCTTGAAAAAGAAAGGTGTAAGGCCTTGGTGTATGATCTGCCTTTGCTGCTTTTCTAAGTAATAAATATTCCCACAGCTGGTCTTATGCCTATTGTCTAACACAGGTGGCTGAATGGATGAAAAATAGGCTGAAGGTGTTATTCTAGTTTAATTTTTGAGGCTGCTGCTAGCTGGACTTCCATTTTCCTTTTAGAGACAAATAATTTTGGGAATGAATGTACACACATAACTGTAAGTGTTATACAGCCATATTGTTATGATGCCAAAAGAGGCACCACAGTACTGATGAGTGATCGCAACAGCTCCTCTGGTGTTACTGGATCATGTGGCTGTGTCTGTTGTGTCACAACACCTAGTACGTGCATTCATGTCTGCAGCACGGGCGAGCAGAGAAATGTCTGGGAGGCTCCTGCTCCTTACCATAAACCTCCACCTCTGTCTCCCAAGATACCGGTAGCAGGGAGGAGTTACTGCAGGTTTTTTTTGCCTGCATCACCATGGAAACTCGTGAAGATACTATGAGACTGAATTACAATTTCGTCTCTATCCTGACTGCTGGGATAATGCAGAAATGTCCCGCGCAAACCTTTAAGTTAGAGTGTGTTGACAGGCTCCAGTGCGCATGTTGACTTCCACCTCCTGGCACTTGGGGCTCTGATCCTGGTTCATGATGGAGGAGGATGCTATTTCCAGACCAAGCTGCTGTATGGCCTGCTTGGTGATAAAACTGCCATTTACATTCAGAGGAAACACATAAGGAAGGTTGTTCTTCTGAGAATAACTCAAGGGAGGCTTCTGCAGCTGATTTGTATTCAAACGCTGGCAGGTGAAAGCTATGGGGAAAACCATGAAGGTTTTCACATATTTAATTTCTCCAGAAGGTGTGACCATAAAGCAATCGTGCTATGCAATATTGAAACAGCATCGGCATTTAAATGGCACTACAGTATTTACCCTCTGTCCTAATTGTTCATAAAGCTGTCCAGTAGCCAAGACTCTATGCGTCACTGTGTTGTTGCCAATTCACATGCACTGAAATTTTACTGCGGAAATTAGTAAAACATCTAATCCTGCTATGTTCTTAGCCTCAGAACTTGAATACCAACTTGAATCAGTGCTTCAAGGAAATCAAGCATGAATGCCCAAGGTGTTCAGAGTTCATTCACTCCTACTGGAGTTACCTATTCTAACACTGCATTAAACTCATGTGGGAGCAAGAGGAAAAACAGTGAAAATGGGTCCCTCAAAGTGTCTGCTTCTTTATTAGTTTATATGCACCTGTTAAACTCTTAGAATATTTTTGCCTTTTAAGCTGTTCTTAATGGATATATTGGTTCTGCTGAGACACTTCGAAATACATAAATCAAACATTATGGAAACGAAGTTTTACCCTCAGCAGACTTGGATCTAAAAGGTTCTGTTAGGTTCTCAATAATGTATTCCAAATCAATCAAAAAAATATTGGGAAAATCATGCCTATTTTGTCTCCCATACTGCTGAAGTGTGTCATATTGACTGATTTTGCTGAAAGGTTCTTGTACCGTTAAGGAATTTAGACTTAAAATTAGAACTGCTCTAGATTTTCTAAGAATTTCAATTATTTAGATTTTATTAGCGAGTTTGCTCATGTATTCATATGATTATCTCACAGAATCACAGGACTGTAGGATAATCCAGGTGTGGAGGGACCTCAAGAGGTCTCTAGTCCCACTTCTTGCTTAAAGCAGGGCCAAGTATGGGTCTAACCAGCTCGCTCAGGGCATTATACAGTTGAGTCTTGAAAACCTCCAAGAACAGAGACTATGTAACCTCTCTAGGAAACCTCCTCCACCGCTGAGCTGCCCTTACAGTGAAAATAATTTTCCTTATAGCCAATCTGAACTTCTGTTTTCATCTGGTGCCTGCTGTCCCTCATCCTCCCCCCATGCTCTGCTGTGAAGAGCCAGGCACTGTGTCCTCAGTATCCTCCCCATAGGCACTGGGGGCTGCTGCTTGGTGCCCTGAAGCTGTCTCTTTCCCAGGATGAACAAGCCCAGCTCCCTCAGCCTCTTCCCACAGGGCAAGTGCTCCAGCCCCAGCTATCTTGGTGGCCTCCACTGAACTTGCTCCAGTTGGTTCCCTTCTTTCCTGTATTGGAAAGCCCAAACCCGTTGTATTCTGCATGAAGTCTAATGAATACTGTGTAAAGGGAGGATAATACCTTCCCTCTACCTACTGGCCGTGATTCTCAGGACAGTGAAAACCCCAGAACACTGTTGGCCATCTTTGCTGCCAAGGCATACCAGCTTCATCTAAGCAGAGCTGCTCCCCAACCAGCCCCAGCCTATATTGTTGTTGAGTTCTTCCTTTCCAGGTGCAGGAGTTTTCATGGGTATTTTTTCATTACATGAAGTTGCCCTAGCCTGTCTAGGTCTCCTGAATGGCAACCCTGTGCATAAGAATATCAATAGATCCCCCAGTATGGTGTCATCTGCAAACCTGATGAGAGTCCCCTCCTTCACCTTCTCTAGGCCATTGGTTGACCCAGTAATCACTACACTGAACACAACTGCTGAACAGTTGTTTTGCTTATCTAGCTGTCTTCCCATTGCACCACAACACTGTATCTTGGTTACATTGGACACTGATGAAATGGAGGTGAAAGACATGTGCTGCTCTTGCCTCATCAAAAAATCCAGTCATTTTATCATAGAAGACAATAATGACGGTCAGGTATGCTTAACCCTTAGTCAATCCACCTTCTTATCCTTCTTGCCCCTAGAAATTTGTGCCAGGAGGATTCACCCCATGATTTTCCCAGGGACTGAAGAGAGGTTGACTATTCTGCAGTTCTCCAGACCATCCTTTTGGCTTAGGTGTAAATTTGCATTTCTCTGATCACCAAGGACCTGCCCCGAGGTCCATGGAATTTCATATCTGTGCATAAATATACTGACTTCGCTGAATTTCTGTGAAAGGAGACTTTTTTATTTTGTTATATATATGTGCATCCTAGATATGCACCACAATTCGGTTCTATCTTCTTTATTACAGGATACATTTTTGAAAATGTTTTTGCAGTTTAGGCAGAGGCCAAGATTCATAAAAAAATAGTTACCATGCATCCATTGATTTTTAATAAAATACTTAGGCATATCTGGAGGAAGTGGATCTTTAGTTTCACTAGAAGCTTCAATTTTTACTTTGGCTCCCAAAGTACTAGGATAAATTTGATAATTTTATCCACGAGATGCATCTATATATGTTATTACCTATGGAAATGTCTTTGCATGGCTTACTTGTGACAAAATTGAATAAGCACTCTCAGAGGGACCATTCAGATGTCTGCTATATACATTTTCAGATAAAAAAAGAGAGGAGGTGAGCTATAAGTAGAGGTACAGAGATAACTGGAGAGCTACATCGAGAAGAAACATAGTACTCCTGCTCCCACTTGGAGCAGGTCTCAGAGGTACTGTCTTAAATGGAGGAGAGCCTAGCAGCTGGCACAGCACTAGGCATCTCTTCATTACCCTCAGCTCAGGTTCCTTCCTCCAGCACCTGGTCTAGTGAAGCTCATATCATCTTTACAGGAGAGTGGGGGGACCTTTAGTACTCAGTGTGCTACTGGGTACAAAAGTAAACTGAAGTTGAACTAAATACTGGCCTTGAACTAAATTCCAGCCTTTGGGTCTTTACACTGAAGTCTCTTTTCCTCAAAAGAAGGATAGACTGGGCACTGTCATTGCAGAAGCATTTTTTTGCAACAGTTTTTTATTTTCCTTCCAAAATTGCATTGTCTTCCAGTTTCTGGTATTTATGGATCGTTTCTAAGAATTTGAAAGTACATGATACATATAGTATGTATTACTAGAGATGCATCTTTCCTAGTCCCTTGTGGGGAACATCCGTACACAAAAGTTTGACACTGTGCAGAAGTCTGAGCCCATGGTGGAACTGCTGTGCAAAGTGGCCAGGCTGCCAGCCGGGACTGAGACACACCAAGCCGGCAGAGGTGCATGTCCTGTTCCCTGAGTCCAGGGGCAGGGACAGGGGCCTAGACTGGTGTGTGTCTGAAGTGATCACTACCTGCCTGCTATACTTGTCTTGATAAATACATTTAAAATTTTATGTCAATGACTGGTGTGGTTCCACTCTTGCAGCTATCCCACACTGAATTCCCCTGTGACACTTCTTCAGTGTTTTTACCTCACTTAAACCTAATTCCTGTCTCCATGTACAGCAGTCCAGCTGTTGGCCATCCTCTCTTGTCTTATGTCTTGTTCCTTCCATTCTAACTTTCTTGATTGTTGTGACTCCTGTATCTCCATATAAGGGTTTCTTCTCCATCTCTCTTCATAAGTTCTCATAAAAATAATTTTGTATCCCCCCATGTTCATTCTTCAGTGCTTAGAAGCCTGTTTCATGTTATATAGCAAATTCCAGGGTGTTGAGGAATCGTCTTGGAATGTTGCTTTCTTGACCTTATTAACAATGCTATTAATAACCATGTGTTCCCAATTTCATCAATTTCCATGCAACACATATCTGGGACACATCTTGATCAGCTTTCCCATCATTCATGAAAACTCATTCTTGAATCATCAGTGCTAATCAAACTTCTGTGGTACACTTCAAAGTCCACCACAATGCATTTCATTTACTGGCCCTGTGTAATGCTGTTTGCACAGTAGATGATTAGTTCTAGACCGTCTAATATCTCATCTGATGTCTCTTACAGCACCCTTACTAATTCAGCATAGAGGGATGTCGAACAGCTGGAAGACCATCTTCGCTCTTACTCTAACCTCCAGTGTGAACCAGCTACCAATTTCACTCAAGAAGGTTTCATATATGCATTTTAAATAGAACCTGTTTTATCTAGAGCATCATATGGCTTTGCTGCTTTCCATAATGTTTTTCTAAATGCTAAAATTGAATGCCTTCAGAAAGTCAGTGAAAAGAGCAAAGACCACCATTCCTACTCCCATTTTTGTCCTTGGTCAGCTGAGGGTGAGTACATCTAAACAGTTCTTGATCTGAAACTGTACTTTTCCTCTACAACTTTCTTCATAACTTGTCTGAATCTGTTAAAAGTCTCATTCTTCGTGGTTTGTTTGGTTTTTTGGTTTGGTTTTGGGTTTTTTGTTTTTCAGAAACTGACAATGAGATTCATATCTGTCATTGCCTGAATTAGGTAGGTGGCCTTATAGATTGACACAACTGCTGTGTTTTGCCAGTCACTGAGTATCACCTCTGCTCAAAAGCTTAAAGGATTGTACTTCCAATGCTTTGTTCACACTTGTCCTTCTAGCTATTTACAGCTCAGCAGTTATGCTGTCCGCACCATCAGCTCTCCTCTTCTGATCTACATCAGTGCTCCTTCTGTCTCCTTTTTTCTGCTGGCAGCGTAGTGCTCACATCCCTTCTGCCTTGAAAGCTGCCCTGTCCTTCCAGCGTGCCTGGACTGCTTGGATCTGCATGGTCAGCAGGGATTAGCACTTTGTCAAAATGTTCCTTCTATCCTTCTGGCTTTTCTTTGGCATTTGTTGTCACTTTACAGTTAGCCTTTTTTTACCGATTGTACCCTTGGTTTGACTTTTCCGAATAACTTAATCTTATGCATATCATTTTCACAGCTTGTTTTATTTTCTTGGTTTTAGTTGAGCCTTTTATTTTTCCCAAAACATTCTAGGGTGTTGGTTTTTTTTTTTTTTTAGGATTTCTTTAGTGCTTTCTGTTGTCGCATTTCCTCCAGTAAAACACTTTTTCATTATTTGTCCTGTTTGTGTTTTTTAAGAACTGTGTGCAACTTGACTGTATTTCTTCCTCAAAAAATATCTCCTTATCTCTAGAGAGATTTCTGTAAAGAGTTTGGTCTGAGGCATCCTGCAAGGCATCATCTTTCTGGCCTCTCTCACTGCCTGGAACTGTTGGAACAGTTCTCATGTTACTTGTCAGAATCAAGTTAACCTCTCGTTACATCCATTTTTTGTTGGAGTTTAATATGAACTTAATATTTTTCCATATATAGAACACAATCTTTGCTATATTAAGTAATTTTGTAGAGTCTGACACCTATTGGTTAACATCTGTGGCACTGCCTTGCCTGGGTTTTGGTGAGATTGTCTGGTGAGATTTGCAAAATGACCAGTAATGTCACCCCAGTCTCTTAACTTTACCAGTTATTATTTCCATGACTGGCTGTAATGCCATATTGTAAGGTTCACATTTTCACTCATTTTCACACTCAGCCAGTCAGGCAATCAGACAGCTTCCTGGTTTTGGAGGCAATCCGGAATCTCACGGTACCTTGATGATGATTTGAGCATCTAAATAGGTAATAGAGTGATCTGACTGAAATTCCAATGACTAACATTTTGTGGGGGAAGGGAAGACACTAGACAGAGCTAAAATGGATGCAGCATGAAAACAGAGAATATTTCTGAATGTAGCAGTCTTTTAGAAAACAAGAAGCAGCGATGTGCTATGAGACAGGATGAAAAGTTATTTTTGTGAAGAAATGCTGCACAGGTTAGATTCATAATTAGCAGTAAATGGAACAAAAACATCCCCTTACACGTAGTCTTCTGTTTCTTCTCACCAGAGAATCTGAGAGGGACATGTTTAACATGCTTCATGTGGAATATTTTAAAGCAAGAGGAGAATGCTGTTGCTGACGGAGCCAGGGCCTTGGGGGCATTTGTATGTGCAGGCTGCATGCAATGAGACATGGGAGCACATTCCAGCTAATGGAACAATAGGGGACCGAAACAGAATTTGCCTCCTTTCATCAGGTTTGGATGTTTGAAACCAGAGCCTTACTTATTATCAAGCCATTCTTTATATCCACAAGAGACACACTGTGAGCAGAGATGCCTCTTAGAAATTTCCCCCTCACTTTAGTTGTCTTCACTTCCCGCCAGTCATCACTGTCTCCCTGTCCTGTTTCATAAAGGATTTCTTGCAGTTCCCTGACATCTCACTCTCCTTACAGCTTACTGTAATCTATAAAAAGACAAATTTGTTCTAAGGAGAAGAAGATGTGAAAGCCAGCTGTGTCTGCAATGTTTCCTTTTTTTTAATCCCTTAAACTGGATAAATGACCTTAATGTTTACCTTCTGTTTACAGAGTAACTCTTCCCTATGTGCTTCCACCTACCTAAGACAGTTTTTGAAGAACAGTCAGTATTTACTTGCTAGTATTATTGAATATATTCAATTAAATACCAGTAGAGAATTTCAGCATTGACTCTATTATGTTGCTGAAATATTGCCTCTATTGTACTTTAGATATTTCCATGGCCAGTTGCTACCAAAGTGAAAGCAGGATTTGAAAAACTGAAGGCTCGCTCTGGAAGAATACTATTTTCACAGATCAGTGAAGATAATAGCAGACCGTGGTCTTGCAGTCATGAATTCAAATATCTCTGAGTAACATACAGTTAATACTTTGTGCATAAAATTATGTATAACAACAGTTAGGAATATGCACAAAGTAAGTAAAGTTCACCAGTGATTATGTTCAACAATAAAAATGTACACAAGGTTCTTTAAATTAGGGAACATTTCCATGCACAGTACTTCGTTCTCACCTAAAAACAGCAAGGCAGCTTTAAATAATGACAAAGCTGTCTGGAAAATTAGCCCACAGTCTTTTAACTTCAAGCTGCATCCTTTTTTTTCTTTTAAACTAGGCAACTATTTACTTCACAGGTGTTTCCAGGAACATACACAAGGCCTGAAATACTTTACGTTAAACTGATAAGAAACACCTCTGTAGACAGAACTATATTTTGGAGGAAGCTGTAGTTTAACACAGCTTCACATATCACATATAACACATATCACATAGCTAACACATATCACATATGTAAGTAGAAGTAAGGACAGACGGACTTAAACTAGTTGTAGTATTTTCATGTGTTCTGCTTCAGAAGAGCTCTGTTTATGTTTTATTTATTGCTATTTTAGGGTGCTGTGTTGATGGATATTTAGCTAGAAACCATTCTTAGAGTTGTTTTGTGATGCTGCTTCTTACCTGCATGTATTTACCTTTTTGGAAAGCTATTTCCTTTCCTCCCTCCCTCTCTCCCTTCTTCCATCCTTCCTGCCTGCTGTTCTTTTCTGCCTTCCATATTTTCCTATAAATCCACCTATAATCATTTAGGTGGTTATTTTTAAGTGAAGTAATACTTTTATGAGGAATGGACACAAACATCTCCCGAGGACAATGGCATTTCCATATAGTGGGTATATGCAAGGCCTTAACTTGCAGCTAAAATTATATAATATCATAAATATTCTGTTTTGAAATACTGATTTTAACTTAGATTCTTCTTGTAAACAAACATCTGCTTCAAGCAGTAAATCATCAGAGCTGAATACACACCATCAGCATTTATCTCAAAGATCTAGTGTGAGACAGTTGAGGTCTCCAGGGGATTGTAGAAGGGCAGATATAGAGTACCTATCTGTAGAGAAGGAGAATCCAGAGAATTATAGGGCAGGCAGCCTAAATTCAATACTAGAAAGTTATCGGAACAATTTATTAAGCAATCAATTTGAAAGTACCCGCAGAATAATAAGGTGATAAGAAACAGCTAATATGGATTTGCTAAGAGCAAATAACGACAAACCAGCCTAATTTCCTTCTTTGACAGGATAACTGGTTTAGAGGACAAAAGGAGAAGCGGAAGATGTGATAGTTCTTGACTCGAGTAAGGCTTTTGATGATATCCCCTATGACACTCTTAGGGAAATATGATGAAATTGCGGGTGATGAAATTACAGTAATGTTGATGCACAAGTGGTTGAAAAACTGTAATGCGATAGTAGTTATAAATTGCTGCCTGTCAAACTGTAAAGGTTTATCACATGTGATATGACAAAATCCTAATCTGAGTTCTGTGTGAGTCAATATTGTCACTAATATTTTGGGGTGCTGGAATAAAGTGAAACCACCTGTTTTCAGCATCCCGAAGGGCCTTACAAACACATTCACAGGCTTGAGTAGAAGTTAGTTGGGCTGAGTTGTATGAATGATGCCACCTCTTCCTCCAACTTTCCCCCACATCCTCTGCTATTCAGCACTTGTGGTGGCAATGGATATTGAAAATGAAGTTCTTCATCTAGTGACATTTTTCAGCTTTCACATTCTCTTTCTCAAGAAATAGGCTTCACTAGTTCTCTATACTTGAGCCCATTTAGTCCTCTATTTAGAGGCAAACCTGGAACAAGCTCTTTTTCCCCTTTGCCATTGTTTTGCTTTAGCTTTGAATTCTTTTGAGAGGTGAATTGAAATCAGGAAGATGAAATCCAACTGTAAAATACAAAGTAGAGGTAGAAATCAAATTAACAAATGGGGAAGGTCCTGCTGAGCAGCAGGGCTGGGTCTGTATGTTATGACGAATCAGAAAGTGAAAACAAGTCAACAGTCGTGGTGGGTACTTTTCAAAATAACAGGTAGATGATATTCTAAAGTATTAATAGAAGTATCATATGCAGGGAGATAATTATTCCGCTTTAGCAGTGAAAGACCACTTGCATGCTGAATAAATAATTTCTGATATAGAGTATTCAATCTATAAAACAGAAAGTCTACATGAATCATGTCAGAAATAAATCTATAATTGCTATTGCTTCATATACATTGACACCCAGTGGCACCGTAGCCTCAGCTAAAGTTCTGTGCCAGTTTTATATGTCATATTTTGAGAAGGATGTATGCAGGCTGTAAAGAGTTGAGAGAGCAGCTAAATTTAAAAAATATGACTACCAAGGAAAGATGGAAAACATCTTGTACAAAAGAAGACTTTATGAGGACGATAGATGGGATCATGTGTAAAACATTTCTTATAAAAAGACAGTATCTATTGGTCTCCACGTCTGTTGAGAAGGGGAACAAGAAATAATCGGCTTTAATTTACAGTAACGAGAATTTACATTAGCAACTTTTCTCAAATAAAAATCATTACTCTTTTAAAAAACATGCATAGGAAATTTGGGAAAACCACAAAGCTATATAGCTTTAAGTGTGCACAGTGGAACCTGCATTGCCCAGAGCGATCAGGATGGACTCCCTCAACTTTCTCTTCAGTGAGTGAATGAAAAATATTCTTTGCATTACAGCTTCCCAAGGTACTCTTTACTAAACACCAGCTAGAACTAGGAACTCTAAGTGAGGAATTCTCAGATCTGCTAGGTGAGGGAGATTGAAATGAAAGAATTTGCAGATTTCTCTCCTGTTCCCTCTGCCCTCACTGGGTAGGAACTTTCCTCTGGTCTGGATCTCAGGCTAGTTACTTTCAGTAGATACCTGCTTTGCAACATGTTTTGTGTAGTCCATTCTGACTATCCATGTAAGTGTCCCATTTGCTTCTCTTTCTAAGGCCTGACTGCAGGCTTTTTACCCAGCTTTTGTTTGGTCCCAGGTTCTGAGCTCATGCTGCAGTTTCCCTATGCCTTTCAATCCCCATGTGCTTCATGCTACATACCAGACAGTTCTCCCACCTGATCACACCAACTGTTTTCCAGGGAAGGAACCATCCCCTCTAGAGGGTCTCAACTGACCTAGAGCACAACAACAACATCATTTTAACATAATATAACATGGAGTGAACTGTGAAGAAAGACATCAAATTGCCACCAAATTATAACAACTAAATAGACAGGTAGCTGTCAGGAAGGCTTTAGATACAGTTGATCCTGCCAAAAATTAGGTTGTGAATTCAGTGGTCTTCTCCAGAGCTCTGTTTCTAAGTGGTGCTGGCTGAAAGAGTTTAGCAAGCTGCAGCTCTAGATCTGAAAGCAGAGCAGGTTTGTGTGCAGCTGTGATTCTCCTTTTGGGCTGTCCCAATCCAATATCGGGGAGGTTTCGATACGATCCCAAGAGCGAGATTAAGACACAAATGAGGTCAAATGCCGTATACCAGAAACAGTTTTTATTATGAAAAGAGTAAAAAGGAAAAGGTAAAGGTAACCAATAAGAGCGATAGGATAGGGCAGAAAAGAAAGGCAGAAAACCAAGCAAGACTCCGGGATAGAATTGCAAGAATAGTCACCGCCACGGATCCACGGTGTCTCAGTGGGGGAAAGGGGTCCAAATCTCTCGTTCTGCGGCGGTGGACAAAGATGCGGGTCCACAGTGTGCCGTGGACGAAGGCGTGGCACGGGTCCACAGCGTCTTGGAGGTCTGTCTCGGGAGAGTCCAAATCTCTTGTTCTGTGGCAGTGGGCGAAGGCGCGCCTCCCTCATCTTGGCAGTCCCCTTTTATACTGGTAGCGGTCTTCACGATGGCATGTACAACACGGCTTCCACATTCCTGCACATGCGTACACACAGTTCCAGCCCCGTTCTTCACACGACTGTTACCTGACTCCGCGGCACATGACCCGGCAAGGCGTTTTTTGCAGGTTAAAAGTCTTGACCACCCAGCAATTGTCCTTATTGTCCTTATCGCACTCAGTAGCTGGAGGGGTTTCCCGCTTGAGCAAAGCGATCTTTGAGACAAAAGTTCTTACAGTCCGGTTTCTCACATGGGCTAATGGGCATGGTGCCACATTAACAAAACTCTTAGACTGCAAAGTGAACTCAGCTAAATGTTCAGGGCTGTACATATTGATCTAATGTGTTAGGTTACTTGTTACCTCTAACCTGACACAGCATTGTGCTGTGTGACCACAGCCTGCAATTTCCATGTCATCTAAAGCCCCGATAGAATTAAATCTGGCCAGGGACATCAAGAACAAGAAGACAAGCTGCTATAGGTACATCAGTGATAAAAGGAAGACTAGGGAAAATGTGGGCCCCCTCCAGAATGTAATGGGAGACCTGGTTACCCAGGATACGGAGAAGCCTGAGATATTCAATGACCTTTTTTCCTCAGTCTTCACCAGCAAGTGCTCTAGCCATACTGTCCAAGTTGCAGAAGGCAAAGGCAGGGACTGGGAGAATGAATAACCACCCACTGCAGGAGAAGATCAGATTTGAGACCATCTAAGGAACCTGAAGTTGCATAAGTCCATGGCACCTGATCAGATGCCTCCTCAGGTCCTGAGGAAACTGGTGGATGAAGTTGCTAAGCCACTATCCATCATATTTGAGAAGTCATGGCAGTCCAGTGAAGTTCCCACTGACTGCAAAAGGGGAAACATAACCCCCATCTTTGAAAAGGGAAAAAAGGAAGACCTGGGGAACTACAGGCCAGTCAGTCTCACTTCCGTGCCTGGCAAGATCATGGAGCAGATCCTCCTGGAGACTATGCTCAGGCATATGGAAAATAAGGAGGTGACTGATGACAGCCAACGTGGCTTCACTAAGGGCAAATTGTGCCTGACAAATTTGGTGGCCTTGTATGGCAAGATTATACTGTTGATTGATAAGGGAAGAGTAACTGATGTCATCTACCTGGTCTTGTGCAAAGCATTTGACGCTGTCCTGCACAACATCCTTGTCTCTAAATTGGAGAGACATGGATTCCATGGATGGACCACTCAGTGAATAAGGAATTGGCTGGATGGTGGCACTCAAAGAGCTGTGGTCAACGGCTCAATGTCCAAGTGGAGAACAGTGACAAGTGGTGTCCCTCAGGGGTCGGTACTGGGACTGGCAGTATTTAACATCTTTGTCAGCGACATGGACAGTGGGATCAAATGCACCCTCAGCAAGTTTGCCGATGCCACCAAGCTGTGTGGTGTGGTCGACATGCTGGAGGGAAGGGATGCCATCCAGAGGGACCTTGACAGGCTGGAGAGGTGGGCCTGTGTGAACCTCATGAAGTTCAACGAGGCCAAGTACAAGGTCCTGCACATTGGTCGGGGCAATCCCAAGCACGACTATAGGCTGGGCAGAGAATGGATTGAGAGCAGCCCTGAGGAGAAGGATTTGGGGATGTTGGTTGATGAGAAGCTCAACATGATCCAGCAATGTGCGCTTGCAGCCCAGAAAGCCAACCATGTCCTGGGCTACTTCAAAAGAAGCATGAGCAGCAGGTCAAGGGAGGTGATTCTCCCACTTTACTCTGCTCTCATGAGATCCTGCCTGGAGTACTGTATTCAGCTTTGGGGCCTCCAACATAAGAAGGACATAGAGCTGTTGGAGCGAGTCCAGAGGAGCAAGACCATGAAGATGACCAGAGGGCTGGAGCACCTCTCCTATGAAGACAGGCTGAGAGTTGGGGTTGTTCAGCCTGGAGAAGAGAAGGCTCCAGGGAGACCTTAGAGCAGCCTTCCAGTACCTTAAGGGGGCCTACAAGAAAGCTGGACTGTTTGCGAGGTCATGTAGTTAAGACAAAGGGTAGTGGCTTTAAGCTGAAAGAGGGTAGATTTAGGTCAGATATTAGGAAGAAATTCTTTACTATAAGGGTAATGAGGCACTGGAACAGGTTGCCCAGAGAGGCTGTGGATACCCCATCCCTGGAAGTGTTCAAGGTGGGATGGGGCTTTGGGCAACCTGGTCTAGTGGAGGGTGTCTCTGCCCATGGCAGGGGGGTTGGGAACTAGATGATCTTTGAGGTCCCTTCCAACCCAAACCACCATTCTATGATACTTCTGCTTTTATTACCCGTTCTGCCTTTTAATGCACATGCTAGAGAAGTCTCTATTAAGCTATTAAAGCAATAAGGCAGAGGAAAATAGAGAGAGAGATTATAAGCACTTTGAGAGCATTACACGAACAGGGTTTCTAAGAGCCAAATTAGTTTAAAGACTTAGAATATGTGCATACAACTAAAAGCATCAGCTGCTCTGTGGCAACTCTTCAGGTGCAAATGCTCAGCCTTCAGCTAATGGGAGGCAACCCAAGCCACGGTAGCTTGCTTTAACTGTTCACATTTGGCATGTGCACAGGAACAGTTACCACTGACTACTCAACACGCAATTGCTTGCATAGCAAGTTGCGCAGGAAATTCACATGGATCTGATGCATCTGTGTAGCAGTTTGACAGCATGGTCCCAAACAATTTGTGAAACAAAACAAATGAACAGCAATGATTTTGGAAAACTACTCAGCAAAACTGTCATTACGAATACACAGCCCTAAAATAGAAGAAAAATGTCCTTCCTGACATCCCTTCTGAAATACCACCATTCCTCAGAAAGATCACCTAAAGTCAGAACTTCTCCCTGCTCTCATTTTATCAGTGCAAAGGCCACTTCCTTACCCTGCTTTTTGTGCCCAGTAAGCCTTGTTGTAGTATTAGTGTATGAATATCGAAGAATACATAACGTCATAATGTTATCTGAGTAAAGGGAAGCTTGAGTTCACTTGCCCTTGAGCCACTAAGTCCAGACTACTGCCTAAATTCTTTCGCAAACTTTGTATTGCCACCTGCTGAACACATTTGATTTCTTATCTATTTAATTATTTGCTTTCAGTGGTCTTTGTTCATTGGGTGATTTCTAGAACATAGAAGAATATCCACATCATGGTCTCTCCTTCAGTTTTTATCTGTAGCTCTTGGAGCTAACAGGCATATCTGAAGTATGCATTACTCACTTTTGAAACCAAGAAGCAAACTCAATATAGCAGGAGTGCTTATTCTTCAAATTCCCTCCCAAAACTGATCTCCAGAATGGATTGGTTATCCAGCTCTGGGGGCCCCAGTACAAGAGAGGCATGGAGCTGTTGAAGCGAGTCCAGAGGAGGGCCACAAAGCTGGTCAGAGGGCTGGAGCACCTCTCCTATGAGGACAGGCTGAGAGAGTTGGGATTGTTCAGCCTGGAGAAAAGGTGGCTCTGGGGAGATCTAATTGTGGCTTACCAGTACCTGAAGGGGGCCTAGAGGAAAGCTGGAGAGGGATGGTTTATCAGGGAGTGTAGTGACAGGACAAGGAGTAATGGGTTTAAGCTGAAGGAGGGTCGATTTAGATTAGATGTTAGAAAGAAACTCTTTACTGTGAGGGTGGTGAGGCACTGGAACAGGTTGCCCAGAGAGGTTGTGGATGCCCCCTCCCTGGAAGTGTTGAAGGCCAGGTTGGATGAGGCTTTGGGCAACGCGATCTAGTGGAGGGTGTCCCTGTGCATGGCAGGGGGGTTGGAACTAGGTGATCTTTGAGGTCCCTTCCAACCCTAACCATTCTATGATTCTATGATACCCTGCCATGATCTGCAGAGAATTCATGACCTCAGAGTCTGAGGAAGCAATTGTCTCAACGACAATGTGCAACAAACATCCTTCTTATCAGTCTGATTCTTTCCTTAGAGACATCTCTAAAGATCTCCAGGTTGAGGGGTTTTTTTGTGTGTGCAAAAGTATGTAGTCATTCCTAAACACGATCTGTTAAAGCTATATCTAAATGTTCAATTATTGGTTTATTAAGTATTTATGATGTTGAGCAATTATGAATAAACTTTGATGAACACATTTTCAACTGGACAAGTGCTTTTAAAGAAACATTTCTTAAATGATTTCCCATAGCTGTTGACTCCCTTTCACAAAGGAAATATTGATGAACAAATCTTGAACATTTTCCAGGTGAAATTCTCATTTTGCATTTGTGTTGGACAGTTACATTTTCTACCTGACTGAAGGAAATTGGTTTGAAGTTGGTGTATGCATGCTTTAGTTCACAGATAGATGCACAGTGGACAGAATGACTCATAAAATGTTTGTGTGTTGATATAGCTATCATTCCTCAAAAGCATGCAGTATTATAATGGTACTATTGCTTTGTGGAACAGCAATCATTATAGGAGATATCTACTGTAAGTGATTTGTATGAACTGTATGAATTTATTTTGCTTCTCTCCAGCAATCTAATTACAAGCGTAAAAGACTCTGAATTCTCTTGTAAAACCTTTTTCTAATGGAACAAGAAAAGATGTCTGAGAATCCATGACCTGCACTGTCTCTACACCGTGGTGACACCTGTAATTATTGTCTCCTGTCATCGATAAGTCTTGTGTCATAGTATAAATAACTAGTGGGAGACACTGTCTTTGTCCAAGGTACAAAGACCTTCTTGAGCTGTGTAACTGAATGAATTCCAGAAATAGTTAATCCCTTGTGCACTGCTACTTGGCAAATGTCCTGAGAGACAGAGTGGGTACACTTCATCTGAAGAAAAAGAGTCATAAACACAGAGATAAGTTGAAACAACTTCATTGAGAATAAAAATTGCTGCAGTCTATAACAATGAGAGGGTAAAAGGACACAGCACTTTGCCAAAGAAATGTGTAGAGTAACAGAGCATGGTAACAATCTGATCAAGATCAACAGCCGACCAATGTAATGCAATGAAATTACTTAAACTGGGGATAAGCGTCCAAGGAGAATGAGAGATAACTAACAATGTCTATAAAGTAAAAATATCTATATAAGTAAAACAAAATTAGAAAGAGGATAGCTAGTCAATGTGCCTGTTTACAAAATTGGTCAAATGCCTCGAGGGCAGTCAAAGAAAAGGTCAGTTCACCACATATGGTAACATATATGAGAGCCTTTGGGCTGATACCAAAGCAGGCAGCTACAGGACCCACACACATCATTGGTCACTGTGACCTCATTGCGAGTGTGTCAAGTTGGCAGGTACCAGGATTTGCTTTTCACATGGGAGAAAACCCGATGTCATGCAGCTCTGGAGCACAAGTGTGAGTACTTGGTGCATGAAAGATGGTCAGTCGCATCCAATCCAGTCCTACCTTCTCATCTCGTTTCTGCACAAGCTTCAAGGGATGGTCATGACAGAGGCAAAAGGAACTAGTTACTCTGTTGCTCCACCTCAAAACTGTATTTAGACAGGAAAATGGAAGTTTGATGCTAAACTTCAGATGAACATTTGTAGGTGTTGCAACACGTAGCTAGTGGAACAACTTACTGAATAGCGTCATAGGTTGTCACCACAGGTGAAAATTAAGAAAATTATCCTGCCTCAAATTTTGAAAGGTATTTCTGTAGTGTTGGCAGGAATTAACAGTGTCAGGGAACACTTTTGACCTGTTTAGATTAGAATGACTTCTTTTGACTTATATTCATTCCTCTACTTTGAAAGCTTCTAGTTTTAAGAAACTAATTTTCATGATTCCTAACTTATAGTTCACATCTACTCATCTGTGTGACTGCCTACCTGCCTATTTATCTTAATAGTTAAGTTGAGAGACATATTTTTGGTGAAAAGATGTTTTTTTACAGATGTTTTCCAAAGTTACCCCTTCTCTGTTAACAGCACTTTGGGGATGTGCAGTGGTGGTGGTTTTCTTACACCTGCTATGGCAGTCCTTTTCTGGAGCATGAACTTTTGTACAACAATACTTTTTCTGTGGACCTGAGTTAAGATAGACGTAGACAGTGGAGACTTCTGCAGTCCTATCAGCTCATTCTATGTCTTTGTAATGTTTTATCTACTTCTGCGGGTACCAAATTCAGCAAACCTGGTTTCATACTGGATATGGAGTGCTGGGTTGCAGGTGCCATGTGAAAGACCTAGCAGCTGTGGTAGTTCCTGGAACAGAGACCCTAAGACAGAGAATAAATATCCCAAAAGCCATACTACTAGTCAGACCTCTGCCACTGCCAGTCTTCAGCTTAGATAATTTCTACTGTTTTAATAACATCTAAATAATGAATCACCTCTTATCACCCTTCACCTTCTGGAAATCTCCTTTAAAAATATTTTGAATGTGTTTATATTGTATGCAAAATGTATGTATATATTTTATACTATATACAAAACAGTGGTACATACAATAGATGCTTGCAAGTCACCATTTCCTTTATAGTGCACAAGCTCCATAGTGGCAGCTCAGAGTGACTATTGTGCATCTCCGGTTGTGTCCTTGAAGAGTTAACTTTTTCAAGATTTAGATGTCTGATAGCTTTATAATCACCCTTGCTGATAAAATGAATAGATTACAGGAGAAAGCCCTGTTTTTACATGACCTTGGTTATTACATTCAATGATAAAGTAAGTTTTATGTAGAAAATTATAATTGTGAGCAGATCATAAGCTCATATTCACTCTCTGCTCAGAAAAGTTTAATAGTGATTAAAGATTTCCCCTGATTTCACAGCAAATGATATTGATTGCATAGGATAGGAAGGTGCTTTCTTTATCATTCCAGCTGCAGTGTGATTTTAGAGGGAAATCAGGCAAGGTTTCTTTGATAGTTGTACTGCCGATGTGTGGTATTGACTGTGTGATACAGACAGTATCTGTTTCTTTATCACTTTCTATTACAAGAAATCCTTTCTTTAGAGTATTTTCAAGTCAAGACTAAACAAATGAAGTGATGAAATATTTTGGGCACCTTGGTTTTTTAACTGCTTATCTGAAGATAATTTAAAGACCTTCAGTACTGAGATAGTCAGAGTCTAGTTCTGTCTAAAAACAAGTGGTTAGAGAAAACTCAGATTAGTTACCATCCATCCAGAAACCAAGAGTACTTATAGGCCATTTTGAAAGTATGAGATTTATAATGGAGCATTTAGAAATGCAATGCATTGTATAGCTTTTCCTTGAACCTTGTCTGTTAACCATTTAACTGCATCAACAAGTTCAATATTATACAACCCTCACTACATATTTATGAACTGTCTGACCAATTTGATGTCTTATGCCTACGGGTAAACTCATCATTCTCTGTGCAATTTTTTGCCCTAAAAGTTTCACTGAGATCAATGTTCTGAACATTATTATGATCCTCCCACACAAGACAAAATAATTTGCAGGAAATCTTTCAAATATCAAGCTATAACTCAAGTTAGGTTAGAAGTGGGGGAGGATGAGCTGGAGAGAGGATTAGTTCCATGCCAAATATCTGCAAGAACAGGCTGGAAAACAAACACAAATCATAGTAGGCAAAATCACAACACACTACACACATAAATAAAACACCAGACACGTTCTGAAGAAATACAATAGGGAGTTTAGTTGAGCTCAGAGTAGACAGATTTTTCCAATTAGCTGCCAGTCTTTTTAGCAAGACACTATTCTGACCTTTACCTTTTTATTTGATCATTTATACAGTATAGATTTCCAAACCCACAGTATCTTAAATGGTGGTGTTGATTTCATATTGTTTACATTATAGATATACTGAGAGTCAAAAACAATTTAAAAAAAGAACAGCTTGAAAGCATCCCAGGGAAAAGAGAAATGGGCTGAGGATTGGACTTTTTTTCTTTTTTTTTAACTGAGGCTTCTCCTATTTAATATCTTTATTTGGAGTATCAAGTAGGGTCTCCAGATGATGGATGTATCACTTCTTAGTTAAATTTCCATATTTATCTTGTGTAACTAGATATAGGTGTCTGTTTGGACTGATCTCTCAGTAATATGTCAGGTCTTTTTGTGCATTTGAATACACTGGCTTACCTAGGAGATTCCCTCCATTCCTAGGGGACTTCTCTAATCTGCCCCTGTCTGCATCATTTGTCCTGGTATTGCTGCTGAGCCTGGTGTGCAATGAATAATTCAACCTTCCTTCTCACCTTAGACCTAAGGAAAAGATAAATTAATAATCTGTCTGAAAGTTGCAGCTCGAGTGCTGCTCTGCCTCCCACTGTCACTTCTCAGGTTTCAAGCCCCTTCCAGCTGCTCAGACTATGATTTTCTGCTGCCAGCCCAAGGGTGTTTGCGAACTACTCCCTCACTCGTACTCCTGCAGTGGCTCTCAGTAGCAGAGGGTGTCTTCGAAAGTGGGAAAGAAATGGTTTTAGCCCATTGGCAAGGTGAATGTGGTAGTGGTGATGGCATCAGGCAGCACTTAGCTCCTTGCCTTGTCTGCTGGTTTTGGCTGGGATAGAGTTAATTTTCTGCAGAGTAGTTAGCATGGGGCTGTGTCTTGGATTTGTGCTGAAAACGGTGTTGATAACACAAGGATGTTTTCGTTACTGCTGAGCAGTGCTTACACACAGCCAAGGCCTCTTCTGCTTCTCACACCACTCTGCCAGTGATGGGGGTGCATGAGGAGTTGGGAGGGGACACAGCTGGGACAGCTGACCTCAACTGACCAAAGGGATATTCCATACCATATGACATCATGCTCAGTATATAAACCTGGGGGAAGAAGAAGGAATTGGGGGCACATTCAGAGTGATGGTGTTTGTCTTTCCAAGTAACTGTTAGGCATGACAGAGCCCTGCTTTCCTGGAGATGGCTGAACACCTGCCTGCCAACAGGAAGTGGTGAATGAATTCCTTGTTTTGCTTTGCTTGTGTGTGTGGCTTTTACTATACCTGTTAAACTGTCTTTATCTCAAATCATGTGTTTTCTCACTTTTACCATTCTAATTCTCTCCCCCATCCCACCGGAGGAGAGTGAGCGAGCAGCTGTGTGGGGCTGAGCTGCTGGCTGGGGTTAAACCTAGCCACTCTGAGAAGAGCAGTGCATGGTGGCTAACATCATGTACTGTCTCTGCAAGGCCAACATTTGAATTATGTCTTTTGGTTATACAAAGAATAGGAACAGCACAAGAACCTGGTTTCTTGTAATGCCACCATGTTGGTGTATATTGGTCTTACACTGGTCTATTTTAATCCTTTTTTGTGACATGCAGATGATACATAGACTACAAAACTGATGCTTCTACATCCCTCATCTGTAATGACTACTAGACAGCATCTTCTTGATTCTTTTTCACTTGGAGTAAGATTTTTTCTTTTCCATAAAATTCTCAATGGTGTCATGCTTCATGGGGACCTGTTTGCTGACTGGGGGCTTCAGGTGCTTCTGTTATTGACACAATTTCGAGAACCATAGCTAGAGAATGAGGAGGCCTGCACATGAAATAATCTTTGCTGGCTATCTAAAGAAAGCAGAATCTGACAGGTACTATCACTGGTAAATAAATACTTCATAAAATACATGTCTGCTGCTTGAAAATTTTTCAGGGCTGCTCAATTTTTTTTTCTGTTGTGTATTCTCACAATTAATATGCAAGTATTTAGTAATTTGTGTGTATGTGTGTGAGTATTCCCACTCTCTCACAAACAGCTTCTTTAAATTGCAGGTTTCTACAATATGGGTAAATGGAAGTCCTCTGTGTAAGACTGGAAGTTCCCCAGAAGTCTATCCAATTATTTAACCTTGATAATGAGAAAAGGTTGATATAGTTAAGGTTAATGATCCAATTATTTGAGAATACCAGCCATCAAAGCACTTTATTCTAGTTAACTATGTACATTCATTAAAGTCATCCCAGCCTTTTCTTGTATTTCTGTTCTTATCAATAAGCCATTATCAATAAGAGGCCTAATTGTTCAAGAATCAAAATATCTCTCGCCACCTAAAAAATCTAGGTTATGAAGCAGTTCGGACTATATGTTCTTTTTCCATTCAATTACCTGGTGTCAGCTAACTAATTATGATCTCTTCAAGCAGACGGTTCCTCAAGCAGAGAAGAAACAAAGACACTACAAGAGGAAGGCATTCCATTTCTGCATGAAACTGGTCCTGGGAGTAGTTTTTCATCTCACATCCCCCTAGCTGCTACGGCCATCTCATAGCTCTCCCCTCATTCTGCCTCTTTTCTTCTCCTACCTACCTCTTACATCTGCACGCAGATCCCTCCTACCTCTTCTGCCGAGGCAAGAGGCAGCATATGCTGTGGCTAGTTTGCAGGGTGAGTGTGGGCTGACTGGACAGCTAGTAAGCGTGAAACGGTCGAACAGCTCTTCTTTTGGGGCTGTGATGTGGGCCAAAGGAAAAAAAGATAAGAACAGAGGTATTCCTGCCTTTTCCATTCTCTATTTTTCACCCAGCTGCTTATTTTCATGGGACTTTTAGGAACTTCATATACTTTGAAATTTCTATTGCTCTGTCACAGTAACTTGAAATTGGTTGCATGTTTAGAAGTTACTGACAGACAGAGAAACTGGCAAAAAGATGTATCTATAAACACGTACATAAGTTCACACATACTGGGCCATACACAAATGTGATTGCATAAGCCTTAAACTAAGAAAAGCCACTGGTGAAATCTTTGGGTTTACTCGAGACGAAACACAACCTAGGAAGGCTATGTTGTCACATAACGCAAACTATATATACCAAGTCTCAGATGTGAAAAGCCAACAAGGCTCTGTGCTTTTACATGCTTCCAGCATCTCTGCATGAATCACCCTTGTAAAGCATAAAATGAAAAACGAGTAACACATAATAGATAGAGATAACTGAGTAGAAAGTAATGACTAGAATGAGAAGGAATTATCATGTGGATGCTGTCTAGATGCTGACTTTTGTCACTGGCATACAAAACACTTCAGAGGAGGTAGGAAGAAGAAATATGATGGCGGAGTCTGCCTCAGTGTTGATGTATAAAGTGGATGTATCCTTGAATAGTCAGAAAATCCATTTTTCAGCAGAAGTGTTTCTCAGACATATTGTGAGCTAAAGAGTACTGGTGCAGAGGTAGATGACAATTTTTCAAACTCAAGTTTACTCTGGTCTTACAAATTCATCACAGAACATGAAGTACAGGAAACAATGAAGTCTGCAGAAGCTTGCTCAGAGCCAAATGAAAAATGCAAATCAGTTTTAAAGTATTAAATTCTGTTAAATGTCGGTAGGTGTATTTGTACTTTTTTACAAGCTACAGATCTTTTAGTTTGTTCAGTAAAGGTTACTAGTTTTTGCTGTCCGAGATTTTTAAAAAATGAGTGACCCTATGCATACATTCTGAACATCTAAATTGTGAAAGTGCTAGTCTCAAGTGATTCAAATCACAAATAGAGTAGCTAAAATAAAAGTTCCTATTTATCCCATGTTTCTTTACTTCACAGAAATGAAAATACCACACTAGACAAATTCAAAGGGACTTTTGTACAAATAGCTTTATTGATTGCCAAAAAGCAAATAAACTGGAGAGCAGAATTCCCTCTGCCAAATGACAAATGCATTATAAATCTCAAAGACATTCTTCAACTTGAAAGACTGCACTGTAGCTCCTGGAAAATATCAGAGAACATTGACCAAAGTATTTTATCCAGTAGTATGTTATTTAGCAACAAGTAAATTCTGATCTGTAGTATTTTTAAAGCAAATTTTAAAAAATCTTTATTGTGGTTGCACTAATATTCTTTGCTTTTCCTTCTTTTCCCATGATTAGAACTATTATTGTTCCATAAGGATTACTGCATTACTGTTTTGCAGTTTGGTTACTCCTCATTTCAACCATTCATTATGTTGTTATTTTTTCCTCTACAAATTTTAAAGTATTATAGTGTTATTACACTGCAAAATACTATATTTTTGTAATATATTGGTAATAAATATATTGCTGCAGAAACAATTGATTTTTAATTGAAAAATGCAGAAAAACAATGAAAGGTTTTTTTGCTTTTGTTTCATGGGGTTTTCCTTTAACAATATTTACTCCAGCTGCTTTTCAAGGACACCTTCTATATCATTTAGGTCTCTTTCAATGAGGAGCTCAGCTATACAAGTGTGTCACCATTGATGATGACTGAGTTTCTGGATAGCTCGGTCGTTTTCAAGTCTTCCTGGGCTGTAGTATCCTCCATCAAGAGGCAAACAGAGTTAAGAATAGACTTGACAGAAAACATAAATTTGAAGGAATTTAAAAACAAAATTGGAATTTCTAAATACAAATATTAGGTTTCAAAATGCAGACAAAATTTTCGTGCATACAAAAAGCCTCAGCTTACAACAGCAGATTCATATGACCCCAATCACTGAACTTTATACTCACAACAGGTATCTCACTCTGTCTCTCCACTGGAACCATGCGTAGTCTTCTAATGAACTGCTTTAAAATGCAATATTATGCGGGGTTTCTTAAATCTGGTATTGAGAAGGCTTTTCAAAAGTAGAGGCAAGAGAGGTAAAGGATCTCACAATAGTGATCTTTTCCTTCCTGTGGTTACTGTTTTAATGCTTTTCACAGAGGAAATCAGGACAACCAGTCATGCTTTTTCTGGCCTTTAATGTTCCTTGAGAAGCATACACAGGAACATGAGAATGCCTTTACTGTCTTCATGTTTTCACTCCCTATGCCTGATCGCATGAATCTCAGCTGCTTGCAGAACCGTGCTTACCATGCATTGAAATAAAACTTTTTTCCTCTTGGCTCAAATAGTTATTTCTACAGATGGCAAAAAGAACCAGTTCACAAGTTCCAGCTTGATGCATTTTTTCAAGAGTTTAAAGTACAGGTTTTTCATTCACTACAGTGTACAAGAGCATCTTCAGGGAAGCAGTCTTTCCAAAGAAAGTCCTAATCTTGCAGCTGACAGTTGAAGGACATGTACTGAAGGAATGATTCACCTTTTTATGCACCTCCTTCAATTTCTGTTGTAGCAAGCAAGAAAGGGTGCAGGGTTCCACTTGCATGCTGAGATCCCAAACACAGCAGTACATTTTACATACAACTAATAAGACTTATAAGCAATTTGGGAATAATTAGGAAATGCAATTGAGTTTGGAGCTGCTGAGTGACAAGAACAATACAAATATGCCCTAAACCCATATAACAAAATAGCCAGGCTTGGCATTCATGCTAATTGCAGTTTATTCATTGAGTTATCTCGATGAATATGCCTTGATTTCCGTGAGATACAACTAGGGGGAGAAGGTACTACTCAAGACAAATACACATTGGAATACATTTAGAATTGTATTCTACAAATCTACCCTAATTACTAGCTAGAAGGTGTGTATGTTTATTGCCTGATTATGAAAGCTGCACATCATAATCATTGATACATTTCAATATCAGGAGTTGTTAATTTTAAAGTATTTAACAACTCTTTGTTATTTGCCAGTTTTATTCAAAAGGAGATGTGAAATAACTAAAAATCTATATGGACATTTCCTGTTCTTTCAATAGTGTATTGTACATGATTAATAACCCACAAATCCAAGTTTACTTCTGTTTGTAAGGAGAGCTTTTTCTCTAGGATTTTCACCAGGTCAGATGTGTTAGAAACATTTTTAAATTAAATCAAAGTCTGTTAGTTTTTTAAAAATTAAAAGCAGAATGCATCATCTCATGTAGAGCATATATTTCTGACACAAATACAAAATTCTAAGAGCTTTAATGTATAATGACAGCATTTCCCTATATTTTCCTCCTGTATTGTATTTCTGGTACTAGTTAGACAAAAATTGCTCCAGCTCTTTTCACAGAAGCAACAAAAGTGTAAGAAAATGCTAAATAAACACTGTAGCTGCTAATCTGATGAAAAAGATGACCACAAGGCAAATAAGGCAGAGCTGAAAAGAATGCTGAAAATCAGTAGTCTCTACTGAAGATGAAAGCAAGGTCAATTTCTTCTTCTGGAAAGTCCAAGCAAGGAAGATGAAGTGCATCCTGTTCTCCTATGTCCTGTTGCTATTTTTATGTGAGAGACATCAGCCAGGAGAAACAAGTCTCAAGTGCCAGGTGTTCAATGGGACAATCACAGTATGTCTGCCCTGGATTTGATGAGGAAGGTTATTACTTGTGAAACAACTTAAAACTGCTATTTCCTATGCACTTTTCTCATGGACAATTTTTGCTCCTAGAAGTTTTACTTCTCTCATCCCTCAGTTTTAAAGACTCATCTTGATCCCCAGATCTAGTGTGCTAAGAAGAAAGAACAGTCTTGCAATGACCTTAACTCTCTTCTCTTTGAAGCCTGGATGACGGATTGTTCTAAGTGATTCTCAGATTGTTCTCACTTTCCCCCAGTGTACAATATCCTGAAAGGTCTGAGAAAACTACCTATATGGCAGGAATACCTAGTAAAATAGAGGAACTTTTTTTTTTCTTTTTTGGTCTGGTTCAAATATAAAGCTTTTAACACCATATGAGCCATCCATAAATTGTCCTGCTGTCTAGGTCTGAGAGAGAGCAAATTGTCCTTATGCTTAGTTAAGGTGAATGAAATTGTCCTCATGCCCTGCTAATGAGCAGATGGTGTTCTCATCCTACAAGGCTGACCAAAGTGTTGCCACCCATGTGGAATGTCAGTCCCAGATTTGCAGTTCACTTTTTAGTAGAAAACTTTATGGTTTCTAATACTTTCACCAACAGTTTGCCTTCCTGGTTACTGAAGACGAGGCCAAATCTAAATATGAACATGTTTAAAGTAATTTTCAGTGTGAATCAATTTCTCTAAACAAGAAGTAGTCCTTGCTCTTCCAGCTCGAGTTCATGCCATGTGAAATTCCTGTCACATGGCACAGTGAAAAGGGTGAGAGAGAGACATAGTTATGTGTAACTCCTGTGTGTAGAGATGATGTCTTTAAGGACCTCCCCCCAATATCTGATGAGTGTATGAATTTGTCCCTTAGAGAAAAAGTGGTGATTTTACAAGGTGACCTAGGTATGAACTATTTCTTGGCTGTTGGTTTATGAAGAACTTTTGAGTTCGAGTTAAGTTTTCAGTTTTCTGGAGAAGTAGTGGAGAAGGTGAAAGTCACAGCAATTTCCTACCAGAAACTTTCCAGTCACGTCATATACAGACAGGTTATAAAGTAGCGAGGTAGCGTTCCCTGTCTGTTAGTGGTTGCTAAGAAGACATCTGTGAAATGACCTTCTACATCTCTATTCGCACAGTTGTAAAACCTTAGCAGCAGATATGTATCTCCAGCAAAGTCAAGCACTGTCCCCTTAAGAACTAGGTCATGGCTTGGCCTTGGCTGCCTAGGTATCTCATGCTATTTTAGATGCCCTGGAAGATTAGGATATGCCTGGACTCCAGGTGCTACTTTTAAAAACGTTTCTTGTAGACCCTGTGTCATGTCTTCCAGTTCCATGTCAGTGTTGTGGATGCTCTGTGGCCTCCTGCATCTAATCCTCTGTGCACATGTCACCTTCAGTCACTAGTATGCAATGGGCATATGGGAAATCACTGGAGGCAGAGAGAGAAGTCCTTTAGCATTACAAATGGTATTCTCTGAGGTATCAGGTACATACTGTGAGCTGTGCTCTTCCCCCCCGCCCTCATCAGACCACTACTTTTCTCATTTCCAAAAATCCTATCTTATGACATTGGTGCAAAGCTTTATACAGGGTGTGTTTGTGCCATTACAGGACTAAACTCGAGCACATCAGCACAGAAGAAACATCGTTACTGTGACGGAACTCACATCTTTTCGTCTTTTTTTCCCATTGTTTCCTCATGTATGTCATTTTTTGTACACTTACTCTTGTGCCATTTTCACATAAGTCTCTTTGTCTCAAGAAGGAAATGTCTGACCTACCTTGAGTCTTCCCTTCTTCTCTTTTAGCACTGAACTACCTTTATATTTATCTGCATCATATTAGCTATTTTTTTCTCTATACTACTCTGTTAGCTTTATTCTCTTTTGTCATACGTCTTCTTATTTTTTCTTCCCCATTACTCCTATCCCTTTCATTTAATCTCTTTGTTTTAGCATATCACATCAACCAACCTTTATCTCTTCTTTTTGCAGCCTAGTTTTTTTCCTTAGCACATTGTCCTATTTTTCCTGTTTCTCCTTTTCTCCCCCCTGAGCATTTTTACAGTGTCCTTTGTCTGCCTTTTTCTGTCACATTATCCTGCTTCTGCTCTCCATTTTCTCTAGAGTGTCATTTTGGTATAAAAGAAATTGTATTGCATGTTATTTATTCTCTACAATTTTGGGTGAATGGACCTGCCTGTATATAGAGACACATTTACACATAGTATCCTTCAATTACTTCCAGATTGTCACTATAATTTCAAGAGTACACTATATTTATAGTGGTTGAATTCTCCAATGGTTAATATACTATAAATCTTTCACTCTTATTTATTCATACTCTGTCATGAAGGGGCAGTATTTGAATTTTCTGTTTCTCATGTGGATTCTTTTAATGCCATGGGGCCTGACTGCAACTAGGTATAAGGATGTGCAGGTGTGTAAATTGGGGGCAATTGAGTTTTAATCACTGAGCTCCCAGAGTCCTGGACAGGAGGAGGGTTAGTTGGCTAGTGCAGTCAGCAGCACCACCACCAATACATGGGAGATGCAACTGGGGTCATCACTCTTCTCCATGAGCTTTTGAGGTGCATTTAGCATGGAAAAAGTACATGCGATGCAGGCTTTTGTTAATCCTAACTCTGCTTGAGTTGCCATTGCTTCCACAGGTGAGAAAGTCCTTAAATATCGCTTGAGGCCTTTGGTTGGTGCTATGCTCTGCAGGGAGGAAGTCCCTGGGGTCTGCCTCTGGAGTGGCATTTGTCAGGCATGACAGTGCCTCAGAGAGGCACAAAAATTGCATGTCTGGTGTAAAAATAAATAGTGTCATCTTGGTAGAGTGGCTTTGAAATACAGAGAAAACTACTTTTTCTGATGCTGTGTAAGAAAAGTTAAAATTTATTGTGTGCTTTATTGCTGAAGAAGATGTCTAAGATGAAAGTAGTTGCTGCAGAGCCAAAGTTTCCTTGAAAATATGTAAGATGAAAATATGTAGGAGTGAGGTGACAGAATGGGCACAGGGTTTAGTATATGCACACAGGAGCATAATTTTAAGTTTTGCTCTGCCTTGAAAAATTCATTAGAAAGAGGCCTTAGAAGGTCACCTAATCAACTGTCTTACCCTCAGGTAACCTATTCCTTTTTTGTCTCTTGTCATCTAAGGTCTGCTCGACTTTCTTAAAGACCACAAACAACGAAGGTGCCACAGCCTCAGGGTAATCTATTCCAGTGTTTCACTTCTGGCCATAAAAAAATTTTCCTAATATTTCACCTGAATTATCATTCCTTGTAGCTTAAGGTATTTTCATATCAACTATGCATGTGGAGTAGAGATTAATTTCTTACTTATTGCAGCGGTCTTTAGGGAACTGAAGACTATTTTCAGAATTCTTCTCTCAGACATCCTTTTTTTATGCTAAACAACCTTGGTTCCTTTTTTTTTTTTTAACAGATTGTTCTTTATGCATGTCATCCTCTGAAGTTTTTCTAATCGTTCTGCATGTATGTTTCCTAAAACTGAACTCATTCTCTTGCTGAAGAGAGCAAGTGTTTCCCGTGCTGAATGGAGTGGGAGGAAGACATCGTTTATCTTTCATCCTGGTGTCTTTTTCATGACAGCATGATGTAGTTTTGCATTCAATGTTTGATATACTGTAACTTCCAGATCCTTTTCCAAAGAACCAATAAGTTATTCTGCAGTCTTTGGTCAGCTATTTCCAATTCCACATGCTAGATTATTTTGGGGGCTACTTATCTACTCCCTCAAGATCATTTTGAATTGAACCCTAGCTTCCAAAATACACACAGTCCCACCAGCCTCCTGTTGGCAGAAGAGGTGTTAAAAAAAACACTAGAGGCTTTTCTTTTTTGGTTACAAATGGAATTGTTGAATAAGGCTGGATGCAGAGCAGAAGTCTGACAAACTCTTCACATGTCATTCTGACAGCAGACCTATTCCAGAATGATTTAATCTTGTTCATGTTTTCTTAGCTTGCTTAATATATCTCATGTGAGAGTCATCATATAAAGGATAAGCTACTTCTCTTGAATCCACAATGTTACATTGATTTACAAGAGTATTAGGTTGTTTTGACTTGTTTTTATAAGTAGTAAACTTATATTTCAGTTGATTTTTTTTTTTCACCTGAGAATTCACGTTATGCTAATTGACCTGAAACTCCCTACTCTCTACTCCCTTTCTGTCCTTCATCTGCTGTACACAAATTATTAAAGATAACTGCTGTAAATCTGAGGTTGCTTTTACTGTGTCTTCTTAAATAAAGTTCGGGGGGGGGTTTTGTTGTTTTGGGCGTTTTTTTGTTGGTTTTTTTGTTGTGTGTGTTTGTTTGTTTAAGTTAGGATTATTTAAAAGCATCTAAGTTCTCCCAATAGTTTGTAATCTATTACTTTCATGTTCTAGGGTCATCAGTATATTCTTTTGTCAACAGCAGCAAGTGTGATGAGGACTTTGTTGACTGGACTTAGCTGTGAATTCCCACAGGTTATGAGAATCAGCACCCACGTTTTGCTGGCCACATGGCTGTTGTGTGGTGTTGTGAAAGGGCACTGTACTTCGTTTGCACTAACCACCTTCAACTGATGATCTGAGAAGGCTTGAAACAGAGGCTGCGCAAATCTGAGAACGTCAGGGCTCCTGTTTCCCAGGAGAATTGCTAACTATTGGCTATTTCTCTATAGCATTGAAAACTTGTTTATTTCCTTTCGTCACTACTTTTAACTTAGATACAACACTGATGTCAGGAATTGCCACAGCAATGGCTAAACCATCAGGCAAATCAAAGTACACTGTTCTGGTTTACAAATATTCACAGGTCACTTCATTATCTAAAGTCATAAACATCTTGCAGGCATCTTTTTCGCTATGTAGTATGCCCATTGAAACAGTGGGACTGGATAGAGTGAAAGATTATTTCAAGATCATGAACATGGTGAAATTTGAGTCAAAATTTACCAAAGTCAAAAGAAATATTGTTTATTGCTTTGGATTTTAGCTCCAACAATTTTTCTTAAATTTCATGGTCAAAAGGATATTGTAATATCTTACTTTCTAAAGGATATAGTGTTGACTACAGAGAAATTCACTTCTATTTGTTTATTTGTCTACCTATAACTCTCATCTGGGCATACAAGCCATTAGGATGACAAATATTTTTATATTTACAAATTGAAATAAATTAAAAATAAGCATGTGCTTTCTGTCACCAGGAAAACTTAGAACAACTAGAAGATGGAGCAGCAATGTGTTATGTCCTTATTGTCAGTAGAAGTCTTGGTGGTATTAATACTTGATATTGAACACTTTTTTTTTTTTCAAGCAGCTGCATTCTAGAAAATAGAATTTCAATAATAAGGAGAATAGAGATGAAGTAGATGTTATTGTGTTTGTATTATCTAAGACAGAATTAAAAGGAAGTTGGTGATCATTGAGCAAATGACTTGCTTTGCAAGTTGGTTGTTTTGTTTTCTTGTTTTTGTTTTTTTTTTTAATTACTCTCTCACTGTGATCTCTGTATATTAATTCTTAGTATTTATAGTGAATGTTATTTAGGACAGGAAAAGACAGGAATGTCTGTTAGGAATGTTGTGCTAAAAATTTGCCAGCTTATGGCTTGTAGGAGCTGTAGGTGAGTGCTGTAAGATTCTTGTTTTAAATGCCTTGCAAGCCTTGTGGCACATCACATTGCCTACGTTTCCTATGTTCTAGAGAGCTGAATGTTTGAATGAGCAGCTGTTATTTTCTTTTGTTCACTAGAATGTGATATTCCTATGCTGTTTTGTAAATGTGTATCTCTTCTCTGAAGCCCAAACATTTAAAAAAAAAAAAAAAAAAAAAAGGTGTTATTTCATTTAACGCAAAATGTTTCACTTCACTTTTGAAAAATTTCCGGGTGGGGGAGGGGGGGAATCAAAGTCCACCACATATAAATATTTGTATTCAAACTACTTCTATTGCAACCACTATGAAATATAAGAGTCCTTTGTGCCAAGCTGTGACCGCATTACAGTGTAAAGTGCCATGGGAGAACTTTTAGTGAAGAGAAGAAGAAAGTGAAACCAGGAAATCATTCAACCCAGTTTTGTTTATTTCATCTTCTTGCATGTGTTACTTTAGCGAAGTGGAAAGGAAGGCTTTGCAGAGACTTGCAGACACTTAGAAGTTTGAATCGGAACTGTACCTGAAGGGGTACAGTTCAAAAGCTCGTATAAGAAGAGCGAGCATACTGCATAAGCCTCTTAATATATTTCAGTTCTTCTATGCATTGTCAGTCTTCTCACATACTTGTTTATGTGTGTTTGTTTCTTTTATGTACTTTTATATACCATCAGACTGATAAAACCTTCTAGCTTCTCACTTCTAACTCATACTGATGTTTTTCTTTTTTAAAGATATGACAGAGGAGAAGCTCTGGCTACATAAAGTAGACACTACAGACAGATTTAGTATGTAATAAGGCTACATGCTGAACAAAATGCGACCATTTACAGTATCCAGAAATCAAAAGAATCAATCTTTGAGCATGTATGGCAGTCAAAGGTTTGTCTAACTCATTTACAGCACAATTAACTGTTGTATCCACATTTATAGTGGCAAGCCATGTAATCCCCACACAATGTTTGCTCAAGGGTTTGGGACCTCTCTAAGACAGGTTTTTAGTAACTGGAAAAATACTCTCATGTCATTCATTACAGCATAGGACATATATCATCCTGTCATAGGTTTATGATTATAATATTGTCACCTGAACTATTCGAAAGAAACAGTTCCATAAGAAACAGTTTTGTAATGTTAATAATGGGTAATTTATTACATCATATAACAGAACCAACAAAGTCCATGAAGGGCTAGCACAAGAAGCAGCATGTTGAACACTGTATTTAACTAAAAATGGAAGTTTTTACTAGATAACTGCAAATTTATCACACTAGTTGTTTATTTAAGGTAATCCAGAAATAAAGGTAACATTTCACTAGTCTAAACAATTTCTTTTCAGTCAAAAAAGTGAGAAATGAGTTGAACTTAAGCTCTCTAAATTAAAACTTTCATGAGGTTGAATTGCTTGCAACACCAAGAACTGGGAGATCATAATCTTAAATCTGTCTGGAGGAAGAATGATTTGTAAGATATTTTTGTTTGCTTGTTTTACCAATTTTCAATTTAATCATCAGACTGCGTACATTCTGAGCCTGTTTTGTCATAGCATGAAGATCTCTTTATGCGAGTGCATTAAATTCATGGTATTTTTTGTGTTTATTATATGACTCTGCCCTTTTGTCATATTAAGGAGAATGACAATATTCATTAAGAATATATAAGACATTAAAGGCTGGTGATAACCTATTGTGATAAACATCACAGAAGGATCAGGAAATGGCAGTCAATCCAGGCCTGAGGAAATCTTAGGGCTGCAGAGTGAGCGAATCTCTCCAGCCTCCCCTCCCTCAAACTACTCATCTCTTCTCTTGTCAGTGAATGTAATGACAGTAAGAACAGTATAAAAATAACCAAATCCTCTGGCGTTTTTAGAAGTGTGATTTCAAGGTTCTTTTCAAAACACTTTATTGCCCTATTCAGGCCCTCAAAATGACACTCATGTTCACACTTTCAATTTTTTTTCTTTCTTAGGACTGAACTGGGTATTTCACAGATCAAATCACCAGCTCCATTTCAGTACATATTCATCCAAAAAGGTGGATTAGTACTGCTTTTCAAAAATAAGGGCACCTCACAGTAATTGTTTCACGTTTCACCAGCTTTGCTTATCTAGGTAAAGATACCCTGCTTCTTTAAAAGTAGTTGTTGTGGGAACACTACAGACTTGTTGGAAGTCTTCATGTTTTCTTTGTAGAATGCATTGGAAGAGTTTTTGCTTGCTTACTGCTTCTCGCTTTGATAAGCGATTGCACTAAAATTGATTGTCTGTATTGCCCTATATCATTCTCATATGTGACTGTCATGATGGCATCTCTTTTAGCTCCAAATGTAATTTTAATGCTGTTATCTAGCCTGCTTGTTAGACACAAGAGTTCAGTGGATATTTGACAGAAAGGAAAACCACGTCAGGACTTTGATCAGCAGGCAGAAAATATGGAGAGCCTGACTGGTCTTGTACCTCTTCCTGCAATTATAAGGCTTGTGCTCTTTGGCTGTTTCAGTTCTCTGTTGCCACAGTGTTTGTTTTTTACAGAGGACAATGAGCTCTCAGCTAAAGCTGAATACTGTAAGTGCTAACAAATGCAAATAATAATCACATGTGTTTTTTCAAAACAGGAACCATTCCGTGATAATGTGACTCTGTGTTGAATGGGCATAGACTGATGGGGCTGTAACCCGTTCATTATTGCTGCCAAAGAACAATGCATGCTGCCTAACGCATCACAGAAAAAAAGCTGTGCTACGTGAATACCGTCTTCCTCCCAAACACATCCTCTTTCCCATCACAGTATTACTGCAGAATCAGCCCTTGTGTTAGGTGTTACATGAATATCTGGAAAAAATCAGGATTGATTTTCCAGAGGTCTCAGCACAAAACTGATAGTTCAGCTGATAGATGGAGTAAATTCTAGTACATTGTTCTAATCTGTTCTTTGACAATATTTCTGGCTTTAAATTGTATAGACTTTAAAGATGTAACTGAGGAATGCTCTTGAATACTTCAGGACACTGTTTAAGAAAGTACTCAATTTAAATGAATTTTGGTTTATGGAATTGCTTTTTTTTAGTACAGATGAACCCTGAATAGGGGTTGAAAAGAATAAAAATACCCTTGAATATAAGAAAAGCAGCTCATGTCATTTGTTGTAGTCAGTTGCTTTCTGTTCCAGGACAAGATATATATACAAGTTGATAAAGGGAAAAGGAGTTAAAGTAATGTTTTTATCTATCTTACATGTTATTAATATAAGGTAGTTTTAGAATTTTCTTCAACAGAGTGATGTATGCTCAGTAGGTTTTGCTTGCAATTGGTATAAAGTTTGATGCAAGAATACACTTCACCTGCAAATGATAAACGATTCCTGCCCCCCCCCCCAAAAAAAAAAAACCCCACCAAAACTTTTTAAACCAGAAAACTGTTCCTAAATCAAAGTTTCTTTTTCCCAAATCTCTGTAATTGCAAGCATCTTCCTTACCAACAACAGGAAGTCATTTTCTCTTCAGTAGAAAAAAGAGGTTATGTTTTTCAAATAATATTTAATTTCCTTATCTAATTGCTTTGGCATAAACAAGATACAAAAGCTTTTGCTGCCTAAAAACTCCTAACAATTTCTATTTTACATCAAATTATAGTAGCTTTGAAAGGGAATAATGCATCTGCAGATGGTGCTGAATTGCATGAAATTAATTACTACATGTGCAAGTTCTCAGTAATTAATTCCATTGAGGCTTGTAAAATCCATTGTGAGCTGAATTACATGCTTTTTAGTCTTTCCTTTTCTACCTGAAAATTGCTGTATCATATTTTAAGTCAAGTTAAAAAGTGATAAGGAAAATATATTAAGGTCATCCAAAAAAATGCATTAGGATTTTCTTTGTCATGCTCACTGTATAAAGAAATCAAGCCGTTACTGAGCTTGTGTTAGTAGAGTGATCAAATATTTCCAAATTTCTTTCTGGGAAGTAATTATTTACTACTGATGTGGTGAGCATTTAAAGTTGGTGGGATCAGTTCAGTTCCCGCATAGGTTTTAATACAGCAAACACAAAGGTTACAGACTTCGGCACTTATGACCACTTTTCTTGTCACAAGTTTTTCATGTCTTGTGTTTGGACAAGCTGGGAAGAAAGGGGATGTTTTCAGAACGTATACCCCCCCCCGATCTGATGCTACAGATAAAGCAGACGAAACAGTCCTTAGACTGTGAATCTTGGCAGTGCCCAGGTGTAAGCCAAGTGCTTGATTGAGCAAATCAGAAGCAGACCGTACACATACAGAGGAGACATTAAGGAGCTATATAGAAATACTGATGTGGTTTGGAGCAAATTCAGGGGGTTGAAAGGGATTTTTTAAGGGTGGAAATTTTGGGAGGATATGGCTAACCTCGCCGTTAGACCTCTAACCTGGCTTGGGAAGGAAGCTGTAGAAGACGCACAAAAATTCTGGGTGGGTTGAAAACTCCACATGCTAGTGATGATCTGTATCCTAGTCAGATGAAGCCTGACTAGTCTGGGCTTAGTAAGGACAAAGCTCACGATGAGTATCATGCTGTGTAAAACCTCTGAAGCCAATGTCACTCTACTATTTCCAACCAGCCATTTGGCCTGGATTCAGTCCTGTGAATAACTCCAGTGCCACGTTAGACATGGCCATATGAGCTTGTTGCTCGTGTGCTCGTGCGGGGTCTGTACAAGTAGGGAGACTGCTGGTCTGATCTGATTATATCTCTTGTGATAGCTGAGCTAATTCACTATAGGATGACTTGGGTGCAACTGCACAGGGCTACGCTGTGTCAGGCAGACATATGTTGATGTACATATCTTTTGCACTAGTTTGTGCCAAAGGACTAGTTTGAGCATTCAGGCTTATGGAATTTTATCTCTCACTAAAATAGAAGATTTTCTGGACTGTGGTTGAGGGTTGGTTTTTTTTTTTTGTTATGGGGTTTGGAATTTGGATTGTTTTTTTTTACAGGGTAGTGTAGAAGAACCATATTACCAACTGAACAATAACATTTTCAGCATATTTGTAACCTGATTGTTGCATTATTTAATCAGGGAAGTTCCTGTCAATCAGAACATTTACGATCAATATATGGCTGAAGAATAGATGGTCTTACTGAAAAACCAATAATCCAAACAATTATCTTTATCACCTTGAATTGAATTTTAGCTCTTGTCTCAATCTTTTTTCCTTTTTACATTTTATGAAAATCAAAAAGGAAGGGGGTGCTAGGGTTCCAGGTGGAAATTCTGGTATGCGTAGTAGGTGAGAAGTAAATCTCATATTCTGTCTGCTACATTGCACTTAAGAATCTGACAAAAAAATGAATAAAACTGTCAGTCTCCAAACTCACTAATGCAGGATGATACCTTAAGTCTGACAGTCCCTTAGAAGACTGAAGGTGGAAAGAAACTCTGAGGAGGGAACACTGTTTTCTCTGCCTCAGGCACTGAGGGTACATGACTCGCTGGCCTTTCTACTTTTTGCAGAGCCATGGTACGTGTGCTTCTGTAACCTTTCAGTCCAGACAGCAACTGGATAAATGCCAAGGAAAGCATGATCTGCTTTCTAATCAGCGGACAGGCTACTGCATGAGCAAGGCCAGTCGAAAACAGAAGGCATTTTTTTTTTCTTCTATAACCCCAGTGTGCTGGTTACAGTAACAGACAGTATATTGATTCACGTTTGGGATTTTTCCATGTGTATCAGATACAAGGCCCACGTAAATAACGTTTAGCTTTTCTTGGCTGAATTAAAGAGTAATGATGTGGTTGACACAGGTTAGAAGCACATCATAAAACTGTTTCAAGTATTTCAATAACCATCATGAAATACAGTTTGGATATTTGGATTTCACAGAGACTTCTAGCAGTGGATTTAAATTTTTTCACCATGTACCTGGTAAAGAATGTGTTCTTGCTAAATGTGAAGTATCTGTTTTAGTAGCTAATCATAATAATATCTACATTGTTAAAGGCACCTATATGTTCCTGACATGCAGTGGGCTCCTCAGCCATGACTTATGGACTGTGCCCTGGAGTTTGGCCCAATTTCCTTAAGCAATCATGAGAAAGCAGGTGTGTTATCCCCAAATAACTTTGTGGGTGGACTTGTTCTGTGTGACTTGGAAAACAGACAAGACCTCAGCGTGCCCTCATGCTCCTGAGAGCTGTGATGTGCCAGGAGGTCAACTTAGGTCAGTCTTTCTTTTCATACATGTCTAATTTTCCAGAAGCAATTAATATGCATTCAGCCAAATAAAAGAAATGTCTCAATCTTTAGCCCAGTTACTAAAGGACACCCTAGACTGTAGGGAAAATGTGATTTAAGACTGTTGTAATAGCAATCTATAAAAAGTAGGGCTGCTGTAACAGCGAAGACTCCTTAGCTTGGAGATAAAGGTGAGGGGACTTGGACCTACATTTACTACGTTCATGTGAGAAGAGTAAACCTGGATGTGTGGGGTGGGATTGCCTAAATACCAGTATGTAGTCCTATTTGAGATGGTCTGGAATATCTAGAATAGCTACACAAGGCATGACAGCAGACCAAAGGGACAATTCCACTCTGTTAGAGTTGCAGCTGTAGGCCAAATGAAACATCCCACTGTGCCTGAAGTGGCCATGTGTAGGCAAATAAATCATTCACTCTCTCTCATTTTGTCCTCTTTCTTGCAGAGTATTTCCTTTATGAGTGTGCTCATGAGTTTCCCTTGAGCTCTCAGGCCTCGCCATATAGCTGACAGCAAATATCTCATTTAAAAACCTCCCTCTCGTGGTTTGAAGTATAGCTCCTAGTTTTGTGTACTAATATTGATGTTTGAGTTGCTTCATATCTGTCTACCAATAGGTACATAAACATTTATAGCACACAGCTTGCATATGTTAGTGATGTTGAAGATGATACTGGGGCATAAATCGTGATATTAGCTTCTTAATCTCCTTATAGGATGTGTCCCTAAGGACACATGCTTGAGCAAGGCTTTTGTAGAGCATTATACAACATTTTGAAAATGTCATTTTGCACCTTGACGGACTTTCATTTTTTTTCTCTCAAAGATTTTGTGGGTTAAATAATAACTGATTAAGGGTTAAATAACAACCGATTGCTTATTTTAATTAAAGTGTCAAAATATTCCTAGCAATACAAATAATTTTTCAAGCTTATAGCTTGGAATTAAAAATGACCTAAAACAGTTAAAATAGGCCTTTTTTTCCCTTGATCCTCTTGTTTGTTTGCAATATGACCTTGGGCAAGTCATCTAAGCTTCCTGTACTTTGACTTCCCCATCCACAAAATATCGATAGTCATACTTGTCTGGATGACTTATCTATCCTAATAAACAGTTATTTATCTTTTTTAACATTGGAAAAATGCTTTGAGATCCATGGATGGAAACTAGTATACAAGTACAAAGTATTTTGTGCTGCTAACTAATCTATTTTACCAGAATCACAAAGATGCGAGAGAGAGATGGATGCAGATATATGTCTGTATAACAGCTATTCTGGCCTCTTGGGAGCAAGTTAACATTTTTTCCTGAGAGGACTGATCTGTTCATAGATTAGATAATCAAACACAGACACATTATACCGGCAAGGTGTTTTAAAGGAGAACCTTGACTAAAAATAAAGATGCTTCTTGGCCATCCTGTAAACATCAGCACGACATGTGAAAGGCCTTGATAAATGCCATTATTTTTAATCCTCAGTTTTAAAAAAGGTGGGGATGACTGTAATGAATCACATTCTGCTTTCAGTAACACCAATATAAAGCCAGAAGAGCTACATTTTAAATAAAAATGCTTAGCAGTGGAAAACCTTCAGCTTGATTAAAGCACACTTCCTAGATGAGGTTTCTGTGGGTTTATACTCCATGCATTTGAAAACAGAATCTGGGCCAGATACGGAATCTCTTAAATATTCTTAATTCTTTCCTTATGAAGATGGAAAGAAGGCCACAGCTATTTTTTTTCCAAAAGGTAATTGTTTTTTGAAAGTGAAATCTAGCAACTTAATGAATCCCCCAACAAAGCATTTTAAGATATGATCATAAACCCACATCTAATCACTTCCTAATGTCACCTTTTCTACATTGTTTCTAGCTGATCCCCCTGCTGCTCATCCATGTGGGCACCAATAATTTGGCCAGGTGAGACCCTGAGGACATCAGGAGGGGCTGCAGGGCCCTGGGGTGAGCCAGGGAGCCCTGGTGACATTTTCTTGATCTAACGGAAGGGTTTGGGGAGGGGTAGGCCGATCCTGTAGGTCAACACCTTGTACAGAAGTTGTGTCATAGATGGGGATTTGGCTTTTACAAACACAGGAACGTTTTTAAAGGCTGAGAATGAGAGCAATGGGATCCACCTGACAAATGTGGCAAGAGTTTCTTTGCCAACAGAAATTCAGGGGAAGACTGAGAGGTGGTGGGGCAGCTCACAGCTGGAGACCTGCAATGGACAGGTACAAGCTCTTCAGGAAAGACTGGCAAGGCAGATAGTGGCGGGGGAGCTGAGGCAGGTGTTCTCTGCATGAAATATGAGCTCAAACATAGGGAGCTCCGGTAAAGGATGGACATCAGGCTGGGTGAGAGCTTGTGGGTCAAGACCCAGAGGACAGGCAAGTGATGGTGGCATTGTGGCAGGAATCTGTGGTGGGAAACCCCATGTCCTGGGTGGGTAAGCAGGCCAAGCCTGCTTTAAACAACTCAAGGAAGTTTCTGTATTGCACTCAATGACAGAGCTGCCATTCAGGGGGTCTGAGGTAGGTTGGAGCCCACAAGAAGCTCATGTAATTAAAAGATAAAATGGAAGGTACTGCACCTGGGAAGGAGGAACCTATTGCAATGATACAGACTGGGGCTGCTGGGGGAGCAGCTCTGCTTGAAAGGATTGGGAGCTCTCTATGGACAGTGAGCTGCACATGAGCCAGCAGTATGCCCTGGCAGCAAAGGTGGATGATATTGTCATGGGCTCTATTAAGAGAATCACGGCCAGTAGACAGAGGGAAGAGATTATTGTCCTCAACTCAGCACTTGTTAGACCTTGTCTGGAATACAGCATCCAGTTTTAGGCCTCCAGTACAAGAAAGACCCTAATAAACTAGGATGAGTTAGCTGAGGCCACCAAAATGTTTGGGGGCTGAGCAATTGCCCTGTGAGGAGAGGCTGAGGAAGCTGCGATTGCTGAGCCTGAAAATGGCTTCAGGGGAACCTAACAGCAGACCCTAGTGCCTACATGGAGGGTATTGAGGAGGCAGACCCAGGGTCTTCACAGTGGTGCCTACTGGTAGGATGAGAGGCACTCTGTAAAGCCATAAAATGATTTCAGCTAGGGCCAGGCAGGCATACTCTCCAGTGATTCAAATGCTTAATTTACACTGATTTCTAAGGGAGACAGGCATTTAGATAGGTTTGAGGAATTTGGACTAAGGTCCCCCCTCTCCCCCCAATATTCTAGGTGAAGAAGCAATTTTTTTTAAAAATTATATTTTAATGCACCTATAGCAGTTGTCCTTTGCTCATTATTTCCTAAGAAAAGAGGGAAATCAACTTCCTGATCCTTCAGAACTCTTGAACTAGCAAAAAGAAATAAATGACAATACCTCTCCCCAGCACTGTATCTTCACCATAATTCCACTCTTAACCAAGCATTCAGAAAAACTGGTTCCCTAAAAGAAACTAATACTTCTCTGTTGATTTCATATCACAGCACCATGTGCAGAAAGAAGACCCATTCACAAATATGGGTATCTGCCAAAGTGCACTCCATCCATTTGCTGCTCTTTCTCCTACAGGCAAAGCAATCAAGCCATTTACTAGTGAAAATAGTTTTCCTTTTGTCATCAATATTAGCAGGAACAGCTTAAACTATATCTGCCACTTTGTGGGAGATCAATGTAAAGAAAATAAGACCAGCAGGAAAATTGCAAGACAGCAGTAGGAAAGCAGAATTCATTTTCTAACTACTGCCACGCAATTACCTTAGATACCTTTATTCAAAGCCTAGGAAGTAACTGTGTTGGGCTCAGAGGCTGTCATAGGTGAAAGGACATAAGAAATATTTTGTGTTCTGCAAGTAACTTGGAAATTCACACTTTAAAAAATATTGCCATTTTGTGTAAATCTTTCAGTTTCTTGCTATTATTCATGGCTTAAATACGTTTAAAAGTGGGGAAGGGCACATGGAAGGGTTTAAGCATAAAGTCATTTAGGTTGGAAAGGACCTTTAAGATCATTGAGTCCAACCATTAACCTAACACTGCCAAGTCAAATTACTAAATCGTGTCCCTAAGTGCCAAATCTACATATCTTTTAAATTCCTCCAGGGATGGTGACTCCACCACTTCCCTGGGCAGCCTGTTCCAATGATTGACAACCCTTTCGGTGAAGAAATTTTTCCTAATACCCAATCTAAACCTCCCCTGGCACATTTCTTCTTGTCCGATTGCTTGTTACGTGGGATATATCTAAGTAAGTTAAAGATGACTGCTGTTCTTGAAGACAGTATAAACATCCACATCAAAATGCAGATATATATCATGACTGAATATGAAAGTGAATACGGACAGTTGTAGGAGGAGGATTCTGCTTTGGGCAGGTGAGAATAGAAGAGGCTTGAAAAAAAACCCCTTAAAAACAGCTTTAAGAGAGAGACTGAAGGGCATATCCTGTCTTAACACTACAACATGGCCCTAAGAAAAAGCACAAAAAGTAAGGTGACTGTACTGAGTGAAAACCTAGGAATGTCAGGTTTATTTTTCTCTGGAAGCTGATTCCTGCATCTAGGGACTTGGCACATTCTTTTTAAAAGCAGCAGAATGCATCAAATAAATCAAAATTAATCAACCACTAACTTTTGCTTCTAATTTCCTTGTTGTGAGCATGCAGGTCAGAAAGGTTAATTAACATTACAAACTGGTCCACTGTTTTGGTAAAATGATTTAGGTGTGGGAAGTTATGTTCCCTGTATGCAGGTATGATCAGGGACTGCTAAGCTCCATTTAGACAATGGATGAACTTGCTCCTGACACATATGAGAACAGAGCTCTGGCTTGTTTAACCTGTCTTGAAGGTCAGAGCATTGGAGAAGGTAAGGCAAATATCATTAGTGTCATGAAAGACCCTTAGCAACCTACAAAACTGGAATACAGGGAAGAATCTGGAGCAATTCACTCAGATAATAAACATCTTCTGTATCTGTAACTATCTGTAGTCCTTCAAAGTTTGTAGTCATATTTTGGGGCTGCCTTATTAGTTTGTTCTAGATATAACAAGGTCCTCAGTCATTTCTTTACTGCAGTTTAGAGACTCAAACACTTAGTAAGAATGATCACTACTGAAATCACATGAACATGCTAAAGACTACAATATCATTACTAAAGTCTGGTTCTGTATATATTATGTCAAGAAAACTTCCGCCTATAACTGACAGGGACTAAGATTAAATTTGTTAGGTTGTCTTTGGTTAATTATTAAATTAATAAATGTACAATAATTAGTTAAGTATTGAATCATAGAATGGTTTGGGTTGGAAGGGACCTCAAAGATCATCTAGTTCCAATCCCCCTGCCGTGGGCAGGGACACCCTCCACTAGACCATGTTGCCCAAAGCCCCATCCAACCTGGCCTTGAACACTTCCAGGGAGGGGACATCCACAACCTCTCTGGGCAACCTGTTCCAGTGCCTCACCACCCTCAGAGTGAAGAATTTCTTTCTAACATCTAATCTAAATTGACCCTCCTTCAGCTTAAGGCCATTTTCCCTTGACCTATCACTCCTGCCCTTGTAAACAGTTCTTCTCCAGCTTCACAGTCCCTCTATCATCATAATTTTTGTTACCTACAATTTAAAAAAATTGGACAAGTGATGCCACAAAATAATACAGCTGGCCAGGAAAGTTCCCAGCACCAGATATATCCTAGTAATACAGTAAACCTGTAGGGAATGGTGTTTTCTCTATTGACATATGTATAACAAGCCTATTCTTAAAGTAAAAAAAATAGGCTATTCATGTGCCTTGTGATCATATCAAGTTAATCTAACCATGTTGTTTTCATATAGGTATGTTAAAAGTATGCTGTCATGTATTTGTGTTCATGGCAAGAAATACATAATAAAACTGCAAAATACCTCTTCAAGACATCTGAATAATGGCGAGCTATTTTTCTTACAGCACATCTCAGATTAATTGATGACCTTCACAATCAGTTGATGACCTTGACTTGAAGATCAATAAACCCATTTTCTGCTAATATGAATCTTCATGATAATGCTAATGGAAAGTGGTGGTGTTCAAGAAAAGAAACCCTTGGAAACAAACCGATAAAAGTGGCCTCTTTCAAGCACAGGTACTTTCTGCTTCCTAAGTCACTTTCTCCATTTGCCAAATTTTCACAAAGGCTTCAAAGATGGGCGTAATCTAATATGATGAAGTCATTAAGAATATGGTGAGATATGCTTTGGACAGGAAAGGTTGTAATGTGCTTGTGCACTACTAGTGGCCTTCACCATTCTGCAACAGTAGAAGTTCAGGAAAGGACACACTCTTCTAAAACCTTTGTAGTGAAAGATGGGACACCCTCCTCTCTGCAAGGAATGGTTTGCTACTGCTTTCTTCCCTAATATTCCTTCTCTACTTTATCATGGTCACCACCAGACCTGGGTGGTTTTTAAAACCCAGCATCATCTGGGTTAAATGAAAATATGGCAGCAGGTTGAGTTTCCTTTACTTGTTTTTGGCATTGCACTTTAGAGCATCTAGCTATCTCAGCGCTACTTACCCATCTTTCCCAATATTCTCGCTAATTAAGACCACTGCAGAACACTTGAGGCACATGGTAAAATATTGAAAACCTTTAACGACTTTTTCTACATCCCCACCTCCTTTCTCAATTCATCCAGTTCAGTAGGACCCTAATATTTAATAGTTGTACTTAGCTGAAAAGAAGAATGACCTTTGTCCTTCTATGGGAGAAGATTAAGACTGGTCAGATCAACCAGTGCCTGTACCATTGGCCAGCAGCCTGGCTTACAGAGAGTGATGAAGGAGATAGCAGAGGAGCCTCCTGCAATCGTTTCCTGAGCTAACAGCTGAACGCTTGAAGGAAGGAGTTTTCTCACTCTGTTAATGAGAAGTGTAATGATTTCCACCAGCAAACACCTCTGAAGAGTTTATATGAGCCAGGAGGGACATTTGTACACCTTCTAGGCCATATGTTCACTCAGTGCATGCTATTACACAGAAATGAAAAAAGTATGAAGGACAGTGATGTGACAGATGGCTGCTTGTGGCAGAGAATGGCTTGAATGTTCTGCCACAGATTAAAGAAAACAAATATATGAAGTGACTTTACTAAAGGAATACCATAAGTACTGCCATCTTATATTTTCAGTAAGATTTTACCCTTGTTTATTTTTCTTTATTTCAGGTTTTATGAAGTTATTAAATAGAACTACTTTGATCTGAGCTATTTTAGAATAAAAAGTGGTAAAATAACCACTATCGGCAGAATTTCTTGTAGGATTTATTTTTTTAGACATATCTTTTTCCTTTTACTTTCAGAAGCATTGGTCTGAAATAGTCCTAGCTTTTATTTTACAAAGCAACTATGTTAGAATCAAGTTATTTCCATATCCAAATTCATCCTGTGACTGTTGTAGGAGTTCCTGGACTCCAGAAAGAGGAATGAACTTTTGTGCAGCATTTTATATTTGGACTTGCGGGATACAAATCTGTGTCCAAAAGACCACAGGAAGCTAGACTTCTCTCCAGTGATTTTGCCTGTGCACTTGCTGTAGCACCTGTTTCAAACTGACTGGCTTTATTTATGCCCATAGTAGTTCTTCCTCAGCTGTCCTTGTGATGCACATGTGAATAAAGGCTCATTCTTGTGGAACAGGAAAAATAGAAAAGCTCATAATAGCGATATTAAATGAGAAGAGGTGAAAATTGTGCAAAGGTTAAGAAGTTTACAATTACCATACATTTACTGTATGCCTCTGCCTTCTTTGGTATGGTAGCTCTCCTGTCTCCAATTAGTATGTATTTTTGCTTTTCTCATTGTCTCATTTGCTTTTCTCATTTTCTCATTTTCTTATTGTCTCTTTTCGTGGATAATTTTAGATACACTCAAAGAAATGACAATTTTTTTTTTTTTAAATATTGCTGTTTGAAGAATGACCTGGTGGATCTCTGTTTATGCACTATAGTGGAATCATACATTTACTATTGAGACTCTACTTGCATGTTTGTTCCTTCCATGTTTTACACATATGAGACTGGAGCCTACCCTACCTGCACTGTAAGTGGATTTATTTAGAAATCAGCCTTTCTGGTGATAAATGGTATTCAGTTACTAATCTGCAGTGCCCCATTAACCTATAGACAATTGCACTATTGTAAACACATGAAGGAGCAGTACGGGATATTTTGAATTCAGACAAGTTCATAGTCTTTTTTTGCTAAATTTAAGTATGACCAAGTTTCAATGAATCACTGGCAATGACTGAAAGCTTAAAATGGAAAAAAGATTATATTACTGTATGGAACAACTGTACAATTCAGAGACCATATGCAAACTGTCACTTTGACAGATGCATTCCCCCAGTCTATTATAATGATAATTTAATTGAGAAAGTAAAGATCTCAGATTTAGTTCCCTGATGGCTTGCAGATTTCTATAGTGTGACTAAGAAATATTTTTTTATTTTTTTTTTAGTAGCTTGTTCTGTATTTTCTGTATTTACAGTTCTTAGACCCTGTTCTTAATACTTTGAATGGGGCTTCTGTGGGAGACATTGTTCATGTTTTTCTCATTAGTTTGCCAATTTATGCTATACACCCTCTGATAGTTTCACTCACCAGATTGACTACAAGCATGTCTGCCAGAAGTGTAGGTTAAACATTATTTGCTCCTATGTGTAACCAATGAAGCCCTCACCTAAATAGAGATTTGCATCTCATCCAGTTATCTGAACTGGTAACATTAAATGTGATCAGTGCAAAAATAAAACCAAACTGCCTCTGTTTCCAAAGCTATTACTGTGTCTGAGGCTCTAGGACTTCTACATAATGTTTTGCTTTCCTTACTTGGTTCCTTCCCGTCCTGAGGAATCAATATTGGCACAGTCACTTCAACTTTCAAAGGTATAACTGAAAGTTCCTAGCTAGAAGTGAAAACTAATCACTGGTACCAGCCTTTCCAAAATTGGGGTACAATGGAGGAAATTAACAGATGAATTTTACTATGTAATTCTTGTATTCGGTCATGTTTGAAACCTCTACTACTAATGTCTAATTCATTCATGGTTGGAAATAATATTCCCAATATGCTTTCATATTTCTTCATGGGCTTGTCTATTACAGCTGAAATTTGTTTTAAAGAGGAAATTTGGAGGCATTCCCTCTTAGATACGGAACAAGCTTAGCACATAAATTTTTGAAACCAAACGGCAGGAGCTGATCAGACAAAAGATGAAACCTATCATAACAGGAAGATGCTTTGTGGAAGTGTATGTACTCCCAGCAGCCTAGCAAACCATCTCCTAATCTTCAGCCTGTTTTAGAAGATCCCATACTA